>NC_091313.1:14228138-14243138 GCF_038502225.1 Cherax quadricarinatus
AAATTTACTATACATGAGAGTTGTTTAATAACCACTAACTTGTTTATCTGATATATTATGAACTCAGCCATAAAGATAAATTAACCCTAGTCACCAGTTTACTGTACATTGTATCATGTTTTCCTCATAATAACTTCAAACACAGCGAGCCTTCTTATCGTTGAGAAAATTGCATTCATACACCACACACTACATTTACACACATGCACCTCCATACCCAGAGCCATTCACACTTGAACACCCAGGTGTTCTTGTGCCTTCCCTGCACCAACTAAACGTTGAACCATAACACAAAAGTTAAAAAACAAGCTAAGTGAATACAAATTTAAATATTATCTATAAAACTGTGTACACAGAAACAACACAACACTTGTTATTCGTAATTGTTTGTGGCATATATACAAACTTTTACCATCATCCATCAGATGATACATTACTAATTTGACACAGGAGTGTCTCACCACTCCAAAAAAAAAAAAAAAACACACAAATTACTGTACATGAAAGTTTAAGAACCACGAAATCGTTCATCTGAATATATTATGATCTAAGCCAGAATGTTAAATTAACCCTGAACACCATTTTACCTAACATATCTTGATTTCCTCATAATAACGCCACACACCGGGAGCTTTCCTATCTTATAATACATTACTTTTAACACAAACACTACATTCACACACATTCACCTCCATACCCAAATCAATTCACACGTGCACACAGTTTTACGTGTTCCATTCCTACAACAGCAACCGGAATCAGACTAGTTACCACCCAACCATAAACCGTTACACTACATACCATCCACCCTTGTCATTCGCTAAAACCATTCCCATACACGCCACCACCACTGAAAACCCTTGAAAACCCGACTACCAAAGAATACCAGTCCCCTACATGGTTATCACTGTACCAATTGCTGGAGACGACTGACTGTAATCTCTCTATAGTTCTCTGGAAAACAAGCT
Source organism: Cherax quadricarinatus (assembly GCF_038502225.1). Classification (NCBI taxonomy): domain Eukaryota; kingdom Metazoa; phylum Arthropoda; class Malacostraca; order Decapoda; family Parastacidae; genus Cherax; species Cherax quadricarinatus. The sequence goes on from NC_091313.1 coordinate 14,229,107, forward strand.
CCCCACTGACTCCCATAAATAAGTTTGTTCCTACGAGCAGTCCTGTATATACGCGCTGCAATTGCCTTAATTCGAATCCTACCCCCAGCATCTCTCATTCCCCAGGAAATATACAGAAAATCCACTACCACATACATAATCGCCCTTTTTACCTCCCGTGATACCCCTTTTACCTCTAATGTTAAAGCTCGCAGGGTCTCTACATTACCCCCACCTAGCAGACGAAAAACCCTCGCCAACCACATCCGTACCTCCCTTAATTCTTCACAAAAATAAACCGCATGAAATGCCGTTTCCAGCTCACCACACTGACTGCAGGACGGTTCCCTCACCAAACCCATTAAACTCAAGACTGCTTTTGAAGCTAGGATACCCATCATGAATCTGTATACCAACTCACGTACCCTAGGCATTAACCTGAGCCTCCTGAAGTCTTCCCATATCGTCCCCCAATCATACAATGGATAGACCGATACGCCCTGCAGGATTTCCTTCCTCCCACTCAATGATACCAAACGCCCCACTTTAAGTCGCTCAACATCTTTAACCAATAACAAAACCCTCAGCATATCCTCACATTCAATTAACTCTTTACCTCCCCACCATCTCCGCACATCCCCCATCACCTTCCCCACTCTTACCCCTCTTTCCCCTCCAGCTCTAATGAATGACTGTTTTACATATATCGCTTTCACCCTCGGCCCCAGTGCTAAAAGACCCACACCCCCTCTGCGTACATTCGACATCACCACTTCCTTGCTCAGCCATGCTCTCCCAAAACCCCAAACATAACGTAGAGCACGTCTCTGTATTTCTTGTACGTCCTGTGTTCTCAAAGGATACACTTCCGCTATACCCCAAACCTTACTGTAAACCAGCGAATTAACTATTACCGCCCTCTGCTGTAATGTGACATCTCCCGCCCGTAAACCCTTTAATCTACTCACTACTTTCTCCACTACCCTCTCTGAATTTACCTGCCTAGCCTCCTGCGCATTCGCCATGTATAAAACTCCACAAATCTTCAAATTATCCACCACTGCCCACCCAAACTCCAACCCCAAGCCCCCCCCCACCCAAGCACCCACCTCCAGTAAACACGATTTCGCCCTATTTACTCTCATTCCCGACACCTCCCCAAAAATCCCCAACACCCTCCCCACCATACGCAATTCCTCCACCCCTTCTATCAGGATAGTGGTATCATCCACATACCCCACAATGCCTGAGCGCCCTTCCCTCTCCCCATTTAAAGCTCCCACCCCCTCAACGAGCCCATAGAACGGATGTTGCATGCACGCAAACAGAATTTGTGAAAGAGGGCACCCCTGCCGTAATCCCCTCTCCATTTTAACCAGCCTTCCCAATCTGCCATTAACTTGGACCCGTACCATAGCCGCTGAGTAAAGCGTATCAACCCACCTCGCCACTCCCAGTCCAAACCCCAGATGCAACAAACAAGCCCTCAAAAATTTTCTATTCACACAGTCATATGCATTCTCCCAATCAATACCCAAAAGTCCTCCCCCCTCACAACCCTCCAAAAAGTCCCTTATGCGCCCATGCCCAACTCTCATACTTCGTCCCGGTATACCCATCTGTCCCCTATGTACAACCGCACCAATTACCTTCTTCATCCTATTACCTAATATCTTTGCAAAAATCTTGTAGTCAGAACACATTAGTGAGATAGCTCTATACGCACTTAAAACACTCCCCACTTGCTTTTTCCGAACCAACACCACCACTCCAATACTTTGTGTCTGACTTAGCTTGCCCTCCCGCAGCATACAATTCATGACCTCCACCAGACAAGTCTTAATATGCTCCCAATGAACTCTGTAAAAATCATTTGAAATCCCATCGATGCCCGGCGCTTTTCCAGTACTCATGTTAAACACTGCCTCCTCAACTTCTCCCACACTAATCGCTCCTCCCATCTCCATCCCCTCCACTTCTTTCTGCCCTAACCCACACCCCCCCCTCCAACACTTCCTCAAAAGCATCGCCCTCCCCCCCCTTTCTCCATTTCTCTCGAAACCAGAAATCAGTATAATTACTCATGCCTTCTGTAGTAGTAAGCACCTGTCCCTTATGATATCCACCCATATCCTCACTCACCTCTAATTGCAAAATAGTTGACTCCTTCTGCCTTACCCTAAAACGTCTTAAAACACTTCCCGAAGGTTTATCCCCCCACAATACAGCCTCCAATCCTGCCCTCACACGCACAGCATCAAATCTGTCATTGTGTATCTCCGCCAGTCTACCTCTAAGTTGCTCCACGGTCCCATACTGCTTCCCCACTTCCTCCTCATAACACTCGTTCAGCTGACATTCCAAATAATTCTGTAACCCATACCTCCACCTGGCCTCTTCCCGTCCCCTATTTTTAAAGAATCCAGCAATACCCGGCTTAGCTCGCTTCTCCCACCATTCCAAGACACACGACCCCACATCCCTTGATCCCCAAAAAGAGTGCCACCAATCCCCAAAAGCCTCATTCACCCCCTCCCCCTTCACAAGTCTCGCATTTAATTTCCAATAACCAGTGTGTATCCTAACCATACCCTCCCAATCAAGATCCGCAATAACCGCCCTGTGGTCCGAAAACCCCACATCGAAGGTCCTAACTCCCAGAACTCTTATTGCCTCCGTAGCATAGAGCCTATCCAGACGTGCAGCATAACCCCTTCGTACAAATGTATACTCAATCCTCCAACCACCCCTCCCCACTACATCTAAAACTCCCACATCCCCCAACACATTGCGTAAAAACCCCAACACACACCCCGCCCCCCTCGGTTCCACATCACCCTGTCGTATGACGCAATTCCAATCTCCACCTATCACAGTAACTAAAGGCAATCCCCTCAAATAAAAAAGCAAAACATCCCTCACGAAAGTTACCTTAACTGCTGCATTTCCATCCGCCGGCATGTATACTCCTATAAAACAAACCCTTGTCTCACCCCACTCTCCCTCTACCCGCACCACCCTTCCACCCCCACCCTCCTCCCACCCCAACACACGCAAGGGACTGGTTTCCTTCACAGCCACAGCAACCCCCCCTTTTAACCTCACCGATCCACTCACATATAACTTATAACCCTTCAAGCGCAACTCACATCCAAACTTGTAATTATGCTCCTGTATGAAACATATATCCACATCAAATCTCCTTAAAAACCATTCCATCCACACTCTCTTAATCTCAGCTCTCAGGCCGTTAACATTAATGGTGACCACCTTGAATTATTACAATAAAGGCGGCTTTCCCCGCCGCTTTTGAAGGTTGCTTGAAAGACGTGGTTGTTGACTATAGCCACGTTTGTCACTTGGTCTATCCAGACCTCCGTTTCCCCCCTTTTCCTTCGACCCTTGCAGCACCACAGAACCGGTGCCACCATTCCCCGGTAGCTCTAGCCTAGTCTTCCAAGGTTTCTTTCCAGATCTCTGCCCTGGCGTTAAGACATCTTCCATATCAGACGTCCCAGCTGCTCGCTTACGTGTGCCACCTCCACACGTTGCCTCAGCATCCATGTCCTCCTGGTGCACCTCAACCTCCACCGTGTGCTGCTTACTCTCGTTGCACAAGGTGTTCTCACACTTTTGTGCAGCTGCTACCCCCTCCAATACCCTCCCGTCCTTCTCCCCTTCCTGACTGTCTTCCACCTCCCCCAAGAAGTCTTTCAAGACCTCGTCCAACAGACCATCCTGGTGTAAGTCACTTCTGTCAACAGTCTCATCCGTAGATGGTCGCTCAGACACAGTTCCCACAGGTAACGTGTCGCACGCTCCCATCTCCGACTCCGCTTTGTCTACTTCTTCACTCCAACTCCCAGACGCCTGTCTTGCAGCTTCACCTGTCGCAGGTGCCAAGGAGAGCAGCTGTCGTTCCACAGTTGTTGGCACCTGTTCCCTCCGTCCCTGCCTTTGATGACATTGGGCCGCCATATGGTCATAAGACCCGCACAGCCTACATGTCCGACGCTGTCCTGCATAATATACATAAACCTGTGTTCTGAACTCTTCCATCAGAACGTACGATGGTATAGGTTGTCTCAATGTCATCTTCAATGTGAAAGACCCCTCTGGCAGCCCCATATAAGGCCCATCCTTCCACACTCCCAACTGTGCCGAATGGATCTTGCCATACCTACGGAATACCTCCACAACATCATATTCCAAGGCCTCAAAGGGGACATTTCTCACCTTTACCCACGTTACATAGCTTGATACGTCATTTAGGCAGACCTCCACTGCAGAATTAACGGTCATCCTCTTTTCTTGAAACGCGTCGACTATGCTGGCATAAAACCCAGCACTCTTGAACTTGATGAAGATGCTGTACACTCCATTCACTGCTACACCATACAACTCTTCGTTCGGTATGCCATACACATCACGGATAATACTTGGCAGCAGCACCTGCATTGTAGAACTACTCAGGGCACCACGTACCAGCACCACACAGACAGTATTCACCCTGCGTCCATGTCTGTCCGCCATTTTGATTGCTCAAAACAGGTAAACTGCGCAGAAAATCAACTGAATCGGGAGCGCCTGCGCAGCACGTCCACTCGGCCCGGAAGCGAAGAGGACCTCCTGTGAATTGTACGTGTGTTGGTGCATCCTCTCAGGGAGAGGAAGTCCTTAATTGGCTTGTTTCCACCAGCGCCACAACCATTACACTCCCCACCACCACTGCTGCCATTACACTAACATCCACCACCGCCACCACCATCACCACCACCACCACCACCACCACTGCTGCCATTACACTAACATCCACCACCACCACCACCACCACTGCTGCCATTACACTAACATCCACCACCACCACCACCACCACCACCACCACCACCACCACCAGCGCCACAACCATTACACTCCCCACCACCACTGCTGCCATTACACTAACATCCACCACCGCCACCACCACCTCCGCCGCCACCACCACCACCACCACCACTGCTGCCATTACACTAACATCCACCACCACCACCACCACCACTGCTGCCATTACACTAACATCCACCACCACCACCACCACCACCACCACCACTGCTGCCATTACACTAACATCCACCACCACCACCACCACCACTGCTGCCATTACACTAACATCCACCACCACCACCACCACCACCACCACCACCACTGCTGCCATTACACTAACATCCACCACCACCACCACCACCACCACCATCACCACCACCACCATCACCACCGCCACCACCACCGCCGCCACCACCGCCGCCACCACCACAGCCATCACCACCGCCGCCACCACCACCACCACCACCGCCACCACCACCGCCACCACCACCCCCACCGCCACCGCCACCACCACCGCCACCACCACCGCTACCATCACCACCACCACCACCACCACCACCATCACCACCACCGCCACCACCACTGCCACCACCACCGTCGCCACCACCGCCGCCGCCACCGCATCCACCACCGCCGCCACCACCACCGCCACCACCACCGGTGGTGGCGGTGGTGGTGGCGGTGGTGGTGGCGGTGGTGGTGGCGGTGGTAGTGGCGGTGGTGTTGATGGCGGTGGTGGTGGTGGTGGCGGTGGTGGTGACGGTGGTAGTGGCGGTGGTGTTGATGGCGGTGGTGGTGGTGGTGGCGGTGGTGGTGGCGGTGGTGGTGGCGGTGATGGTGGTGGTGGTGGTGACGGCGGTGGTGGAGGCGGTGGTGGTGGCGGTAGTGGTGATGGTGGTGGTGGCGGTAGTGGTGATGGTGTTGGTGGCGGTGGTGGTGGCGGTGGTGGTGATGTTGGTGGTGGTGGTGGTGGTGGTGGCGGTGGTGGTGGTGGTGATGGTGGCGGTGGTGGTGGCGGTGGTGGCGGTGGTGGTGGCGGTGGTGGTGGTGGTGGTGGCGGTGGTGGTGGCGGCGGTGGTGGTGGAGGTGGTGGTGGTGGTGGTGGTGGTGGTGGTGGTGGCGGCGGCGGTGGTGGTGGTGGTGGTGGTGGTGGTGGTGGTGGTGGATGTTAGTGTAATGGCAGCAGTGGTGGTGGTGGTGGTGGTGGTGGATGTTAGTGTAATGGCAGCAGTGGTGGTGGTGGTGGTGGTGGTGGTGGTGGTGGTGGTGGATGTTAGTGTAATGGCAGCAGTGGTGGTGGTGGTGGTGGTGGTGGTGGATGTTAGTGTAATGGCAGCAGTGGTGGTGGTGGTGGTTGTGGTGGTGGTGGTGGCGGTGGTGGATGTTAGTGTAATGGCAGCAGTGGTGGTGGGGAGTGTAATGGTTGTGGCGCTGGTGGAAACAAGCCAATTAAGGACTTCCTCTCCCTGAGAGGATGCACCAACACACGTACAATTCACAGCACTGCGACGAATTGTTCACCCCGTCTCAACAACACAATTGTTCACCCCGTCTCAACAACACAATTGTTCACCCCGTCTCAACAACACAATTGTTCACCCCGTCTCAACAACACAATTGTTCACCCCGTCTCAACAACATAATTGTTCACCCCGTCTCAACAACACAATTGTTCACCTCGTCTCAACAACACAATTGTTCACCCCGTCTCAACAACACAATTGTTCATCCCGTCTCAACAACACAATTGTTCACCTCGTCTCAACAACACAATTGTTCACCCCGTCTCAACAACATAATTGTTCATCCCGTCTCAGCAACACAATTGTTCATCCCGTCTCAACAACACAATTGTTCACCCCGTCTCAACAACACAATTGTTCATCCCGTCTCAGCAACACAATTGTTCATCCCGTCTCAACAACACAATTGTTCACCCCGTCTCAACAACACAATTGTTCATCCCGTCTCAGCAACACAATTGTTCATCCCGTCTCAGCAACACAATTGTTCATCCCGTCTCAACATCACAATTGTTCACCCCGTCTCAACAACACAATTGTTCATCCCGTCTCAACAACACAATTGTTCACCCAGACTCAACAACACAATTGTTCACCTCGTCTCAACAACACAATTGTTCACCCCGTCTCAGCAACACAATTGTTCACCCTGTCTCAACAACACAATGTAATAATAATAATAACAATAATAATAATAATAATAATAATAATATTATTATTATTATTATTATTATTATTATTATTATTATTATTATTGACCCCTGGCTAGGACCTTAAAAAGGTTGCCTGAGCATTTCTCCTTCCAACATTTCGTTCTTGTTTTCTTGATAACTCGAGGTCTCATCTAGTCGGCTTCAAAATTTCAGCGCATGTTCACGGTCACGAGGATCAGATTCTTGGAGCAATTGGCACGTGCATGTGTTCTTTGACTAGAGTTGTCGAATCTAATTAGCCTTTACCTTTCAACGCTGATAACTTGATATTGTGAATTTTGAGCAACCTTAAGCTTAATGGGTATTTGTATTTGATCGACATGATCTCTCTGAGACCAATTTGATGAAATGCAACCTTCTGTTTTGCCTGTGTTCATCCTAATTTCCTATTTTTTCTTTAAAAAATGGGATATTAATTTCCATATGACGACTTGTTAATGCTTTAAGTGCTTCATATGTTTATCGCTAATATTTTACTGCATCACAAACTTAAATCACATTCTAGTCGCGTGCATCATGGCAGCGTGGACTGAGGTTATGCTATACAGGGACACCTTTCCAGGATTGCACAGTGACAGAAATACATCTAGATGTTATTGTATCACAGTTACGCTCAAGCTGGTTCGGAAATGTTACATCACCTTCAATGAGAAAAACTAATAAAGTAGTAGTCCAAAAGCAAGTATTTGTCTCAAACAATGACCATACTCCAATAATAACTATCATCCAACAATAACCCTCCAACAATCACTGCCTAACATTGTCTAAAATCATATTTCAACAGTCATCCTCCAACAATCACTCAACTTCGTCTCCCAATACTTATCAGTAAGTGCCCTCCACCAACAATTACATATTTCCATCAATCACTCTCCTCCAGCAGTCACCCTCCAACAACCATCCTTCCAATCATCACCCTCCTGCACTCTCCCACAATCACCCAGCAACAACCTCCAACAATAAGTACTACGAAGACAGGTGTAGTCTAGTTCCACACACCTCATTGCAGCAAATATCCACTTAGGAACGAGAAAAAAGGCGGCAAAGACTAATTGTTTGTGTTTCCTTCATAAATAAGCTGGCATTTAATTAATATATATATGTATATATATATATATACATATATATATATATATATATATATATATATATATATATATATATATATATATATATATATATATATATATATATATATATGTGTATATATATATGAAAGGAATTCGCAGAAGCAGACGAAATATACACAAACACTGATCTCTGGCCGAAGGAGACTCGAACCTACGAATCTTGGAACAAGGTATGCAGTGCTTTACCATTCTCACCACACTGGACCAATACCTGGGCGTCCACCTCACGCTAGACCTTGATCCAAGGCAGCCAGCTTTCAGGGAGAAGGCTTACAGCTTTTTATCTCATCCCCTGCATGAAAATGGTAAAGCACTGCGTACCTTGTTCCAAGGTTCGTAGGTTCGACTCTTCTTCAGCAGAGAGCAGTGTTTATATATATACCAATGCAAGCACAGACAGTGATAACCGCAGCGACCAGACGTGAAGGTAAGTTTACCAAGGATGATTCACGACCATAACATTTCGCTTCACAACTTTGGTGGGCTTCCTTGAGATTGGCTGCTTGAACCCAGGTACTGGTCTGACTATGGGGCCCCTGATCGTTAAACCCTTAAACTTTGGTACTCCTGTCGGGAGGCTTATATGGGTGCGACATTTGCTGAATAAAATGTAATATACTACTTCGCTTCTCAACAGTCACCCAACTATCACCCTCCAACAACCACCCTAGAACAACCCACTCAAAGAAACCCCCTCCAGGAACCACCTTTGCACAACCATCCTTCAACAACTACCCTAGAACAACCCCCTTCAAGAACCCACCAACAACTACGGTAGAGCCCACTCCAACAGCCCTCCTTCAACAACTCACCTCCAACAATCACCCTAGAGTAACCCCCTCCTAGAACCTCCCCTCTACGAAAGCCCTTCCCCAATAACCACCCTCCAATCACCCCTAGAAAAACTCCCTCCAAGAATCTCCTCTCCAAGAACAACCCTCCAAAATCAAATCTCCAATAACCATCTTAGAACAACCGCCTCCTAGAGCCATCCTTCAATCAGACTCTAACAACCACTTTCTAAACACCATCCTCCAAGAACTATCATCCAACGACCACCCTCCATCCACCCTAGAGCCCCCTCAAACAACCGCCCTGCAACATCCCCAACTCCATGAACCCCCTCCAATCACCCTCCAACTACCACCCATCTACAACCAGCCTTCAACAACGACCCTCCATCAACCACCCTCCATTAACCACCCTCCATTAACCACCTTCCAACAACCACCCTCCAACTACTCTACGAGAACCATCTTCCCGCAACCACCCTACAACAACCACCGTCCCTCAATCACCCTCCACTCACCCTCCATCAACCATCCTATAACAACCACTGTCCAACCACCCTCCACCCTTGCTACAACAACCACCTTTCATCAACCGCCCTCTAACCCCTCCTCCCATCATAGTAAATACTTGTTATTGGAGGTATTTTCACAGATGATACGCCTGTAATGAACCTCGAGAATCTGCCTCCTTGTTTCACTGCCAGTATCAACATTATCATCCATAAATCCATCTACCTTGACCAGGAAGCGGTTACATCAAGTGCATGTTTGAGGGTGGTTTTTGAGAAGGGTGGGGGTGGTTGGAGAGTGACGTGAATAAGGACAGTAGTTGGAAGGTGACCGCTGGAGGATCTTAAATGAAAGTCAAGACACTTGTGCAACATCTGGTTATCTTTACTGTAGACGTTTCGCCATCCAGTGGCTTTATCAATACAGATTCTTGGACATAATAAGAATCTCTACAACCACGGTGCTCTGAACACCACCTGCAAGGCTGAGGGACTGATTACCTCATCTTTTGTATATAGTTCTTCTGATTTCTTATTATGTCCAAGAATCTGTAATGATAAAGCCACTGGATGGCGAAACGTCTACAATAAAGATAACCAGATGTTGCACAAGTGTCTTAATTTTCTTCTTGTCGGTATTGTATACTTGTCTTGCACACAGGATCTTGAATGTTGGGGAGACTGGTTGTTGGAGGGTAGAGTTGAAAGGTAATTGGTAAAAGGGGTAGGGGGGAGTTACTGCGGTGGCTGTTGCTAAGTGGTTGTCGGGAGGGGTGATTGCTGGCGGGTGATTACTGGAAGGTGGTTGGAGAATGATTATTTTTTTTTTTTTATATTTTATTTAAAAGACATACATAGTACATAAAAACAAACGACAAATTACATAGTGAAAACAGTGATGAAAAATTCTGCATAGTACATGCACTTTCCAATTAACATATTACATCTAAAAGACAAATCTGTACAGTAAACAATGACCACTCCAAACCTTGAAGTAATGACATTATGTCTGGAACACTAAATCTAACCTAATGACTCCTTGGCAAGTACATCTCATTCCTGATTGTACATCCTGCCACGGAATGTACACCTTACATTCTGAAAACACTACCCCCCTCCTTCTTGCATGTCAAGCCACCTGACACGTAACAATCTTTATATGTAACTGTATATTGTATGAAATACTTTCATTATTCCATATTGAACAACATGATGTGTTCAGTATAACTCAATATATTGATATAATATAAAATTCAATTCTACATGATTCATGTACAACGTATATCTACTAAACACCCAAACATATCACCTTCTCCAGGAAGGTATAAATATATACATATGTTACATACACTTTACAACACAACCAGTGAAACTACAAAAACCTAATACTATGTCATCCATCAATTACCCTATAATATATATCAATTCAATGATAACCTAAACCTACGGGCTCTATAGAGCTCCCATGAAAAAATAATATGTATTAAGATAACGGTATAAGTCAAGCTTTCTAAAAATATTTCACCCATATCATTAAAACCACTACTAAGATGTAAGTCTGTTAGCACAAAACATAACAGTGCATGACCTTCAGACGTCAATAAATACTGAAGCCTTCCTACCACACTCAATACTTCATGTGTATATATATATTTCGCATTCACACAGTGCACCCACATTGTCATTTCATTACACACATACCAATAATTTCGTTGCAGATATATAATATCCCATCACATTACGACATCTGTCGTCCTTTGTCAATTGCAGAATTAATAATTAAATTGAAGTACTTGTATCGTTCACAACACACAACCCGCTCATCACACAGTCAAAGGCACTTATGTCTCAGTACTATATTCATTCTCTTCCACACTAAACCCTTTCACACTGTCCTTCTCGGGAATCCAGCCCGCCGCGACCCCTTACATTGCACATAAATCCCATAAATCCCTCAACCTAAAACTCCGATAGCCCTCAGTAAAAGCAGTCTCCCAACTCCCTCCATAAATTTCCTTATTACGACACTTAGTTCTGTAAAATGTCGCAGCTAACACCTTTATCCTCTCATCCACGCCCACCTCCCTCATGGCCCATGACGTATATATAAAATCCGTGACCAAATACGCCACTGCATTCTCCACCATCTTACTCACCCCACCTATATCCAAACTTAAAGCCCGCAACACCTGCAACCCTCCCCCACCCACTAACCTGAACACCTTTCCTAACCAGACCCGCACCACTTCTATACAGTCACAAAAATATACCGCATGCAAAATTGTCTCCATGCTTCCACATGCTCTACATTCCCCTCCCTCCCTTATCCTCCTATTGAATAGGACAACCCCAGACGGCAAAATCCCATGTAAAAATCTAAACATTACCTCCCGAACACCCGGTTTTACACGTAATTGTTTTAGACGCGTCCATATTTCGTTCCACGCATACATAGGGTATGCCCCTTCAACAGCAGCCACCACTGACCTACCTTCCACTCCTTCGAGGACCCGCAATTTAACACACGACGGATCCCTCACTGTCATTAATAACCTCAACATGGCCTCACCAACTATTAAATCCCTACCCCCCCACCACCGTTGCATGTCCTTACGTACTCGCACAAGTCCACCTCCCCTCCCGCACCCCTCCCTTATATAACTTCGTTTTAGGTACACGCTCATCATCCTTTTTTCCAGAGGTAAAAGTCCCAGCCCTCCTCGACTGACCGGAAGTGTTAACACCGCTCTACTTAACCATTCGCAGCCCGATCCCCATATAAACCTAAAAACCCCATGTTGTAAACGTTTCACCTCACGTCTCATCAGCGGGTACATGACAACGACATGCCATAACTTGCTGTACAATAGCACGTTCGTCACTATTACTCTTTGATGCAGCGTTAGTTGCGCCGCCCTCAAACCACCAAGTCTTTTCAATACTCCATCCACTATTCTCACCGAATTCACCTCTTGAGCCACCCGTGTATTTCTCACATAAATTATCCCACATATCATTAGTTGATCCACCACCTTCCATCCACCCCCTACCACCTCATCCCCATTTGTACTATCCCTTATGTCTAGAAACTTAGTCTTCTCAACATTAATTTTCATACCTGAAGCCTCCCCAAACACATCCACCACCTTACCCACCCTAAGCAAATCCCTATTACCTCTCACCAAAACAGTCGTGTCATCCACATAACCTACGATACCAGCCCCCCCCTCCCCCCGGTCAGTACCCTCCCCACCTCCCGCAACACACCTCCGAATGGCCCTATAAAATGGATCCTGTATACACGCAAACAATATTTGTGGTAGTGGGCAGCCTTGGCGCAGTCCCCGTCGCATCTGTATTTTAACTCCTAGCCTCCCGTTAACCTGCACCCTCATCGACGCCCCTTGATACAATAATTTTGCCCAAGATATTATTTCTTCCCCAAAACCTTGCCAACGCATGAACCTCCATAACGCTTCCCTTTCTACACTATCATAAGCAGCCTTCCAATCTAACGCCAATACACCTCCATCACCCAACTCCCCCCGTTTCTCTATAAATTCTCGAATCATGCCATGCCCTTCATACATCGACCTTCCTGGCACCCCATATTGCCCCCTATCAATTACCTTGCCTATTACCCTCTTGATTCTGTTCCCTAATATTCTCGCAAACAACTTATAATCTCCACACATAAGCGAAAGTGCCCGATAATCCATTACCGTTGACTTCTCCCCTTTCGGTACCAACACCACAACGGCCGTCCGTTGCTGCTCTCCCATTACCTCAGCCGTCTTAAGTATGTTAAACAGCCTTACTAAAAAAAACCTCAATACCCCCCAATTCTTTACGTAAAAATCATTTGGCAGTCTGTCTATACCCGGCGCCTTTCCCAAGCTCACTCCTGACAACGCCTGCCAAATCTCACACTCCGTAATCGGCCAACCTAAATTCACCCGATCTTGACCATCAAGCTCACATTGCACATACTCTCCCATTTCCCTCAATGCCACCTCACGGAAGCCCACGCTTTGCGTATATGACTTAAACCAAGCGTCTACATATCCACTCATACCCTCTGTTGTTACCAATGCTTGACCCGCTCTATACCCTTCCATCCCTACATGTACGTTTAACCCCATCATCTCCATCGTCACTCTCCTCTTTCTCTGGCCTCTTAACACGCAAGCCGACGGCCGATCACCCCATAACACTTCCAATCCTCCCATAATTCGCGCACCATCAAAACGCTCGTTTTGCAATACCCTAATACTCTCCTTTAAACCCTCAATGTCCTGCACTGGATAGCTTGCTCCTCCTCGTGCATAACAATCACGCAGCTGCCCTTCAAGATATCTTTGAAACCCATACTTTAACCGATTATCTTCCCTCCCACGACAAATATAATATTCTCTGATACGATTTTTAGCCACCGAATCCCACCAATTTACCAGTTCATCATCCCCCGGCGCCTCATCCACCAACCGTTCCCACAATTGCGCAAAAGACTGACGACATTCCTCA
>NC_091313.1:14248138-14388138 GCF_038502225.1 Cherax quadricarinatus
GTGTGTAGTGTGTGTAGTGTGTGTGTGTGTGTGTGTGTGTGTGTGTGTGTGTGTGTGTGTGTGTGTGTGTGTGTGTGTGTGTGTGTGTGTGTAGTGTGTGTAGTGTGTGTGTGTGTGTGTGTGTGTGTAGTGTGTGTGGGTAGTGTGTGTAGTGTGTGTGTGTGTGTAGTGTGTGTAGCGTGTGTGTGTGTAGTGTGTGTGTGTAGTGTGTGTGTGTAGTGTGTGCGTGTTTGTGTGTGTGTGTGTGTGTGTAGTGTGTGTAGTGTGTGTGTGTGTGTGTGTGTGTAGTGTGTGTAGTGTGTGCGTGTGTAGTGTGTGTGTGTAGTGTGTGTGTGTGTGTAGTGTGTGTGTGTGTGTGTGTGTGTGTGTGTGTGTAGTGTGTGTGTGTGTGTGTGTGTGTATGTGTGTGTGTGTGTGTATGTATGTGTGTGTGTATGTACTCACCTATTTGTACTCACCTATTTGTGGTTGCAGGGGTCGATTCATAGCTCCCGGCCCCGCCTCTTCACTGATTGCTACTAGGTCCTCTCTCTCCCTGTTCCATGAGCTTTATCATACCTCGCCTTAAAACTATGTATGGTTCCCGCCTTGACTACTTCACTTTCTAGGCTATTTCACGGCTTGACTACTCTATGACTGAAGAAATACTTCCTAACATCCCTTTGATTCATCTGAGTCTTCAACTTCCAATTGTGACTTCTTGTGTCTGTGTCCCATCTCTGGAACATCCCGTCTTTGTCCACCTCGTCTATTCCGCGCAGTATTTTATATGTCGTTATCATGTCTCCCCTGACCCTCCTGGCCTCCAGTGTCGTCAGGCCGATTTCCCTCAACCTTTCTTCGTAGGACAATCCCCGTAGCTCTGGGACTAGCCTTGTTGCAAACCTTTGCACTTTCTCTAATTTCTTGACGTGCTTGACTAGGTGTGGATTCCAAACTGGTGGTGCATACTCCAGTATGGGCCTGACGTAAAAGGTATACAGAGTCTTGAACGAATCCTTACTGAGGTATCGGAACGTTATTCGTAGGTTTGCCAGGCGCCCGTATGCTGCAGCAGTTGTCTGATTGATGTGTGCCTCGGGAGATATGCTCGGTGTTATACTCACCCCCAGATCTTTTTCCTTGAGTGAGGTTTGCAGACTTTGGCCATCTAAACTATATTGTGTCTGCGGTCTTCTTTGCCCTTCCCCAATCTTCATGACTTTGCATTTGGCAGGGTTAAACTCAAGGAGCCAGTTGCTGGACCAGGCTTGTAGCCTGTCCAGGTCTCTTTGTAGTCCTGCCTGATCCTCATCCGATTTGATTCTTCTCATTAACTTCACATCGTCTGCAAACAAGGACACTTCTGAGTCTATCCCTTCCGTTATGTCGTTCACATATACCAAGAACAGCACAGGTCCTAGGACTGACCCCTGTGTAACCCTGCTTGTAACAGGCGCCCACTCTGACACCTCGTCACGTACCATGACTCGTTGTTGCCTCCCTGTCAGGTATTCTCTGATCCATTGCAGTGCCTTTCCTGTTATGTGTGCCTGATCCTCTAGCTTTTGCAGTAACCTCTTGTGAGGAACTGTGTCGAAGGCCTTCTTGCAGTCCAAAAAAATGCAGTCGATCCACTCCTCTCTCTCTTGTCTTACTTCTGTCACCTTGTCATAAAACTCTAGTAGGTTTGTGACACAGGATTTTCCCTCCCTGAAACCATGCTGGTTGTCAATTATACACTTGTTTCTTTCCAGGTGCTCCACCACTCTCCTCCTGATGATCTTCTCCATGACCTTGCATACTATACACGTTAGTGATACAGGTCTGTAGTTTTGTGTCTCATGTCTGTCTCCCTTTTTAAAAATTGGGACTAAATTTGCCATCTTCCATACCTCGGGGAGTTGCCCAGTTTTAAATGATGTGTTGAAGATCTTTGTTAACGGTACACACAATATCTCTGCTCCCTCTTTAAGGACCCATGGAGAGATGTTGTCTGGTCCCACCGCCTTTGAGGTGTCAAGTTCGCATAGCAGATTCTTCACCTCCTCCTTGGTTATATGTACCTCATCCAGCACTTGCTGGTGCACCCCCCTGCTCTGATTTCCTGGAGTCCTACTGGTTTCCACTGTAAATACTTCTTTAAATCTTGTGTTGAGCTCCTGACATACCTCCCGGTCGTTTCTTGTGAATTCCCCATCACTCTTCCTCAGTCTGATTACCTGGTCCTTGACTGTTGTTTTCCTCCTGATGTGGCTGTACAACAGCTTCGGGTCAGTCTTGACTTTCGATGCTATGTCATTTTCGTATTGACCCTGAGCCTCCCTTCTTATCTGTGCATATTCGTTTCTGGCTCTTCTTATAATCTCTTTATTTTCTTGAGTTCTCTGTCTTCTGTACCTTTTCGATTCTCTAGTACACCTAGTTTTTGCCTCCCTACACCTTTGGGTGAACCAAGGACTCGTTCTGTTCTTCCCATTATTTCTGTTTCCCTTGGGAACAAACCTCTCCTCTGCCTCCTTGCATTTTGTTGCCACATAGTCCATCATTTCTTGTACTGGTTTTCCTGTCAGTTCCCTCTCCCACTGAATGTCTTGAAAGAAGTTCCTCAAGCCTGAGTAGTTCCCCCTTTTGAAGTTTGGTTTTTCCCACCCTATTCCTGCTGCTCTCTCCACTTGGAGCTCAACGATGTAGTCGAAGCACAGAACCACATGATCACTAGCTCCCAGGGGCCTTTCATACATGATATCATCGATGTCAGAACTACTCAAGGTGAATACAAGGTCAAGTCTTGCTGGTTCATCCTCTCGTCTCTCTCTGGTAGTGTCTCTAACATGATGATGCATGAGGTTTTCCAGTACCACATCCATCATCTTGGCTCTCCATGTTTTGGGACCCCCATGGGGCTCCAGGTTTTCCCAGTCAATCTCCTTGTGAGTTAAATCACCCATAACTAGTAACTTTGCTCCCCCTATGTGTGCTCTCCTGGCCACCTCGGCTAGTGTGTCGACCATTGCTCTGTTGCTCTCATCGTATTCTTCTCTTGGCCTCCTGCAGTTCTGTGGTGGGTTGTACATTACTGCAATTATTACCTTATGTCCCTCAGACTGGATTGTTCCTACTAAGTAGTCCCTTTCACCCATGCCATCCATTCCTTCCATTTTCTCAAACCCCCACTGGTTTTTAATGAGCAGTGCAACTCCTCCTCCCCCTCTCCTCCCTCTGTCTTTCCTGAGGATTTGATATGCGGATGGAAAGATTGAATCTGTTATTATTCTGGTGAGTTTTGTTTCTGTGAGTGCTATTACGTCTGGGGGATGTCTCCTTGATTCTTTCATGCCACTCCTCATACTTATTTGTTATTCCATCTGCATTTGTATACCACACCTTCAACTTCTTTTCTAAGATTGTGGTCTGGGAGGTATATTGGGGTTGGGGAAGTGGGAGACCTGATAAGGAACTATGGGTGGTTGCTGTGGGGGTGGAGTTTGTAATGCAGTGGGTGGGGGCATTGGATGTGGCATGGGTGTTTTGGTTTAGAGTGTTTGGTTGCACTGGGGTTGACCTGGTTGGGAGGCTTCTATAGGAAGTTGTGAGGGAGACTGTATTTGATCTTCCTGTGTCTGGGATCTCCTGTCTGTCTTCTCCATCCCCTCTCTTTCCTCCTTTCGCCTTTGTACCATCTCTCTCTGTTTCTGCCTTTCTGCTTGTGTTCTGTCGCGGTCGATATACACCTTCCTGTATGCATGTCCCTTAATCGTGCTTTCTCCTGCAGGATCCTGTTCCAAGTCGATTCTGCCTTGAAGGTCACTTTCACTGGCCGGATTCTTTTTTTTACAAACCCCCCTATTCTCCGAAAATTTTCCAGCTGGGTCATGTCGTCTTCTCCTATTGCTTTCATGATGCTTTCGATTGCTTTTTTTTCCCTTGTTTTCTTGCTTCATATGTTTCCCCTTCAACTTCCTGGAGCCCATACACAAAGACTGACCTCACTCTTTCACTCTCTCACTGCATATCCTTGTGTATCCCCTCATTCAATTTAATTTCCTCCATTACAGCTTTCCTTTCTTCAGTTTCACTAGCTAATGTACTTGGGCTCTGTGGCCTGTCATTTTCCCTTCTGGGCTTTCCCTGGGCTCTGCTGTGGTCTGTTATGGCCTCTACATATAGCTTAGCTCTTTCATTTACGACAGTCTCCTCTAATAGGGCTTCTACGTGCAGTTTTGCTCCTTCTTTCCCTACAGTCCCTTTATTTGTGACTGAGGTAGCAGTCTCTGATGTCAATCCCAACATATTCTTTAGTTCTTTAGGCTGTTTCAGGTTTTTTAGTTCCTCTTCTAAACTCTGTATCCTAGCCTCTGCTGCTTTGACTTGCACCTCCCACTTCCTGCTTTCCAAGTCTATCCTCTCTTCCATTCTCATGCTAAGTTCTTCTAGTTTCTTTTCCCATTCATGTTCCCTTTTTATGAGCTCTGTTACCCAATCTTCCTTTGCAGATTCCTCCTCCTGTCCCTTGGTTTTCCTTCCTGCTCTCTGGCAACCCATTTTTGTTTTATTTTGATTGCCTCAGAATGGGAAACCTATGTAATTCTGTGTGTTAGGTTAGTAGTGTGTTTTTCAGAGTGTGGGGGGGAAAGGTAGAGGAGGAACTGTGGCAATGTGGAAGAGAGGGGTGGGGAGGGGGATTTAGGGGGGAATACGGGAAGTGGGAAGGAGGGGGAAGGAAGTGGGTGAATGGGAAGGTGAAATAGGGAGGGGTGGGATCAGGGGAAGGTGTGAGATGTTGGTGGGGGAGGGGGGGATTGTATATGTGAGTCTGGGTATGTGTGTGTGTGTGTGTATACTCACCTAATTGTGGTTGCAGGGGTCGAGACTCAGCTCCTGGCCCCGCCTCTTCACTGATCGCTACTGGGTCCTCTCTCTCTGCTTCCTGAGCTTTGTCATACCTCTTCTTAAAACTATGTATGGTTCCTGCCTCCACTACTTCAATTGCTAGGCTATTCCACTTGCTGACAACTCTATGACTGAAGAAATACTTCCTAACGTCCCTGTGACTCGTCTGAGTCTTCAGCTTCCAGTTGTGACCCCTTGTCCCTGTGTCCCCTCTCTGGAACATCCTATCTCTGTCCACCTTGTCTATTCCCTGCAGTATCTTGTATGTCGTTATCATGTCTCCCCTGACCCTTCTGTCCTCCAGTGTCGTCAGTCCGATTTCCCTTAACCTTTCCTCATACGACATTCCCTTGAGCTCTGGGACTAGCCTTGTTGCAAACCTTTGTACTTTCTCTAACTTCTTGACGTGCTTGACCAGGTGTGGGTTCCAGACTGGTGCTGCATACTCCAGTATGTGTGTGTGTGTGTGTGTGTGTGTGTATGTGTGTGTGTGTGTGTGTGTGTGTGTGCGTGTGTGCGTATGTGTGTGTGTGTGTGTGTAATTATGTGTGGAATTATGTGTGGGTTTATTATGTGTCTGAAAAGTAGGTGAATTTGGAGTGTAATGTGGAGTCTCAGTGATCCCTTGCCTGACCACAACTTCTTGTGACCTGACCCCCACCCTCCTGGGACTTGACCTGCACCTACTTACAATGTTGCCCTTTATGCCTTGTCCTGCCACCTAGCTTATAGTAACTTGTCTTGTTCCATGGATTACCAATTGTTATTCCTTATTGAATACTTGAGTGCCTATTCTTTGTCGTCTATGAGAGTTGACCATTCGCAATAAAGCTTGGCGGTTAATTGGAACCTGGAACCCCACACCCATACAACCACCTCATAGGTGATTACAGTACTTGCAATGCAGCTATAGCAGCCTGTAGATTTTCCAGCTCGATGTGACGTCCTGGCGTAGATCCACCTCAATTTCTTCTCGTTATATAATGTACCCTATTCACTGTATTTCTCTCACTGCTCACACGTTTGTTTCACTTTATTACCTTTCTTGGTTGACATGTAACAATGTCGCCTGAGCACACACACTAGCCTGCCCGCTCTGACTGCGCCACCACGTTTTACTTTCTATATCCCTTACAAAAATGCGGCTCTCCCTACACTTATGTGGCTCAGGCAGATTATAAATCCTTCAAGGATTTGTTCACTATCATAGCACACTTAGCTACCCTTCAGATCACTTGGGTAGCCCTTGAAAACACATATTCGCGGAGCACAGAAGGCGTGACCCGCGCACGCACTGACGAGACTGTCAGACTGTGTGTGTGTGTGCATGTGTGTGTGTCTGTGTGTCTGTGTGTGTGTCTGTGTGTCTGTGTGTGTCTGTGTGTGTGTCTGTGTGTGTGTCTGTGTGTGTGTCTGTGTGTGCGTGTACTCACGTAGTTGTACTCACCTTTTCCATGCGGCTCTCCCTACACTTATGTGGCTCAGGCAGATTATAAATCCTTCAAGGATTTGTTCACTATCATAGCACACTTAGCTACCCTTCAGATCACTTGGGTAGCCCTTGAAAACACATATTCGCGGAGCACAGAAGGCGTGACCCGCGCACGCACTGACGAGACTGTCAGACTGTGTGTGTGTGTGTGTGTGTGTGTGTGTGTGTGTGTGTGTGTGTGTGTGTATGTATGCGTGTGTGTGTGTGTGTGTGTGTGCATGTGTGTGTGTGTCTGTTTTTGTGTGTCTGTGTGTGTGTCTGTGTGTCTGTGTGTCTGTGTGTGTGTGTGTGTGTGTGTGTGTGTGTGTGTGCGTGTGTGTGTGTGTGTGTGTGTGTGCGTGTGTGTGTACTCACGTAGTTGTAC
Source organism: Cherax quadricarinatus (assembly GCF_038502225.1). Classification (NCBI taxonomy): domain Eukaryota; kingdom Metazoa; phylum Arthropoda; class Malacostraca; order Decapoda; family Parastacidae; genus Cherax; species Cherax quadricarinatus. The sequence continues at coordinate 14,254,867 of NC_091313.1, forward strand.
TCACCTAGTTGAGGTTGCAGGGGTCGAGTCGGAGCTCCTGGCCCCGTTTCTTCACTGGTCGCTACTAGGTCACTCTCCCTGAACCGTGAGCTTTATCATACCTCTGCTTAAAGCTATGTATGGATCCTGCCTCCACTACATCGCTTCCCAAACTATTCCACCTACTGACTACTCTGTGGCTGAAGGAATGCTTCCTAACATCCTTGTGATTCATCTGTGTCTTCAACTTTCAACTGTGACCCCCTTGTTGTTGTGTCCCATCTCTGGAACATCCTTTCTTTGTCAACCTTGTCAATTCCTCTCAGTAATTTATATGTTGTTATCATATCCCCCCTATCTCTCCTGTCCTCCAGTGTCGTCAAGTCGATTTCCTTTAACTTCTCCTCGTAGGACATACCTCTTAGCTCGGGGACAAGTCTTGCTGCAAACCTTTACACTTTTTCTAGTTTCCTTACATGCTTGGCTAGGTGTGGATTCCAAACTGGTGCTGCATACTCCAATATAGGCCTAATGCACACTGTGTACGTTAGGTCTTGAGATGTCGGAAAGAATTTCTTAGGTTTGCTAGGCGCCCGTATGCTGCAGCAGTTACGTGGTTGACGTGCGCCTCAGGAGATATGCCCGGTGTTATACTCACCCCAAGGTCCTTTTTCTTGAGTGAGGTTTGTAGTCTCTGTCCCCTAGACTGTACTCCGTCTGCAGTCTTCTTTGCCCTTCCCCAATCAGCATGACTTTGTACTTGGTGGGGTTGAACTCCATGTGCCATTTGCTGGGCCAGGTCTGCAGCCTGTCCAGATCCCTTTGTAGTTCTGCCTGGTCCTGGTCCGATTTAATTCTTCTCGTCAACTTCACATTTTTCGCAAACAGGGACACTTTTGAGTCTATTCCTTACGTCCCGTTGTTCACAAACACCAGAAATAGCACTTGTCTTAGGACTCACCCCTGAGGAACCCCGCTCGTCACAGGCGTCCACTCTGACACCTTGCTACGTACCACGGCTCGCTGTTGTCTTCCTGCAGGTATTCCCTGATCCACTGAAGTGCCTTCCTGTTATCCCTGCTTGGTCCTCCAGCCTCTTGTGTGAAACTGTGTCAAACGCATTCTTACAGCTCAAGAAAACGCAGTCTACCCACCCCTCTCTCTGCTGTCTTAGTGCTGTCACCCTGTCACAGAACTCCAGTAGGTTTGCAACACATGATTTCCCATCCCCGAAACCGTGCTGGCTGTCTCTGATAAGATCAATCCTTTCTAGGTGCTCCACTACTCTTCTTATGATAATCTTCTCCATGACTTTGCATACTATACACGTTAGTGACGCTGTAGTTTAATGCCTCGTGTCTGTCTCCTTATTTAAAAATTGGGACTACATTTCCTGCTTTACATACCCCAGGTAGCCGCCCTCTTTCGATAGATGTGTTGAAGATTGTTGTTAGTGGTACACATAGGGCCTCTGCTGCCTCTCTCAGGACCCATGGAGAGATGTTATCTGGCCCCATCGCCTTTGACTTGTCTAGCTTGCTTAGCAGCCTCTTCACTTCCTCCTCGGTTGTATGTATGTGTCCAACAGTTGATGGTGTACCCCCCTTTCTGTCTTTCTGTAGTCCCTCCTGTCTCCTCTGTGAACACATCTTTGACTCTCATGTTGAGCTCCTCACATACTTCACAGTCGTTTCTTGTGATCTCTCCTCCTTCCTTTCTCAGCCTGATTACCTGGTCTTTGACTGTTGTTTTCCCCCTGATATGGCTGTACAACAACTTTGGGTCAGATTTGGCTTTCGCTGCTATGTCACTTTAATTTTGTTGTTCACTCTCCCTTCTTACCTGTGCATTTTCATATCTGGCTCTGCAACTTCTCTCCTTATTCTCCTGGGTCCTTTGCCTTCTATACTTCTTCCATTCTCTAGCACACTTAATTTTTGCCTCTCTACTCCTAGGGTGAACCAAGGGCTCATCCTGGCTTTCTCGTTATTTCTGTTACCTTTGGGTACAAAGCTCTCCACAGCTTCCTTTTATATTGTTGTCACATATTCCATCTTCTCGTTTACTGACTTCCCTGCTAGTCCCACTGAACCCTGGGCAGGAAATTCTTCATGCCTGTGTAGTCCCCTCTATTGTGATTTGGCTTTATTCATCCTGCCCGTCCTGCTTCCCTCTCAATTTATAACTCTACTTTGTATTCAAAGCTCATTATTATTATTATAATCAAGGGGGAAGCACTAAACCCATATGATTATACAGCGCCTGAGGGGGTATGTGGAAGGTATTCAGGCTTAATTCAGGGAACTGGAGCACAAATCCAATTCCCTAGATCTAAAGCCCTTCAGAGCATTGAGGAACCATCCTCGAGGGGTATTCGAAGCTCTGAACCATGTGATCTCTGGCCCTGAGTGGTCTTTCATATGTGATGTCTTCAATATCTGCACTACTCAAGGTGAATACTAGGTCTCATCTTGTTGGTTCATGTTCTCCCCTCTCTCTGGTAGTGTCCCTTACGTGTTGGTAAATGAGGTTTTTCGGTACCACCTCCATCATCTTAGCCCTCCACGTTTCTGGGCTACCATGTGGCTCCAGGTTCTTCCAGTTGAGTTCCATAATCAGCAGCTTTACTCTGCTCGCACATGAGCCCTTCTGGCCACTTCAGCCAGTGTGTCAACCATCGCTCTATTACTCTAATCATACTTATGCCTTGGCCTCCTTTTGTTCTGTGGTGTTATACATCACTGCAATTACCACCATGGGACCTCCAGACTGAAGTGTTCTTATAATGCAGTCTCTTGCATCTCCTCTGTCGTCTCTGTCCAACTCATCAAAATCCCATTGGTTTTTAATGAACAGTGCCACTCCACCCCCTTCTGTTCTCTGTGTCTTTCCTCAGGATCTCATATCCCATTGGAAAGATGGCATCTGTTATCATTCCTGTGAGCTTGGTTTCTGTGATAGCTATGATGTCTGGTGATGCCTTTTTGGCTTTTTCATAGCACTCCTCCCGCTTATTCATTATTCCATCTGTGTTGGTGTACCATACCTTCAGTTTCCTCTCCTACTATGTGTTCTGAGGGGGTCTGTGAGGGTCGGGGACCTGGCAGTGTGCTGTGGGATTCTACAGCATAGTGTGGGATGGGGGCTACAAGTGTGGATTGTGCTTTGTGTTGGGACAGCATGTTTGGTTGTCGGGTTCAGGGGGAGGTTCTGTGTGTGCTTGCACTTGTTGCTCTGCCCTGCTCTGGTTGTCCTCTATTGACTCTGTCCTTGACTCTCTTCCTAGCTCCTTTCGTTTCTATGTCCTCTCCATCAGCTGCTGTCGTTTTGTTCTTGTTCTGTCTCGGTTTACGAACACCCTCTTGTATGGTGATGATTTCTTCAGCCATGGTTTCTCTTGCAGGATCCTATTCTGCATCATTTCTGGGTTGAAAATCAGTTTGACCAATTCATTTCTCTCCTTCAAGTACCCCCTAGTTTTCTGAAAATTTACTATCTCAGTCGTGTCCTCCTCACTTATTTCTCTGATGATATTTTCAATCTCCTGTGTTTCTTCCTGCCATCATCCATTGTTTGTCCTACCCTGACTCTCCTGAAGCCCATGTATAAACAATGACTTCTCAATCTCCTCCTCCCATTGCTTTTCCCTATGTGTCTCTGGGTCCTGTTTGTACATGGCCATTGTCTTATGTCCGGTAATGGGAACAAACCCATTATCTGTCTTAGTACTGGTGGTAATGACATTTGAAAGGGCAGGAGACAGGAGCTATTGGATAAGTAAAGGTCAGCGATAGAAGTAGTCAGTTCTAAGAGAGAGATCCCAATCATATGTAGCATCTTGCCTAGAAAGGGAGTGGGCAGTGAATGGATGTCTAAAGCAATTGGTATAAATTGCTGGCTAAACAGATACTGCAAGGAACTTTCAATCCCATTCATTGATAACTGGGACAAATTCTATGGCAAACATGGTATGTATGCAAGGGATGGGAGTCATCTCTCTGGGGCTGGAGTGGTTGCATTAGTCAATTCGATTGAAGAGGTAATTGATGATTTGTCTAGGATTTTAAACTGATAAATTATAGGGGTATGAGTGTTTGTGGCAAACAATCAGGCTGCACGATTAGGGGTGAAAACAGCAGATATTACCAGGATACCTCAGGGATATGTTTAAAAGACAGTATTCAAAATAAAGTTGCTAGTAAAGGCAAAGCAATTGATCAACAAAACAAAGAGATAGTAGAGGGCAACGAGTGACGAGCTCCCTTGAGGTTTACAATAAAAATAGAAGGAGTCTAAGAAATAAGATAGATGAGCTAAGATTACTTTCATGTGCAAGTATTACAGAAATTATTGCTATAACGGAGATAATTTAGATTGTTGTGTTAAACGTGATATAAAATTAGAAACATCGGACTCAGAATCTGGCTAGTTTCTCGAAGGCCGTGACAAATTAATTTTGGGTATGATTTATAGGCCCCCAAACCTTGATAGAGAGTGCAGTAAACTGTTATGGGATGAAATTCATAAGGTTTCTAGATATGAAAATGTTCTGTTAATGGGAGATTTTTAACTTTATACAGATTGATTGGAACAATGTGAGTGGAAATCTTGAGTCTAGTGACTTTCTTGAAACGGTTCAGTATTGCTTTTCAAAACAGTTTGTGACAGAACCAACCAGAGGAAACAGTCTGCTTGACTTGGTTCTTGCCAACAAAATTATCACTAATTGATAATCTTGAGGTTAATGATGAGCTTGGAGAAAGGCATCACAAATTGCTGAGTTTCAATTTATCATGGAATTACCCAGATAACTGCAATCAAATCTCTGTTCAAAACTTTTGCTTAGCCGATTTCATGGGACTGAAAAATTACCTGGGTAGGCTAAAATTGGGATGACTTCACTATGGGTCAGGTAAGTGGTGTTGGATGCCAATATGACTTTTTCAGAGCATAGTTCTAGTTGCCCAGACAACTTTTGTTCTGAGTAGGAAAATTAGATCGAACAAAAATGATCCCAAATGGATGAACAATAGATTAGAACATATAACTGGTCAAAAGAGAGGCATATATAGGCCTATCAAAAGATGGGATGGGCAGTTAAGAAATCATTGTATTCAATTAAAGAGAGAAATAAACCAAGGAATAAGGAAAGCAAAAAGGGATTATGAGATTAAGGTCACCAGGGATACAACGACTATCCCAAAAGGGTTCTTTCAGGTATACAGAAGTAAGATTAGGGACAAGTTAGACCCACTTAACAGTAACTCAGGTCAGATGACTGACAGTGATAAGGATATGTGTGAAATTTTCAATACTTACTTTCTCTCAGTTTTTACCCAGGAAGATACTAGCTAAATTACATATATAATAAATTATATAGAAAAGGACGATAATAAACTATGCACAATTGAGGTAACTAGTGACATGGTCCTCAGACAAACAGAGAAATTAAAACCAACAAATCCCCAGGCCCTGATGAATTGTTTGCAAGAGGTTTACAGGACTGTAAAGGGGAACTTAGCAAACCTTCGGCTGATCTTTTCAACAAATTACTACAAAATGGCATAGTGCCTGATAAGTGGAAAATGTCAAATGTAATACCTATTTACAAGACAAGTGACGGGGCCTTAGCTTCAAACTATAGACCAATAAGCCTTACCTCCATAGTGGGAAAATTTATGGAATCAATAATTGCCGAAACAATTTGAAGCCATCTTGAAAGGCATACACTGATTAATGAATCTCAACACGGTTTTACAAAGGGGCGTTCATGTCCTACGAATTTACTAATTTGTTTCACTAACGTGTCTGAGGAGGTAGATCATGGTAATGAATATGATATTGTGTATACGGACTTCAGTAAGGCTTTCAATAGAGTTCCACGGCAGAGGCTATTGAGGAAACTTAAGGCACATGGAATAGGGAAGAGGCATGGTTGACAAAAAGGCAGCAGAGAGTTTGCATAAGTGGGGAGAAATAAGAACAGGTGCACGTCACAGACGGTGCTCTTCAGGGGTCAGTGTTGGGTCCCTTGTTGTTCACAATTTACATAAACAACATAGATGAGGGAATAAATAGCGACATAAGCAAATTTGCTGATGACATCAAAATAGGCAGTCCAATTTACTCTATTGAGGACATTAGAGCACTCCAGGATAATTTGAATAGACTGATGCAATGGTCGGAGAAGTGGCAGATTCAGTTTAATATAGACAAATGCAAAGTTCTAAATGTTGGGCAGGAAAATAACCATGTCACACATAAACTAAATAATGTAGAGCTTAATACTACTGATTGCGAAAAGGATTTAGGAGTTCTGGTTAGCAGTAATTTCGAACTGTGACAACGGTGCATTAGTGTTCATAATAAAACTAACATAATTCTTGGCTTCATATCAAGAAGTATAAATAATAGAAGTCCTCAGGTTGTTCTTCAACTCTATATACCATTGGTTAGGCCTCATTTAGATTATGCTGCACAATTCTGGTCACCGTTTTACAGAATGGATATAAATGTTCTGGAAAACGTACAGAGGAGGATGATAAAATTGATCCCATATATCAGAAATCTTCCCTATGAGGATAGACTGTGGGCCCTGAATCTGCAATCTCTAGAAAGGCATAGAATCGGGGGAAGGGGGGGGATATGATCGAGGTGTTTAAATGGAAAACAGGAATAAATAAAGGGGATATAAATAGCGTGCTGAAAATATTTGACATAGACAGGACTTGCAGCAATGGTTTCAAGCTAGAAAAATTCAGATTCAGGAAGGATACAGGAAAGCACTGGTTTGGTAATAGAGTTGTGGATGAGTAGAACAAACTCCCGAGTACCGTCATAGAAGCGAAAACGTTGTGTAGTTTTAAAAATAGGTTAGATAAATACATGAGTGGGTGTGGGTGGGTGTGAGTTGGGCCTGACTAGCTTGTGCTGCTGGGTCTGCTGCTGTGTTCCTTCCTTAAGTGGAGTGTGACCTGACTAGGTGGGTCATTGGTCTATGCCTGGAAAAGACATGGACCTTTTCCTGTATACCTTGGTAGCATGGTCGTGGATCTGCATGGGGCATATTCCCCTCTCCACTCCCCCCTACTTTACTGCTATCGCTGGTCCCAACACCTCCAATCATTCATTCCTCGGCCCTGCTTGGTTTTGTGTTTGTGTGTGTGTGTGTGTGCGAGTGTGCATGTGTGTGTGTGTGTGCACTCACCTAATTTTACTCATCTAATTGTGGTTGCAGGGGTCGAGAATCAGCTCCTGGTCCCGCCTCTTCACTGATCGCTACTAGGTCCTCTCTCTCTCTCTGCTCCCTGAGCTTTATCATACCTCGTCTTAAAGCTATAAGAACATAAGAACATAAGAAAGAAGGAACACTGCAACAGGCCTACTGACCCATGCAGAGCAGATCCATGTCGCCTTCCCCCCGGATTAGTCCAATGAGTCCCTCCCCGGATTAGCTCAATGACCCACCGCGTCTGGTCACCTCCACTCAAGGAAGGAGCACGGCTCCAGACCCAGCAGCACAAGCTAGTCAGGTCCAACTCACACCCACCCACTCATGTATTTATCTAACCTCTTTTTAAAACTACACAACGTTTTAGCTTCAATAGCTCTACTCAGAAGTTTGTTCCACTCATACACAACTCTATTACCAAACCAGCGCTTCCCTATATTCTTTCTGAATCAGAATTTTTCCATCTTGAAACCATTGCCGCGAGTCCTGTCTTGGCTGAAAATTTTCAGCACGCTATTTACATCCCCTTTATTTATTCCAGTTTTCCATTTATACACCTCGATCATATCCCCCCTAATTCTATGCCTTTCGAGAGGGCAGATTCAGGGCCCTCAGTCTACCCTCATAGGGAAGAATTCTGATACATGAGATCATCTTTGTCATCCTCCTCTGTACGTTTTCCAGAGCATTTATATCCATTCTGTAATACGGTGAACAGAAATGAGCAGCATAGTCTAAATGAGGCCTAACCAAGGATATATAGAGTTTAAGAACAACCTGAGGACTTCTATTATTTATACTTCCAGATATGAAGCCAAGAATTCTGTCACCTTTATTGCGAACACTAATGCGCTGTTTTCTTGGTTTTAGATTACTGCTAACCAGAACTCCTAAATCCTTTTCCCAATCAGTAGTATTAAGATCTACATTATTTAGTTTATATGTGGCATGGTTATTTACCTGTCCAACATTCAGAACTTTGCATTTGTCAATATTAAACAGCATCTGCCACTTCTCAGTCTATTCAAATCATCCTGGAGTGCTCTAATGTCCTCATTAGAATAAATTGGACTGCCTATTTTGATGTCATCAGCAAATTTGCTTATGTCGCTATTTGTTCCCTCATCTATGTTGTTTATGTAAATTGTGAACAACAAGGGACCCAACACTGACCCCTGAGGAACACCGCTTGTGACGTGCCCCATTCTGATTTCTCCCCATTTATGCAAACTCTCTGCTGCCTATTTGTCAGCCATGCCTCTACCCAGGAAAAAATTTCTCCTCCTATTCCGTGTGCCCTAAGTTTCCTCAATAGCCTCTGGTGTGGAACTCTATCGAAAGCCTTACTGAAGTCCACATACACAATATCATATTCATTACCATGATCTACCTCCTCAAACACCTTAGTTGAAAAAGTTAGTAAATTCGTAAGACAGGAACGCTCTTTGTAAAACCGTGTTGAGATTCATTAATCAATCTGTGCCTATCAAGATGGCTACGAATTGCTTCGGCAATTATTGATTCCATAAATTTTCCCAGTATTGTCTATAGTTCGAAGCTAAGGACCTGTCACCTGCCTTGTAAATAGGTATTACATTTGCCATTTTCCACTTATCAGGCGCTATGCCAGTTTGTAGTGATATGTTAAAAAGATTAGTCAAAGGAATGCTAGGTTCCTCTTTACATTCCTTTAACACCCTTGCAAACAGTTCATCAGGGCCTGGGGATCTGTTAGGTTTTAGTTTCTCTATTTGTCGGAGAACCATGTCACTAGTTACCGCAATCGTGCATAGTTTATTATCGTCCTGTTCTACATAATCTATTATTTCAGGAATATCGCTAGTATTTTCTTGGGTGAAAACTGAGAGGAAGTAGGTATTGAGAATTTCACACATATCCTTATCACTGTCAGTCATCTGTCCAGTGTTACTCTTAAGTTGGCCAATCTTTTCCCTAATCTTACTTCTGTATACTTGAAAGAACCCTTATGAGTTAGTCTTTGAATCCCTTGCGACTTTAGCCTCATAATCCCTATTTGCTTTTCTTTTTCCTTTCTTTATTTCTCTTTTTAATTGAATATATTAATTTCTTAACTGCCCATCCCCTCTTTTGATACGCCTATATATGCCTCTCTTTTGACCAGTGAGATGTCTTAATCTATTGTTCATCCATTTGGGATCATTTTTGCTAGATCTAATTTCCTTACTCGGAACAAAAGTTTTCTGGGCAGGTAGAACTATGCTCTGAAAAAGTCATATTGGCAACCAGGATCACCTACCTGACCCATAGTCAAAACATGCCAATTTAGCCCACCCAGGTAATTTTTCAGTCCCACGAAGTCGGCCAAGCGAAAATCTGGGACAGAGATTTGATAGCAGTTATCTGGGTAATTCCATGATATATTAAAACTAAGTGATTTGTGATCACTTTCCCCAAGCTCATCATTAACCTCAAGATTATTAATTACTGAATCTTTGTTGGCATGAACCAAGTCAAGCAAACTGTTTCCTCTAGTTGGTTCTGTCACAACCTGTTCTAAAAAGCAATCCTGAACCGTATCAAGAAAGTTATAAGACTCGAGATTTCCTGTCATATTGTTCCGATCAATTTGTCTAAAGTTAAAATCTCCCATTATCACATTTTCATATCTAGATGCCTTATGAATTTCATCCATAACAGCTTACTGCACTCCCTATCAAGGTTTTGGGTCCTATAAATTACACCCAAAATTAATTTGTCACGTCCCTCGAGAAACTGTAGCCAAACAGTTTCTGTTTTCGATGCTTCTAATCTTATATAATGTCTAAGACAACAATTTAAATTTTCTCTGACTTACATCGCCACTCCACCACCCTTCCTGTTGACCCTATCAGTGTGGAATAGTTTATAACCCTGTATGTTGCATTCAGAAGGCATTTCTCTATCTTTCAGGTTGAACCAGGTCTCTGTTATAACAATAATATCTATATTACTTACACTTGCAAGTAATCTTAGCTCATCTATCTTATTTCTTAGACTCCTACTATTTGTATAGTAAACCTTGAGGGAGCTAGTCACTCGTTGCCCTCTACCATCTCTTTGTTTGTTGATCAGTTGATTTACCATTACTAGCAACTTTATTTTGAATATTGTCTTTTGAACATATCCCTGAGGTATCCTGGTAATAACTGCTGTTTTTAACCCTAATGCTGCAGCCTGATTGTTTCCCACAAACACCCATACCTCTATAATCTATAAGTTTAAATTCCTAGACAAGTCATCAATTACCCTCTATGTATGGTTCCTGCCTCCACTATATCACTAGCTAGACTATTCCACTTCCTGACAACTCTTTGACTGAATAAATACTTCCTAACGTCCATGTGACTCGTCTGAGTCTTCTTCCATTTGTAACGCTTCGTTTCTGGGTCCCCTCTCTGGAACATCCTGTCTCTGTTCACCTTATCTATTCCACGCAGTATTTTTTATGTTATAATCATGTCTCCCCAGACCCTCCTGCCCTCCAATGTCGTTAGGCCGATTTCTATCAACCTTTCTTCGAAGAACATTCCTCTGAGCTGCGGAACTAACCTTGCTGCAAACCTTTGCACTTTCTCTAATTTCTTGTCATTCGTCGCTCAACCTTTGGGACGAGCGGACGTGAGCTGAGCCTGCCCTCTGCTGACAGCCGGTGACAACTTGGTTTTCTCAAAATGGCGCAGCAGGCAAGAAGGAGGGTCAACACTGTCGGCATAGAAGTGGTGCGTGGGGCTGTGCATGCCCACTCAGCTCAAGTTTTATTACCTGCCATCATCAGGGACACATACGGCATTGCCAACGAAGAGCTGTATGGTGTAGCCTTGAATGGGGCATATAGAATTTTTGTGAAGTTTCTCAATGCAAGTGTATATGAGGACATAGTCGCCAGGTTCCAAGATCTTTGTGTACCAGTGAATCCTGCAGTGACAGTAAGGCTACATGATGTGTCCCGCCATTATACGTGGGTGAAGATAAGAAATGTACCCTTTGAGGCTAATGAGGCAGACCTACGTGCTGTCTTCGAGAAGTTTGGGACTGTTCATATGGCGACATTGGGGAAATGGAAGGAAGGATCGTATTCTGGGATGCCTGAAGGAAGTTTTTCCTTAAAAATGACATTGAGGCATCCTATTCCTTCCTATATTTTCCTAGAAGACTTCAGGACTCAAGTAATGGTGACTTACGCAGGGCAACAACGTACCTGTCGATTATGCGGTGCCTATGATCACATTGCTGCGCAGTGTGTTAAACAACAGGGTACACAGGCGAAGGAGCAGCATAAGGAGGCATCAGAGGACCTTGAGACGTTGGATTTGGCACGACCTGAGTCGGTTTCCTTGAACAAGGCTTGGAGTGTGGAGGTCGAGGAGGCTTTGAGGGAGGAAGAGTGTGTAACTCTTCCGAGAGAGACATGCACTGCCGGGCAGGCACCGGAGACCAAAGATGTGGTGTCTCTGGGTGAGGACAGGGCCGTGGAGGCTACCATTGATTCAGTCCTTCACGACCTGTTAGGGACCCCAGGAGAGGTCACAGTTGAGGGGCTTGTGGGTGCCCTGGATGCTGCTGGGGTTCCAGGTGGTGAGAGGGGGGGAGGCATGTCAGAGACCCAGGTTGAGGCTGGGTTGCAAATTGGCACGGTGGTGGCGGAAGTGCACGAGGATGGTTTCCAGGTGGAGGCGGGGAGAAAGGCTCGAGTGTCACGGAAGAGAGCGGCAGTGCCCTCGGACGTGGACGATGTGGATGTGCTCACTCCGGCACAGCGTTCGGGCAAAAAGGTTTGGGCTGAAGTGGTTGAGCATGGACCTGGGGGGTCCAGGGGCAAGGGGCATGTGAAAGCAGATCACAGAATGGTGATTGAAGATCAAGGGCGTATAAAGGGGAAGGGGGATAAAGGTGGTGTAATACGTAAAGGCAAACCTCCATTGACAAATTCAAGAGTCTCTCTATAAATGTTAATGGTCTGAAAAATTCTAGGAAGTGTGAATGGTTTCATGAGATGCTCATTAGGTATGGTGTAGATGTAGTGTTTGTGCAAGAGCACAACCACAAGCCGGGTTGTATGTTGATGATTGAGGGGTAAACTGTATATGCGGCACACTCAACGAGATTGAAAGGAGGAGTGGCTATTTTGGTGAGGGAGGCTAGCCCGTTTACTGTACATCATTGTGAGGAGGGGGGTGAGGGGAGGGTTATAAGAGTGGATGGGACATGGGGAAGAGATAAGATGTCTTTTGTGTGTGTTTATGGTCCGGCGGAGGGGGACAGTCGAGTGAAGAACGAGTTTGTACGTGAAGTGTTGGTGTATCACTTAAGGTCGCTTCCAGCATTAGTTGTGGTGGGAGGGGACTGGAATTGCGTTATACGCCGCAAGGATGTGGAACCTAGGGGAGCAGGATATTGTTCTGGCGTTCTGAGGGACCTGTTAACCGGGGTGGGGTTGGTGGATGTAGAGGGGGGGGGCGGCGTGGGAGGTGCAGCACACCTTTGTGAGGCAGGGGTATGCTGCACGGCTGGACAGGATATACGTGACAAGGAAAGCTGTGGTGCGGAGTGTAAGGGTTTTGGATGTCTTTTTTTCTGATCATAGAGGTGTTTTGGTGGATTTGGGATGGGAGGGTCGGCCGAACATGTATAAGAGTTATTGGAAATTGAATGTTCGGTTGCTTCAAGATGTTGAGGGGAGGGTCCTATTTGCACAATGGTGGAAAGGCTTATGGGAAGGGATGGAAGTCAATGGGGATGTGTTGAGATGGTGGGATGTGACGGCAAAGACGAGGATTCGAGAGTTCTATGTCCGACAGGGAAGGCACGAGAATCAGTTGGCTTATGGGCTTATTAGGTATCTTGAGGGGCAGTTAAGGGAGTATCATGAGTGAGGAAGGGGGGGGATGGAAGCCCCTGTGGCTGACATAGAAGGAGTGAAGGAACGCCTAATGGAAGTGCAAAATGAGAGGTTTGATGCGGCAAGGGTTTTAGGGGGGTTGGAGGAGGTCATGTGGGGTGATAGACCATCGGCGTGTGTCCTGAGAGGGCAGGGGCGCTGGCACGTTGCAATGGAAATGGTGGGTTTGAGAGTTCTTGAGGACATCGAGGGGTATAGGGAGGGACAAGATTTGGTGACAACGGAGGGGATGGGAGGGTATGTTGATGCTTGGCTTAGTGCACATATGAGGAGTGTGGGTGTGAGAGAGGGGGCTTTAAGAGAGACAGGGGGATGGGTGCAGAGTGTGCTGGACAGGGACGACAGGGAACAGTTACAGGGGCCTATTGTGGAGGAAGAGGTGTGGACGGCTTTAATGAGTATGAGCAGGGGTAAGGCACCGGGGATAGATGGGCTGCCTGCGGAGTTTTACATACAGCATTGGGGAGTATTAAAAGATTTTTTGGTGCAATTATTTAATATCATAAAAGAGAGGGGTGCGTTGGGACCTTTGCAGGCGACAGCACTAGTAGTTTTGGTGCCAAAGGGTGAAAGTCAGTGCACAGTGAGAGATTACCGGATGATATCACTCATGTGTGCAGACTACAAACTTTTTGCAAAAATTTTGGGTAATCGTATAAAAAAGGTCATTGGAAAGGTCATAGTGAGGGGTCAATATGGGATTCCGGGGAGATCAATGTATGAGGGGCATGGGGTTATTAGAAGGTTTATTGAGGGTCCACAAGAGGGGGAACGTGGGGTATTGGCGTTGGATTGGAGAACGGCATATGACAGTGTCGAGAGGGAGGCTCTGTGGAGAATCATGGAGTGGCAAGGGTTCGGGGAGGACATTGTGAATTGGGCACATACTTTATATCGGGGAGCTGGGATGTGTGTACAGATAAATGGGAGGGTGGGGTTGCATGTGAAAATGGGCAGGGGATTGAGGCAAGGTTGCCCGTTGTCACAAATATTATTTGCATGTTTACAGAATCCGTTTTATAGGGCAGTGGAAAGGTGCATACAGGAGGGGGTAAGGGAGGACATACGAGGTGGGAGTCCCAGTATCATAGGTTACGTTGATGACACAACTGTCCTAGTGAGTGGGAGGGAGGGATTGGAGGGTCTGGAGAGAGTTATAGATGTTTTTGGGATGGCAACAGGTATGGCAGTGAATGTGCATAAATCAAAGCTCATGATATTGGGTGAATGGGATGGGCAGGAGGGCGGGGGTGGGGGGGTGAGGTGGAGTGTCGTGGACCGGGTGAAAATTTGTGGAGTTGTGTATATGGGTAATGCTCAGATGGCGAGGGAGAATAATTCAAAGGGTGTGGTAGATAGGGTATTGGGAAGATTGTCAGGATTGAGGCCGACACATCTTACGCTACACCAGAGGGTCATTGTGGTCAATGTGCTTTTGTACAGTAAAATATGGCATGTGGCAGCATTGTACCCTTTGGTGTATGGGGATGTCCGGAGATTGTTGAGCAGAGTTTTCCGTTTTATCTGGGGTTCGGGATGCGATTGGTTGAAAAGAGAGGTGGTAACACTTCCGGTGGCCTTGGGAGGGCTGGGGTTAATTCATTTGGAAAGAAGGTTGAAGTGTGTATATGTGAAACATGGGTTGCTAAGGGCTCGGGGGGAAGGGAGTGGAGGGTTGGGGATGCTGCAGGGAGATCTTCGGAGATGGTGGAAGGGACAAGATTTGAGAGATGGTGAGGAGTTGTTGCGTCTATTGATGATGGTCAGAGAGCTGAGAAACATGCGGGTAGGGTCCATGGAGAGGAAGATATGGCCTAGGGTGGTAGTGGCAATGGAAGGAGTGTACCCGATGTATGCATGGGAAGACATTTGGGGCCGATTAAAAGGGTTACGCATCCGGCCACGCGTGAGGGAGGTAATGTATAGGTTTCTTCACGGAATATTGCCGTCTGGGGTTGTTTTACGAAATAGGCGAATAAGGGAGGGTGGGGTGTGTCAGGTTTGTGGGGTAGATGAATCAGCTTTTCATGTAGTTTATTTTTGTGAAAGCCTAGGGATTGTGCGGGAATGGTTAGGGAAAGTAATCTGGTATGTGGGGGGGAAAGGGTTGTCGGTTTTGAGAGCGCTTAGTTTAGATGTAGGTGGGGTTGGGGTAAAGGTTCAAAGGGCAGTGGCTTACTTAATGGTTGATTTTGTGTATATATCATGGGCAATGAGAGACAAAGGGGCGGAGGAACGTAGGATGGCCATAGCAGCATCTTTTTATAGAACAAAGTGTCGCAACAGGGAAATATATGGTAGGAGGTGGGAGAGGGATTTCTCGGAGGGCTACAGGGACTTTCTTTTGAGGGATTTATGGTCTTTATAAGCGGTCAGGGGAATGAACGGGCTGGCCTTCCCAGGGGGGGGGGTTTGTGTGTGTTGCAGAGGTCGATTGTGTGAGTGTGTGTGGAATTGTGTGAGGAAGGATGTTGAGGTGATATCAATGTGATATTCAATGTAATGTCTTGGTGTTATTGTGAACACCGATGATTATAATATATCTAAGGATTCCTTCATGTTTTGTAAGGATGTACATAAGCATGTTAGTATATAAGCATATTTTAACCTGTAATTATACATGTCTACCTATATATGAGCAATGTAACTTGTCATAATAATGAGGTTTCATACCTGTTTTTTAACTAGTGGAACGTTTTGGTATTGTATATAATGTAAGATCTTGCCTGGGGTGTTTTTGCTTATATATTGTTACAGATGTTTTTTTTTCACATTTTCATTATATATGTTCAAGTGAATGAGTTTTTGATCTTGTGTATAGCCAGGTGAAACTGGTCAGTTTTTCATTTGGGGGGGGGTAGGAGTTTAAGTAATCTCTGCAATAGCAGGTCATGTGACACACATGTCATATTATTTTAGATGTCTAATGTTGTCCATTCTCTGTAGGATGTGATGTATAGATTATCTCCGACAGTGTAAATAATCTGTCTGCAGGAGGGAATAATGTGTAAATTTATTTATTATTGTGGTAGGTTTATGTGTGTAGCGTGTTTTTAGGGTGATATATTATAAGATGCTAATTACTATCAAGGACTGTTGGTGGTTATGAGTGGTGATGGCAGACACAGTTACTAGGCATGTGGGGGGGGGGGGTTGAAGTGTCAGCGGCAGTGTCTTAAACCCACCACCGTGCACGATATTAATTATTACCATAGGGTATATGAGGGTAGGGTGGATTGTGTTCTATGGTGGATGTGAGCCATAAGGTTCAGACATTCCTTGTATGATAGTGTCAGCCGTTTAGCTGGCTGGATTGTGTTTATATATATATTGTCATTGAAGTTTTTAATGCTTTTACAAATGTGTATGTATAAGAGATTTGTCACTGTGTATCTAAGGTGAAAGTGGCACGTTTTCATGGGGGGGGGGAGTGTAAGCTTTACTGGGTGGGTTGTATATGTATGTGTGTATGTGTATGTATGTATATGTATGTGTGTGTGTGTATGTATGTATGTATATGTATATATACATATATATATATATATGTATATGTATATATATATATGTATGTATGTGTATGTATGACCACCTTTTCATGTGAAGCACAGTACGTACAAGCGGTGTTTGATTTGAGTGCAGCCAGTTCTGTCATTATATGTGTGTTTCTTCAGTACTGTGTAGTCACAGTTGATTATTGTTCACTGCCTGTATCTTGTTACATATTGATTATGTACCCATATATTTTGTACCTGAGTTTTAAATAAAATATAAAAAAAAAAATTTCTTGACGTGTACGTGTGTGTGTGTGTGTGTGTGTGTGTGTGTGTGTGTGTGTGTGTGTGTGTGTCCTCTCACGCAGAGGAAGTCCTTAATTGGCTTGTTTCCACCACCAACACCACCACACTCCACCACATTCCACCACCACCACCACATTTCACCATCACCACATTCCACCACCACCACCACATTTCACCATCACCACATTCCACCACCACCACCACACTCCACCATACTGCACCACCACCACTGCTCTCCCCTAGCACTACCACCTCATTCCACCGCCACTTTGCTCCACCAAAACCACCACCACCGCACTCCATCATTACCACCGCTACCACCTCCACAACAACCACCACCACCACAATCACCACACTCCATCACTACCATCACACTCCACTACCACTACCGCCACCACCACCACCGCGACACTACACTGCCACCACACTCCACCGCGACCACCACTACACCCCACCACTACCACCAACTCACTCCACCACTACCACAACGACCACACTCCACCACCACCACACTCCACTACCAATACCACTCCACATTCCGTTACCAATACCGCCACCACCACTTCCAACACCACCGCAACCACTACTATATCAATATGAGTATAGGTCAAGTAGCAGTGAATGATAGACTTCGGAGGCGACGTGTTACTTTCTCGGGTTCTTGAATACATGCAGTGTGTTTATAGGCTTACCCTGGGGGCCAGCCAGGGTCCCCAGCCTGCAAGGGAGAGAGAGGAGGGACCTGTTGTCTCTAGGTTGTCTCCAGGGCTGGTGAAAGCAAGACAGCATCTCACGGACTCATGCTAGGCCTCAGCCCGTGAGATGGCAGCACAGGTCTACGAGCACAGCTCCTTAGTGGTAGGCATAGGGCAGGCATACCCAGCTACACTACTACCACTACCACCACCACCACCACACTCCACCACTAGCACCACACCACCACACTCCTCCACTGCCACCATCACCACACTCCACCATCACAACCATACGCCACCACCACACTCCACCATCACAACCATACGCCACCACCACACTCCACCATCACAACCATACGCCACCACCACACTCCACCATCACCAGCACCACCACACTCCACCACCACACTCTTCCACCACCACCACCCACACCACCACCACACTCCTCCACCACCACCACCCACCCCACCACCACACTCCACCATCACCAACCACCACCACACTCTGCCAGTAGTGTTACTGTGTACTTGTGTAGTATACTTAGATAATCCCAGCTACGTTATAGAGAGGCTCCCTGGCTAGCTATGGCGTCACAAAACCCATCACGTGTGGACAGCAGGCTGCAGGTTGCAGGTTGCAGGCTGCAGGCCTCACGAGCAGTTCAATGCTAGTTATAGACAAGATGGCAATTTTCTAGGCTTCTCCTCAAGACTCTCTCATAATTATACGCCTCCAGACATCCAACGTGTGTATTTCTTACTCCAATATATCCTCCTCACCACCAAACTAAACCACCAGCACCACCATTACAGCTCTCCTCCCCCACTTCCACCACCACACTCCACAACCATTATCAACACACTCCGCCACCCCCACCACCATCACCACCATCACCACATCACCTACCACCACACCTTCCACATGCACTTCTACAACCATCAATGTTATTACTACTACCTTACCAACACAGTTTAAATTGCCAGTTCTTCTTGCATGTTCAACCAAACAGTAAGTAAACATCCTCGGCAAGAAGACAGTGGAACATACTGTTATAGGTAAATAAATACATGTATACGTATATGAATATGGTGTTATAGGTAGTAAGCTGTATATACACGGCATGAAACAGCAACGCTTACCACAAAAGTTGTTTAAACAGCAATAATATGCAGGCAGGGCGTCCATAAAAGTATGGCAGGGCGTCCCCTCAGGGAAGGTTCCTTGATGTTGGTAAGGGGCTCTTGATTTAGGGAATTTGATCTGTGCTCCAGTTCCCCGAATTAAGCCTGAATGCCTTCCACATTCCCCCCAGGCACTGTATAACCCTACGGGTTTAGCGCTTCTCCTTGATTATAATAATAATAATAATAATAATGGCAGGGCGTCCATACAACTATGGCAGGACGTCCATACTACTATAGTGATGAAGGTAATAACAAGTGGTTCAGCAATGCAGAATACCACTTGATAAGTCAGATAAATATGGACACGCGATAAATGTACTGATAAATATGTCTCTCCGGAATAAAATGACTTAGGCAAATTACCAATAGCTTATGCAATATATGTTAAAATTATTAAATGACATAATGGATGTTTTTTAGTTAAACGTGGAGACTGAGAAACCTGGTAATTATTTATGTATACAAATCACTATCAGGTTCGGTGAAGAAATTCATTAAAAAGATACGGAAGAATAATACCTGCCTTGAAAATCCAGAAAGTACTACACCAGATATTGTAGTCTTTGCACATTTCAACCTCCCAAACTCCAGCAGACTATGTATACTACATTGCTACAAATCCTTCAGACTTCTATATAAACCCGTGATGTCCATGCACGCAGCACCTGTGGATGACTCACGAAATCGTAATGACACGATTGCAAACAAACCATGCCACGGACGGGGATAGAACCCGCGATCAGAGAGTCTCAAAACTCCAGACCGTCGCGTTAGCCACTCTTTCCTGTATTCTCTTTCAATTTTCTTCTTTTACATGCCCTACCAAATTCATCCACCAACCTCTGCAACTTCTCTTCAGAATCACCCAAGAGCACAGTGTCATCAGCAAAGAGCAACTGTGACAACTCTCACTTTATGTGTGATTCTCTATCTTTTAACTCCACACCTCTTGCCAAGACCCTCGCATTTACTTCTCTTACAACCCCACATATAATTATATTGAACAACCACTGTGACATCACACGTCCCTGTCTAAGGCCCACTTTCACTGGGAAATAATCTCCCTCTTTCCTACATACTCTAACTTGAGCCTCACTATTCTCGTAAAAACTCTTCACTGCTTTCAGTAACCTACCTCCTATACCATACACCTGCAACATCTGCCACATTGCCCCACTATCCACCCTGTCATAAGCCTTTTCCAAATCCATAAATGCCACAAAAACCTCTTTAGCCTTATCTAAATACTGTTCACTTATATGTTTCACTGTAAACACCTGGTCCACAAACCCCCTACCCTTCCTAAAGCCTCCTTGTTCATCTATCCTATTCTCCGTCTTAGTCTTAATTCTTTCAATAATAACTCTACCATACACTTTACCAGGTATACTCAACAGACTTATCCCCCTATAATTTTTGCACTCTCTTTTGTCCCCTTTGCCTTTATACAAAGGAACTATGCATGCTCTCTGCCAATCCCTAGGTACCTTATCCTCTTCCATACATTTATTAAATAATAGCACCAACCACTCCAAAACTATTTCCCCACCTGCTTTTAACATTTCTATCTATATCCCATCAATCCTAGCTGCCTTACCCCATTTCATTTTACCTACTGCCTCACGAACTTCCCCCACACTCACAACTGGCTCTTCCTCACTCCTACAAGATGTTATTCCTCCTTGCCCTATACATGAAATCACAGCTTCCCTATCTTCATCAACATTCAACAATTCCTCAAAATATTCTCTCCATCTTCCCAATACCTCTAACTCTCCATATACTAACTCTCCTCTCCTATTTTTAACTGACAAATCCATTTGTTCTCTAGGCTTCCTTAACTTGTTAATCTCCCTCCAAAACTTTTTCTTATTTTCAACAAAATTTGTTGATAACATCTCACCCACTCTCTCATTTGCTCTCTTTTTACTTTGCTTCACCACTCTCTTAACCTCTCTCTTCTTCTCCATATTCTCTTCTCTCCTTGCATCACTTTTACTTTGTAAAAACTTCTCATATGCTAACTTTTTCTTCCTTACCAATCGCTCCTCTTCCCTCCCGCACCCACTTTCCTGTAACCGCAAACTTCTGCTGAACACTCTAACACTACATTTTTAAACCTACCCCATACCTCTTCGACCCCATTGCCTATGCTCTCATTAGCCCATCAATCCTCCAATAGTTGTTTATATCTTACACTAACTGCCTCCTCTTTTAGTTTATAAACCTTCACCTCTCTCTTACCTGATGCTTCTATTCTCCTTGTATCCCATCTACCTTTTACTCTCATACTCTATCATGCAATAAACTAATTGTAAATACAAGTTTAGGAAACGCACGTACCTCAAATATTAGTTGGGTCGCACATCCTAACTCTTCCCTAAGAGGCAGATATACTAGAGGTTGTCCAACATAGCAGTCTACTGTAGAGAACTGGGAAGCTTACGTACATGAGGTGTGTCACCTCTCCACACGAAACTGTCTTTATATTCCACTTATCACCTTTATTGTAGCTGAATCACTCTTGAATTTCACAATTACAGGTGACCACGACGTTTACTTATTTCATAGTCCTCTATTCACGCCGATACACTCCGTATCGGGCGTGATTAAACCAATTTTTTCACTATTACACTCTCCAATTGTTTTTATACTATGCCATATTTCAACGCCCCTTAGTATGTGCGTTGGTTCTCTCCTGGCTAGAATATTTTTTTAAAAGTCACACCAACACAATATTTCTTTAAACAGTATTACATTATTCAGTGTTTACACACTAATTTCAGGAAAATTTAAAGAAATTTTCCATATCGTCCTTGAGTTCATTCACTCGTGACAACACTTTCCCTCGGAACAGCCATCTTGCCTGCATGTGCAGAAAATTCACTTGCTTTCCTTAACTTCTTCATATCGTTTACCAAACAATCGTGATATATGTGGCCGCTTTTTCATGTAGTTCACCAGTTTTCTTCCTTTTCGTCCTCACCAAAATCTTCATGTTTTCTTTTCTTGGTTAGAAACTTGTTCATATTACGCTACAGTTAAACACGTCTGTGGGTACGGTAAAATGAGAAAGTGACTCATTACATCTCCCTGGAAAGTTAACACGTCAGTGACGAAAACCAATCACGTAGTGGACGACACAAGTTATAAAGATGTAAACAACGAAAAAGATCGGGAACCAAACACAGACGGTGACTATTATAAAAATTTACTTTCTATCATAATGCCCTTTGACCTAGAATTAATCACATATTTGCTATTATAACATACTTTATCATTTAACGACATCTGTTCGAAAAAATTGTAAATCTAATGATTTAGTTAATTATACAATAAATACTAGTCAAAATACTGAGATATTTTGATTAAGACGATGAATTTAGGACAAGATTACTACAATCTTGCGGCACCCATGTGCATGAACAGTGGCACACTAGTGTGTCACGGCACCCTCGTTGAAAAAGAGTGTATTAGTGTTGGGATACTTCAGCCTCCACCACCTTGAAAAGTAATTCGCCTTTATTATTCTATTACCCTGATATATATTATTACTCGCTCTCTCTTTCTTTCACTCTCCCTCTCTCTTATTATATTATATACATATACACACACACACACACACACACACACATATATATATATATATATATATATATATATATATATATATATATATATATATATATATATATATATGTGTGTGTGTGTGTGTGTATATATATATATATATATATATATATATATATATATATATATATATATATATATATATATATATATATATATATATATATATATATATATATATATATATATATATATATATATATATATATATATATATATATATATATATATATATATATATATATATATATATATATATATATATATATGTCGTGCCGAATATGTAAAACTGGTCAATTAGCAAGAACTCATTTAAAATTAAGTCCTTTCTAAAATTTTCTCTTATAAGTTTAAAGATATATTTTTTTCATTAATGTTGACGTAAAAATTTATAATTTTGCACCAAAAGGAACTTAGAAAACTTACCTAACCTTATTATAACAAGTGCAATTTATTTTAGCTTAACCCAACTAAATATATTTTTTATTTGTTTACAATAATTAAATACTAAACAAACACAGTGAAATATATTTTTTTTCGTTAGGTTCAGAATGATTTTGGCGAAATTATTGCATACACAAATTTTCACTTGTCCTATATGGCAAGATGAGCGTTGCTATTTAAGCCAAGATCGCAAGTTCTGCCTATTCGGCACGACATATATATATATATATATATATATATATATATATATATATATATATATATATATATATATATATATATATATATATATATATATATATATATATGCAAAACAACCACTCTGAAAGAATAGAGAAATTCCAAACGCTTTCGTGACTACTCACATTATCAAGGAACTTGATAATGTGAGTAGTCACGAAAGCGTTTGGAATTTCTCTATTCTTTCAGAGTGGTTGTTTTGCATATTCTGAAATCACCTGTTTACTGTGATCTTATTGCATATATATATATATATATATATATATATATATATATATATATATATATATATATATATATATATATATATATATATATATATATATATATATATATATATATATATGTCGTGCCTAATAAGCAGATGCGATCTTGGCTTAAATAGCAACGCTCATCTTGCCATATAGGACAAGCGAAAATTTGTGTATGCAATAATTTCGCAAAAATCATTCTGAACCTAACGAAAAAAATATATTTCACTGTGTTTGTTTAGTATTAAATTATTGTAAACAAATCTAAAATATGTTTAGTTGGGTTAGGCTAAAATAAATTGTTCTTGTTATAATAAGGTTAGGTAAGTTTTCTAAGATTCTTTTGGTGCAAAATTAAAATTTTTTACATTAACATTAATGAAAAAATATATCTTTAAACGTATAAGAGAAAATTTTAGAAATGATTTAATTTTAAATGAGTTCTTGCTAATTGACCAGTTTTACATATTCGGCACGATATATATATATATATATATATATATATATATATATATATATATATATATATATATATATATATATATATATATATATATATATATATATATATATATATATATATATATATATATATATATATATATATATATATATATATATAATTGTAATCACGAACCAGTGGTGTTTAATCAATGAAAGCACTGCGACTAGCCAAGGACTCTAACCCATGTTCTTTTTTACCGCTTCATGGTGAGCGAAAATCACATGTCGCTCTAACCCATAGGACCACCAAATTCTACAAGAATCAAGCACCCAGCAGAGCTAGGTGTTTTACTTGATCCAAGGACACCAAACTACCCGTTTGGTGTACTATCCTCCATAAGCAGTATTTATATTATTGTAACCACAAACGAGTGGTATGTAATCAATAACAACACCGCGACTAGCCAAAAAAATTAGCTAATAAAATGTTGGATATCAGAGAGGAGAGAGTATGGAGGAGGTGAATGTATTCAGATATTTAGGAGTGAACGTGTCAGCAGATGGGTCTATGAAAGATGACGAGGGAAAAAAGGTGAGTGGTGTACTGAGGAGTCTGTGGAAACAAAGAACTTTGTCCTTGGAGGCAAAGAGGAGAATGTATGAGAGTATAAACCATACCACGGGCGGGGATAGAACCCGCGATCAGTCTCAAAACTCCAGACCGTCGTGTTAGCCACTGGACAAACTAGCCACAATAAGATTCGTCCAACTAGGTATATTTCTACACCATAGGAAGGTTAGCATAGGCACCACTGTGACCACATATGCAAGTTTTTACAGACGAATCTCCAGCTAGCGTGGCCGTGACGAACTCTAGCTCAAGTCCCCTCAAAGCCGTTAACATGACTCACGAAATCGTAATGACACGATTGCAAACAAACCATACCATTGGCTAACGCTACGGTCTGGAGTTTTGAGACTCTCTGATCGCAGGTTCCATCCCCGTCCGTGGTATGGTTTGTTTGCAATCGTGTCATTACGATTTCGTGAGTCATATGAGAGTATAGTTATACCAACTCTCTTATGTGGTTATGAAGTATGGGAGGTGAATGTTGCGACAAGAGGAAGACTGGTGGTAGTGGAGATGTCATGTCTGAGGGCAATGTGTGGTGTGAATATAAGGCAGAGAATTCGTAGTTTGGAAATTAGGAGGTGTGGGATTACCAAAACTATTATCCCGAGGGCTAAGGAGGGGTTGTTGAGGTGGTTCGGACATGTAGAGAGGATCGAATGAAATAGAATGACCTCGAGAGTGTATTAATTTGTAATGGAGGGAAGGCGGGTTAGGGGTCGGCTTAGGAAAAGGTGGAGGGGGGGGGGCAAGCGAGGTTTTGTTTGCGAGGGGCCTGGACTTCCAGCAAGCCTGCATGAAAGTGTTAGAAGCGAATAGAGACAAATGGCTTTTAGGACTTGTGCTGCTGGAGTGTGAGCAAGGTAGCACATATGAAGGGATTCAGGGAAACCGGCAGGCCGGACTTGAGTCCTGGAGATGGGAAGTACAGTGACAACAATCTGAATGAGGGGTGTTAACGTTGCAGTTTTATAACTTTTGTGTAAGCACGCCTCTAGCAAGACAGTGATGGAGTGAATGATGATGAAAGTTTTTCTTTTTCGGGCCACCCTACCTTGGTGGGAAACGGCCGATGTGTTAATAATATATATATATATATATATATATATATATATATATATATATATATATATATATATATATATATATATATATATATATGTATATATATATATATAAATTACAAACCAACATGTCGCATACAACTCCCTCGGATTAAAAGGCAATCAGGTTTGATCTAATGAAAAAGGAGGATAGCTCCAATATATATATAACCAGCTTCAGAGGATCTCCTTTTCAAGGGTTGCATCATGTAATCTTAGGAGAACTGACTCTTTACAAAGCTTCTGTATATTGGGAAAGAAATTATTGCAGCAGCATGTCTCCAGTTATATATTATAGTTGCGATAAGTGGCCTTTGTTTTCAGTAGGTCACCTTCCCGCAACTGTGAGTAATAAGCTTTCTGCCTCCTTATCTTGTAACACTTGGACATCTAGTAGAATGTTTTTTAAACTCATAATTTTTGTTTTATTTTTCCGGTGTTCCAGTGTTTCGTAGTGGTTATTATTATAGCCATGGGAGGAGCGTCAAAATCATAGAGGTCATAGAGAGCTTGGGGAAATGGATGGCCTTCAGGCTTGATTCAACAAATTGGATCATTGGTCCAATTCCTTAAGTCAAGAACCCCTCACCAGAATCAAGGAACCTTCATTAAAGGGTTTACTACTGGTACCAAATGACTGTTTTTAAGAATTTACTTCACAAGGGTTCAAATGCTGTACTTTACCATTGTTATCTCTGTTTATCATATATGGTTGTTCCTCATCTTAATGTAACTTTTGCTAACCCTTAACATCAGAAGAAATGTTTTTTCTAATAATCTCTCTCATCACATAATAATGGTTGTGAGAAAAATGTGTGCTCATTTCTAGCAAAGTTTCCTGTTCACTTCAGATGTGTCAGCCAACTTTGTTGCTTCAAATAGGCTCAAGTACATGACCCTCAAAAAAAAAAAAATAGGAACAGTTTGAGTCATGTTATAAATTACGTTTTCCACAAATATCAACTGCACCAGTACACTTTTTTTTTATTCTTGCACACATGAGGCATTTATTGCAGCTCTTTTTTTTATTTTGATTTAAAAACACACAGTACAGCATATAAAATAAAATAAGACGATAATTAGCCATTTGCAAATACAATGACCTACCATTAACCCCATAACACACCCTAAGTGTTACGTTCATATTGTATTAAAGGATATACCATCACCTAACAGAATCAAAAGAACAAGATAACTCCTGCACAGAAAATACATTAACAAAGTCAAAACCAACAATTCATGCCTGTGCAAAAAAAAAAAAAAAAAAAAAACTGTACAATAAGACTCCCTTTCACAAAGTACACATAAGATATGATACAGCATACAAAAGATAAAATTATACATTACAATAAATTAAACAAAAGACAAACCTAAACCTACAATAAAAGTGCAATGACATACCACAATAAAATTTCCCACAAAGAGCAGGAAACGCTTAACAGAATAAAAAGAGCAAGATAGCTCCAGCACAGAAAATAACATTAGCAAAAACAAAAACTCACAATTTATACCAGTGCACACACAAAAACCCCCCACAGCTCTTTACAATTAGACCCCTTGCACAAAGTGCACAGTAAATATCATACAACATACAAAAAATAAAATTATGCAGAACATTAACTTAAACACTAGGCAAACCAAAGCCTACAATAAACATTACAATGGTACATATCACAATGAAACCCCCCACATAAACACTGAGCAGGAAGCACCCGCAAGTAAAAGACATAACATTATATGTACAATAACAGCCCATACAAATAACAAAATCCTAACGTAAGGTATCAAAACTGCCTAGTTACAGTGCATGTAATCCTTATCTCCCTATTTGAAACACAATAGTACATCATTGTAAAAATAAAATTGTACAATGCATTAACATGAGAAAGTATGTAATAAGCGTAAATCGGACCTTGAATAAAACAATAACATGAAGTACCTGCAGCTAAATCTTAGACCGCCATATATGCAATAAACAGCCCATACTATCGGACTCTTGACCTACTTAGCCAGCATAACGTCTCCAAACACCTTTTCCAAAGTAATTAAAAAAACTACCTGTGGACATGCTTGGTAACACAATGGACCAAGTTCACATAAAGCATAAAACAGCACAAGGCCCGTGACATTATATAAACCACTATAACAGATGCCTAAGCCACCAATCCCTGACAGTCAGTGTAATAATTATCCAATTACCAAAAAATATATTAGACTTATATGAGGAACTAAACTGTAATCAGGGTGTGTCTGACCAGAATAAAAGATGAATTAACCCGCAAGGAACACAACCAGGGTCCAAACTGAAGCCCTCACATACTCCACCCACACATCACATACAACACAAACCCCACAACCTTACCATACCACCATTCGCGAAAGAAGACCAGCCCCTTGCCTGCCCCCATGAGCCCGGAGCTTCGCCAAAGAGAGGTTACGGTAACCCTCCGAGAAACTGGACTCCCAACGCCCCCCATAGATTAATCTATTCCTACACATTGTTCTATAGAACCTAGCTGCTAATGCTTTTATCCTCAACTGACCTTTAATCTCCCTCATTCCCCAAGAAACATGTAAATAATCCGCCATAACGTACATCAAAGCCCTTCCCACTTCCCCTGATACCCCACTGACATCCAACAACAATGCCCTAAGAAACGACCAACTCCCCCCCCAAACAGCATGATAACACCTCCCATCCAGATCCTCACACCCCCAAAAGATGAGCAAAAATATACCACGTGAAAGGGGGTTTCCTCCTCCCCACAGAACAAGCATGTCGCCTCCCTCACCAACCCCATTTTATGCAACACATGCTTGGATGCTACTACTCCCATGAGGAAACAGTATACCAACTCCCTGACCCTTGCTGGTATCTTAAGCAGCCTGAACTCCCTCCATATCACCTGCCAGTTATACATGGGGTACACGGCAACCCCCTGTAAGACACCCTGTCCCCACACCACACCCGCCAACGTTTTAACCTTAAATATTGAAACCTGTCTCACAGTCAGTAAGAACCTCAGAAAATCCTCGCAATCCCTCAAGTCCCTGCAATTCCACCAGTTTTTTAGCGTCCCTCATTACCTTATCCACCCTAACACCCCTTTCCCCCCACCCTAATATACCTCTGCTTAATATATAAGGCCATTACCCTAGGTCCCAAAGCCAATATTCCTAGACCCCTCCCCCGTTTCACATCCGTCATAACCACTTCCTTAGATAACCAGGCCCTCCAAACCCCCACACAAACCTCAAAACCCTCTTCTGTATTTCCTGAATGTCCTGCGGCCTCAAAGGGAACACCTCCGCCACTTCCCATACCTTACCATACACAAGCGAATTAATAACCAAAACCCCCTGCTGTAATGTCACATCCCTAACCCTCAAACCTTCTAAGCTTGCCCAGAACCCTACTCGTGACTAGTTCAGAGTTGATCCTCCTGCAATCCTGCACCTGTGCCATATACCATATTCCACAAACCCTAAGTCTGTCACTAACTGACCATCCCATCTCCTCCCCCAATCTCCCCCAACCCAATTCCCCACCTCCAATAACCTCGACTTCGCTAGATTAACTCCCATACCTGAAACATCACCAAAACTCTTAATTACCTCACCAACCCTCCTTAAAGCCTCCCCCCACTCTTTACCAGAACAGTGGTGTCATCAACATATCCAACAATTCCCCCCATGCAACCCCCCTCTAACCCCAGCAATTCCCTCTCCACATCCTCAAAGAAAGGATGCTGCACACATGCCAAGAGCAACTGCAAGAGTGGGCAACCCTGCCTTAAGCCCCCTTCCATCAGCACTGGCTCTCCCAGCCTTCCATTAACCTGCACCCGCACAACCACCCCCTCATATAGAGTGCGCAGCCAACTCACTACCCCCCCTCCAAAACCCAACTTCTCCAAACAGACCCATAAAAATTCCCTATTCATGCAGTCATAAGCCTGAGCCCCCCTGACGCCCCCTCCCAGGCAGTTCTCTATAAAATCCCTTATCTGACTGTGCCCATTCCTTATACTTCGTCCCAGGATCCCATACTGACCTCTATGTATCACAGCCCCAATTACCTTCTTCAATCTATTACCCAATATCTTTGGAAAAAATTTATAATCCGAACACATTAATGACAACGGACGATAATCACCCAAACCCTTCCCCTCCTTCCCCTTCGGCACCAATACAACAATCCCAGTTTTCTGTGTTCGCCCCATCCTACCACTGCTCAACATATAATTCAGAACTGCCACTAGGCACTTCCGCAGACTCTCCCAATGTGCTCTATAAAAATCATTAGATAAACCATCTATTCCCGGTGCCTTCCCCAGCCTAAACCCATTCTCCACCTCCTCCACCTCTGCCTCCTTAATGCTTCCCTCCAACATTTCCCTCTCCCTCTGCCCCAAACCCAGATGTGCCCCGATAACCCCAAATGAATCCATCCCAACATCCCCCTCCCTGCTCTTCCATTTCTCCCGAAACCAATAACCTGCATACCTACTGATACTGTCTGTATCAGAAAGGCCCTGGCCCTGCACATAACCCCCCTCCCCCACCACTAAATGCACCTGTCTGTCTGTCCTTGAATTTCCTTAGTACATACCCGGATGGTCTGTCACCTTTTAAGACGTCCTCCAAGCCTGCCCTGACACGGAGTACATCAAACCGTTCATTATAAATCTCCACTAAGCGACTTCAAATTCCCCCATAACACCATTCACACCTTCCCTACCCCTCCCATAACAATCATTCAACTGCCCCTCTAAGTAATTCTGTAGGCCAAACCACCAACGTGCCCGTTCTCTGCCACGTGCCTTGAAAAATTTTGCAATCTCCACCTTTGCATACAACTCCCACCAGTCTAGCAAATTCACATCCCCAACCCTAGCCTCCCAAAAAAACTTTCCACCAGTCCTGAAAAGACAAACCTAGATCCTCCTCCTGTAAAAGCCGCATATTCAATTTCCAATAGCTCGGAAATAGGCGCGGAATACCATCTACCCGAAGGTCAGCCAACACCACCCTGTGATCAGACAAACCCATGTCAATAGTCCTAACCCTCTCCACACCCATCCTCTGCATAACATAAATCCTATCCAACCATGCCTCATAACACCCCTGCACATATGTGTGCTCCACCTGATAGCCCCCCTGCCCACCACATCAACCACCCCCACATCCCATAAAGCATCCCTCAAAACACTCAACACACCCCGCACCCCTGGGTATCACATCTCCATGCCGAATCACACAATTCCAATCTCCTTCAACTATCGAAATAGCAGGTAAACCCCTGAGATAGTAGAACAAAACTTCCCTAACAAAGTCTGTTTTTACCCTCATATTACTAACTGCTGGCATATAAACCCCCACTAAACATACCCTCCCCTCCCCCCAATACCCATCCACCCGAACAACACACCCCCCTCCCCCCGCCTCCCACCCCTCGCCTCACACCCCATGAGGTGCAACAGGCTGGTCTCCTTTGCCATGACAGCCACTCTTCCCTTTAAATGCAAAGCCAAACTTACAAACATCTTCTATCCCCTCAATTCCAACTCACATCCTGATCTATAGTTGTGCTCCTGCAAGAAACAAATGTCCACGGTATACCTTCTCAAAAACTAGTCTAACCAGAGCCTTTTGACCTCATTCTTGAGACTATTAACGTTTAAAGTCACACATCTGAATGTTCAAGGAAAGGCGGCTTACCTCTGTGCCGCTGTGGCTTGCTCACACTCCCTTATATAATGCCCACACTCTCCTTACCATTCTTCCTAATCAAACCCCCACCCCCCTTGCCCCACCCCACCCGATTTCCCCTGTACACCCCCCTTTAGTGGTTTTCCCTACCACATCTGCCCATGCCTTCTTACCTGGCCTCTGCCCAGGTGTCAATACTTCGTCCAATTCAGACCACCCCACAGGATGCTTCCTAGAGCTACCACCCAAACTCATATCATCAGGTAAATCCTCCTGATGTACCTCAGCTACCACAACTGTTTCCTGGCCTTGCTTACCCAAGACCTCCACTTTTCCCTGCAGCCCTTCCATCTTCTGCACATCACTGGGCCTTCCATCCACGTCCTCGCCGACCAAAGCTTCCTCCAAAAAATCCTGTAGCACAGTCTCTAATAACACCTCCTGCGTCGACGTTTCCCCTTCCTCCTCCACCACAGGCCTTGGTGGATCCTCACTAGCCACCTCTGGGAGTGTGACACACGTCCCCAACAGGTCCCCCTCATTCTCCACCTCCTCACTCCAGAGAGCCTTCCTCTGTCCATCCACCCCATTCCTCTCCATGTCCACTGTACTCAGCTGTCGTTCCTCCTCCAAAAGCGTTGGCACACTTGTGGCAGTCCTTCCGCTATGTGCTCGTACGAGTCACAAAGACGGCACGTCCTCCTTTGCCCTACGCAATGCACGTAGACTTGATTTCTGTATAACGTCAACAGAACATATGATGGTATAAGCCTCCTCAACGTCATCTTGAGGATGTAGGAACCTTCTGGCAGTCCTTCATATGGGCCATCCCTCTACACCCCCCCTCTAGCCTCATGAACAACACCATAGTTTCTGAAGACGTCCTCAATTCCTAACTGCATCGCCTCAAACGGTACGTTTCGTACCTTAACCCATGTGAAGTATGTAGACACATCATGCACACACACCTCCACCGTCGAGTTAAGGCACATCCTTCGTTTCTGGTATTCAGCCACCATACTGCTGTAGAAACTGGCGCTCGTAAACTTTACAAAGACTCTCCTCAAACCATTGAGGGCAACACCGTACAGTTCCTCATTAGGAATGCCATAGAGGTCTCTAATAATAGCTGGAAGAAGAACATTCATCGTAGCAGTGCTCAACGATCCCCGTATCAGCTCAATGCAAACAGTGTTGGCTCACCTGCCGGCACGATCCGCCATCTTGAAGCTGAGGTGCAGAAGTGCTCAGCAGGTGGCAGGTAGTCAGAGCTCCAGTAGCATCCTCTCTCCCCAGAGGTCGAGAGACGAATCCATTGCAGCTCTTGGACTATTAATTAATCTGCTCATGCCGATTTTATCAAGTTTAAACTCTCCCTTATAAATATTCATAAGCATTAACACAGTCGATGTGACTACATAATTTATGTAATTCCTATTTGATTAATGAACTATATATTCATGTGATTTACAATGTACTGCTATATAAACTAGTACAGCCCAATGTTCTTTTGGTCCAAGGGCAGCCTGATTTTCATAGATATCCAAAATATTCCCAGCCTAACATTTGTAAACACATTTTTATGTAAGTTGAAACGTTCATCTTCAGCTTTATAAAGCACTCTCCTTAATATATGTCTCATTAGCTAAGTCTGTTAGATTTTAATTTAATCCTTGCCGATTTAAATGCCAAACTTTTTTATGGATTAGGTAGTAAATAGTATTGTGATACCGAAAAGCCGAGGATAAAAGCTCTCACATACAGTTTACTTACGAACTGTACCTAAGTGTCGTAATTCATTATGGATAAGTGTTACACTGCCCCTAGTATGATCACTTCTGGATATCCCACAGAGCTGCGATAACCTTAACAATCACGATTATTTTGCACACCCTTAGCCACAAGGGTAGTAAGTTGAGTTGCCAGAATTGCAAAATCGGAAAATTATCGGTTGAGTGCGAATTCGTGGAGTTCCTCAGTTTTTAACCTCCGCCTATAAACGACTCCGTCACGCTATTGACGTTTAAGCATTAAATTAAGCAGAGTTTGCAAAATCAGAGACGTCATCAATGTTCTAAGTCTTATCGGTAACATTATAACTAGTACACAATCAAGAAAGATACTCAACTAGCAACAAGGTACTCGTAACAAGGTCAGAATCACGTTTCACGAATTCCAGTACTTCCCATGTAGGTTTGTAGTACTCGGTAGTATTATAATAAACGGCTAGTAACACTCACAAATTTCACTTATGCAAAAGAAAGAAGCTAAACTCAGAAATAACTTGTTCGATCACACACACACACACATACACACACACACACACACACACACACACACACACACACACACACACACACACACACAGACGTGGGCACACAAGGCTCCGAGAATCCTAGTGTTTTTAAGGGTGCAGTGACTGCTAACAGTAATCAGTGGTAGTGACATCGTCAGTGAGCAATAATACGAGTGATAGCTAAAGTTATTAGTTAGAAAAAGTCGTGAGAAAGCCTGAAATTATCCATTATCCAAAATTATCCAAACGTTTTGGTCTACTAGGCAGCGGTAGGCCTGAAGCAGTGACGTCACGACAAGTTGTGTGCCATTATACATATAAAGTGAAGTGTATATAATGTGAAGTGTATAATATCATAAGTGAAAAGTGAAATCGCGCGAGGAACGAGGGATGTATGAGCACATGTGGTTATAATCATCACGGATGAAGGATCTCCAAAATAGGGATTTAGGCTACGTACGACTACGTCATCAGCATCTGGCAACTTGGCATGACCGTTGCCAGCGCAAGTATCACCTATATTGTGGTTTGCATGTCGCAGGCGTGGCTTGGCTTGGCCTTGCATCGCTGTTAGATACTGGTCACTCACTCCTGCAAGCTATTACAGTAGTTATTAGTAGTAAGAATACTTAGGAAGCTAGGAAGTCCTCTCTAAACGTGAACAAGGAATAGGATAATAACAGCAATAATTGATACTTAAATCCAGAAAGGACAATAAGCGAAGAGTGTAGCATTTCCAGGAATGACAGAACAGAGAGGTATAACAGATCTACCCCCCCCTAACCATCCCTCCCTAACACACACACACAAGGGCAGACACTTATTGAAGCTTTAGACCCTAGTAGCAATTATCGCTTTTTATAACCCAGAATTACTGTATGTATTAACAGTATCTCCCTGCATACCTCCCCCCCACACACACATACACACACACACACACACACACACACACACACACACACACACACACACACACACACACACACACACACACACTGTAAGTACGTGCTGGTCAAGCCCCAGGAGGTTGGGGGTCAGGTCACAAGAAGTTGTGGGCAGAAAGGACCACTGAGACTATACTACAACCCACAAGCCACCTACCTTTCAGTACATAATAAACCCACACATAATTCCACACAAGATTACACACACACACACACACACACACACACACACACACACACACACACACACACACACACACACACACACACATATCCAGACTCACACACACACACACACACATATCCAGACTCACACATACACTCCTCCCCCCTCACCACCGACAACTCACTTCTTCCCCTGATCCCTCCCCTCCCTCGTTCACCCTCCCTTCCCCCGTTCACCCAGACCCTCCCGACCCCTCCCCACTCCTCTCCCACATAGCCACAGTTCCTCCACTACCTCGCCCCCCACACTCTGACATACACACTACTAACCTAACATACAGAACTACATAGGTTTCCCACTCTGAGGCAATCAGGATAAAACAAAAATGGGTTGTCAGAGAGAAACAAGAAAAACCAAGGGACAGGAGGAGGAAGCTGCAAAGGAAGATTGGGCAGCAGAGCTCATAAAAAGGGATCATGAATGGGAAAAGAAACTAGAAGAACTTAGCATGAGAATGGAAGAGAGGTTAGATATGGAAAGCAGGAAGTGGGAGGTGCATGTCAAAGCAGCAGAGGCTAGGATACAGAGTTTAGAAGAGGAACTGAAAAATCTGAAACAGCCTAAAGAACTAAAGAACATTTTGGGATTGACAACAGAGACTGCTACCTTAGCCACAAATAAGGGGACTGTAGGGAAAGAAGGGGCACAACTGCATGGGGAGGCTCTATCAGAGGAGACTGTAGTAAATGAAAGAGCTAAGCTTTATGTGGAGGCCCTAACAGACAACAACAGAGCCCAAGGAAAGCCGAGAAGGGAAAATGACAGGCCACTGAGCCCAAGTACATTAGCCAGTGAAACTGAGGAAAGGAAAGCTGCAGTGCAGGAAACCAAATTAAATGAGGGGATACACAGGGATAAGCAGTGGGAGAATAAAAGGGTGAGGTCAGTCTTCGTGTATGGGCTCCAGGAAGCTGAAGGGGAAACATATGAAGCAAGAAAACAAGGGGAAAAAAAGCAATTGAAAGCATCATGAAAGCAATAGGAGAAGACGACATGACCCAGCTGGAAAATTTTCGGAGGATAGGGGGGTTTGTAAAAAAAAGAACCCGGCCAGTGAAAGTGACCTTCAAGGCAGAAGCGACTCGGACCAGGATCCTTCAGGAGAAAGCACGATCAAGGGACATGCCGGCATACAGGAAGGTGTATCTCGACCGCAACAGATCACAAGAAGAAAGGCAGAAACTGAAAGAGATGTTACAAAGGCGAAAGGAGGAAAGAGAGGGGATGGAGAAGACAGACAGGAGATCCCAGACCCAGGAAGAAGATCAAATACAGCCTCCCTCACAACTTCCTATAGAAGCCTCCCAACCAAGTCAACCCCAGTGCAACCAAACACTCTAAATCAAAACACCCATGCCACATCCAATGCCCCCACCCACTACATTACAAACTCCACCCCTACAGCAACAACCCATAGTTCCTTACCAGGTCTCCCACTTCCCCAACCCCAATATACCTCCCAGACCACAGTCTTAGAAAAGAAGTTGAAGGTGTGGTATACAAATGCAGATGGAATAACAAACAAGTATGAGGAGTGGCACGAAAGAATCAAAGAGACATCCCCAGACATAATAGCACTCACAGAAACAAAACTCACCAGAATAATAACAGATTCAATCTTTCCATCCCGATACCAAATCCTCAGGAAAGACAGAGGGAGGAGAGGGGGAGGAGGAGTTGCACTGCTCATTAAAAACCAGTGGGATTTTGAGAAAATGGAAGGAATGGATGGCATGGGCGAAAGGGACTACTTAGTAGGAACAATCCAGTCTGAGGGACATAAGGTGATAATTGCAGTAATGTACAACCCACCACAGAACTGCAGGAGGCCAAGAGAAGAATATGATGAGAGCAACAGAGCAATGATCGACACACTAGCCGAGGTGGCCAGGAGAGCACACATGGGAGGAGCAAAGTTACTAGTTATGGGTGATTTCAATCACAAGGAGATTGACTGGGAAAACCTGGAGCCCCATGGAGGTCCCGAAACATGGAGAGCCAAGATGATGGATGTGGTACTGGAAAACCTCATGCATCAACATGTTAAAGACACTACCAGAGAGAGAGGAGAGGATGAACCAGCAAGACTGGACCTTGTATTCACCATGAGTAGTTCGGACATCGAGGGTATCATGTATGAAAGGCCTCTGGGAGCTAGTGATCATGTGGTTCTGTGCTTCAACTACATAGTTGAGCTCCAAGTGGAGAGAGTAGCAGGAATAGGCTTGGAAAAACCAAACTACAAAAGGGGGAATTACTCAGGCATGAGGAACTTCCTTCAAGACATTCAGTGGGAGAGGGAACTGACAGGAAAACCAGTACAAGAAATGATGGACTATGTAGCAACAAAATGCAAGGAGGCAGAGGAGAGGTTTGTTCCTAAGGGAAACAGAAATAATGGGAAGAACAGAACGAGTCCTTGGTTCACCCAAAGGTGTAGGGAGGCAAAAACTAGGTGTACTAGAGAATGGAAAAGGTACAGAAGACAGAGAACTCAGGAAAATAAAGAAATCAGCCGAAGAGCCAGAAACGAATATGCACAGATAAGAAGGGAGGCTCAGAGACAATATGAAAATGACATAGCATCAAAAGTAAAGACTGACCCGAAGCTGTTGTACAGCCACATCAGGAGGAAAACAACAGTCAAGGACAAGGTAATCAGACTGAGGAAGGGTGATGGGGAATTCACAAGAAACGACCAAGAGGTATGTCAGGAGCTCAACACAAGATTTAAAGAGGTATTTACAGTGGAACCCAGTAGGACTCCAGGAAATCAGAACAGGGGGGCACACCCGATAGTGCTGGATGAGGTACATATAACCAAGGAGGAGGTGAAGAAGCTGCTATGCGAACTTGACACCTCAAAGGCGGTGGGACCAGACAACATCTCTCCATGGGTCCTTAAAGAGGGAGCAGAGATATTGTGTGAGCCATTAAGAAAGATCTTCAACACATCACTTGAAACTGGGCAACTCCCTGAGGTATGGAAAATGGCAAATGTAGTCCCAATTTTTAAAAAGGGAGACAGACATGAGGCACTAAACTACAGACCTGTATCACTAACGTGTATAGTATGCAAGGTCATGGAGAAGATCATCAGGAGGAGAGTGGTGGGGCACCTGGAAAGAAACAAGTGTATAATTGACAACCAGCACGGTTTCAGGGAAGGAAAATCCTGTGTCACAAACCTACTAGAGTTTTATGACAAGGTGACAGAAGTAAGACAAGAGAGAGAGGGGTGGATCGACTGCATATTTTTGGACTGCAAGAAGGCCTTCGACACAGTTCCTCAAAAGAGGTTACTGCAAAAGCTAGAGGATCTGGCACACATAACAGGAAAGGCACTGCAATGGATCAGAGAATACCTGTCAGGGAGGCAACAACGAGTCATGGTACGCGACGAGGTGTCAGAGTGGGCGCCTGTGACAAGCGGGGTTCCACAGGGGTCAGTCCTAGGACCTGTGCTGTTCTTGGTATATGTGAACTACATAACTGAAGGGATAGACTCAGAAGTGTCCTTGTTTGCAGATGATGCGAAGTTAATGAGAAGAATCAAATCGGATGAGGATCAGGCAGGACTACAAAGAGACCTGGACAGGCTACAAGCCTGGTCCAGCAACTGGCTCCTTGAATTTAAAACTGCCAAATGCAAAGTCATGAAGATTGGGGAAGGGCAAAGAAGACCGCAGACACAATATAGTTTAGATGGCCAAAGACTGCAAACCTCACTCAAGGAAAAAGACCTGGGGGTGAGTATAACACCGAGCATATCTCCTGAGGCGCACATCAATCAGATAACTGCTGCAGCATACGGGCGCCTGGCAAACCTACGGATAGCGTTCCGATACCTCAGTAAGGATTCGTTTAAGACTCTGTATACCATTTATGTCAGGCCCATACTGGAGTATGCAGCACCAGTTTGGAATCCACACCTAGTCAAGCACGTCAAGAAATTAGAGAAAGTGCAAAGGTTTGCAACAAGACTAGTCCCAGAGCTACGGGGATTGTCCTACGATGAAAGGTTGAGGGAAATCGGCCTGACAACACTGGAGGACAGGAGGGTCAGGGGAGACATGATAACGACATATAAAATACTACGCGGAATAGACAAGGTGGACAAAGACGGGATGTTCCAGAGAAGGGACACAGACACAAGAGGTCACAATTGGAAGTTGAAGACTCAGATGAATCAAAGGGATGTTAGGAAGTATTTCTTCAGTCATAGAGTAGTCAGGCCGTGGAATAGCCTAGAAAGTGACGTAGTGGAGGCGGGAACCATACATAGTTTTAAGGCGAGGTATGATAGAGCTCATGGGGCAGGGAGAGAGAGGACCTAGTAGCAATCAGCGGGGCCAGGAGCTGTGACTCGACCCCTGCAACCACAAATAGGTGAGTACAAATAGGTGAGTACACACACACACACACAATAACTGCTGCAGCATACGGGCGCCTGGCAAACCTAAGAACAGCGTTCCGATACCTTTTAATAAGGAGTCGTTCAAGACACTGTACACTGTGTATGTTAGGTCCATACTGGAGTATGTAGCACCAGTCTGGAACCCACACCTGGTCAAGCACGTCAAGAAGTTAGAGAAAGTACAAAGGTTAACACTATACAGCAAGAAACCCAATCTTACGTTCAAATTCTCATTAACAGTGTATGATACAATAATTTCAATTAATAATCTACTAATCTCACTATTTAACTCTTTTAGAAAGGTCTAGGGTAACGAAATAGTTATCTTTCATAAGTGACATGAATTACCAGACTAATGGCAAAGGCAAGACAATAGACTTGGTATAAAGTTTTAGTTTAAGCTAGGAGCTTTGGGTTGAAGACCCGTACCGAGTCAGAGCTAGGAGCTGACTGACTCACTCAACTACTTCATAGTATGACTTCAGCTCTGCCAGAAGGCGACGCGTGGCGTCAATTCTAGAACCACCAATTGGTCACTACAGTAGTGGTTACACATTCGTAATACCTAACCTAATATAATATAATATAATATAATTATAATAATCATGGGGAAAGATGTAATATAATACAATATAATACAATGAGAGTACTTTTGATGATTCATACTGTACCCGATAATAATATATAGTCGAACCTGCTTTATCTAGCTAGTAATAAAGTGGTTCGCGATATATTATTACAGAACTTATTTTAACCAGGCCTTTTATTTTTGTATATAATGGAGTGAAGTAGGGGCGCGTAACACCTCCCCCCTCGCGACTGACGGTCGCCATTGACTTGTACTCTCTGTGGTGGGTAGCATCTGTCACAGTAGCAGAGGTTGTAACATAGACAGCAGTCCTACATCATCTCCAGCTTTCTCCACAACATAGATGGTCATAAAAGTACCGACTCATACTGTTAAAAATAAAGGTATATTAATAAAATTTCAAGGCCTAGAGAGGGCATCAGCAATGAGATTATGTTTTCCTTTTATATGGGAAATGGTAATAGAGAAGGGTTGAATTCTCAAAGCCCAACGAAGTATTCTGGCATTCTTCGATTTCATAGAATTTATGAAGGTCAAAGGATTATGATCGGAGTACACCGATATCTGATGGGTAGAAGATCCTAAATATACATCAAAATTCTCTAGGCATACAACGAGAGCTAAGGCTTCTTTTTCTATAGTTCAATAATTAATTTGGTGTTTCTTTAACTTAGAAGAAAAATAAGAAACAGGTTGTAATAGGTCAGAATTTGGAGCCTTCTGTAACAATACGGCTCCCAAAGCATACGCACTGGCATCTATTTGTAAGTGGAATGGTTTATTAAAATCAGGACTTAGCAATACTGGGGAAGAGGATAGTAATCTTTTTAAACGATTAAAAGCAATTTCACAGTCCTGGGTCCATGAAAACTTTGTTTTTGGACTCGTTAATTCAGTTAGGGGAAAAGCTACCTGTGCAAAATTCGGACAGAACCGACGGTAGTAACCGGCAACTCCTAAAAATCTTGATACGCTTTTCCTATCCTTAGGGGTAGGAAATTCTAAGAGGGCCTTTACTTTGGCGTTCAAAGGAGCGACTTCACCTTGTCCAATCCGGAATCCTAAGTATTTAATTTTCGTCTGGCCAAACTCACACTTGGACAAATTCACTGTAAAATTATGTTTACTTAAGGCGTCAAACAAGGCTTTAAGCTGTCTAAGGTGTTGGGGCCAACTGTCGCTGTATACGACTAAGTCGTCTAAGTAAGCTTCTACTCCGTCCAATCCGCCCGTAAGTATGTTCATAATACGCTGGAACGTAGAGGCCGCGTTACAGAAGCCGAAGGGCATAACGCAATACTTGTATAGGCCACCAGGTATCGTAAAAGCCGATATCTCTTGAGCTCTTGGTGACAACGGGACTTGGTAATACCCTCTTAACAAGTCCAATTTACTGATATACTTAGCTCTGGAGACCTTGTCTATTAAGTCGTCAATTCTGGGTATTGGAAACCCATCAGGTACTGTTACAGCATTGACTTTTCTAAAATCCGTGCACATACGGGAGGTCCCGTCTGGTTTGGGGACTAGAATGCACGGGGATGCCCAAGGACTGTTACTTGGTTTTATCAACCCGTGTGAGAGTAAGAAGTTCACCTCTGCCTCTAGCTCACCTTGTTTCTTGGGACTCACTCTGTAGGGAGATTGCTTGATTGGAGTAGGTTCTCTGAGAGTAACATCGTGCACACCCAACGTACACGGTTTTGGGACGTCGTTGAATAGGTGGAGATTTGCCTTAATCAGGGATTTTATTTCGTGTCCTTTGTCCACTTCCAGATTTATCAGTAGAGAATTTAAATTCTTTAAGGCTGTCGAATTGTTCAGAAGAACAGGTATTCCTATCATTTCATCCGAACTTACTGGAACCCATTCTTGGTTCAGAGGAGTTATAGTAGAAACTGGTGAAACGATTCCTGAATAGGGTTTAAGTTGGTTAATGTGATACGTCCGTTGTGAGTTCCTCTTCTTCGGCGTCCTTACCAAGTAGTTCACGTCACTTAGGCGCTTCACGATTTCTAAAGGACCTTCAAATTTGGGCTGTAGAGCATGTCCCTGATGAAATCGTTGAACCAGAACTTGATCTTTTGGTTCAAATGAACGAAGTTTAGTTCGACGATCGTATTCCTCCTTCATCTTACTCTGTGCTTGTCGTAAGTTTTCGGCGGCCAATTCTCTAGCTAGGCTCAGGCGTTCTTTCATTAAGGTAGGAGAGCTCCTAAAAGTCGGCGTTTCTTCCCCGGTCCAAGCTTCTTTGAGAACTTGTACTGGTCCTCTAATTTGATGCCCATATATTAACTCAAATGGCGAAAACTTCAAGTTGTCTTGTTCGCTTTCTCTTAGGGCAAACAAGAGAAGTGGAATACCTTCATCCCAATCTTTGGAATACTGTAAACAATAGGACCTCATCATAATCTTCAAAGTTTGATGGAACCTTTCCACCACGCCTTGTGATTGGGGTCGATAAGCCGTCGCGTAAACCGTCTTGACCCCTAACTGAGCCAAGGCTTCACGGAAAAATTTTGAAGTAAAATTCGACCCTTGATCCGATTGAACTTCTCTTGGAAATCCAAAGTGAGAGAAGAACTTAATCAGTGCTCTCACTATTAGGCGAGCATTAATCCTCCTGAGAGGAACTGCTTCTGGGTACCTGGTGACTGTATCCATGATAGTGAACAGGAACTGGTTGCCCTGCCGAGTCTTGGGTAGCGGGCCGACACAGTCGATCACCAGACGTGAAAAGGGTTCGCCTCTTACTTGTATAGGGTTCAACGGCGCAGGGGGTGGATTATGTGCAGGTTTGCCTACTAGTTGACACGCGGAACAGCTTCTTACATACCGTTCCACTTCTTCCTTCATTTTTGGCCATGTGAAGTGCTTAGCAATTTTTCTAAAAGTCTTCTTTTGTCCCAG
Organism: Cherax quadricarinatus; assembly: GCF_038502225.1. Classification (NCBI taxonomy): domain Eukaryota; kingdom Metazoa; phylum Arthropoda; class Malacostraca; order Decapoda; family Parastacidae; genus Cherax; species Cherax quadricarinatus. The sequence continues at coordinate 14,297,510 of NC_091313.1, forward strand.
ATGTCCACCTTGAGGACTGTCATGAGCAAACTTACATGCTAAATTTCTAAACGGGGTAGGCAAGACCACTAGATGATCACTTTTAAGAGATCCTAGTTTCTTTTTCAGTAAGTTCTTCTCCCAATAGTAAGAGCTGTCGCTTTTAAGGGCTTCTTCTCCCGACACAGCAAGCTTCCTGATGTCACTTAAGGAGGGGTCTATTTGGAGTTCTCTTACTAGATCCTTCTTCGAGAATAAATCTATTTCGGAAACCACCGACTTAGGAACTGGTATCGGTTCTGGGTGGATTGTTGGCTCGACACTCGAGCTTTCGTTGAATATGTCTCCTACTCCTACGTCGACGTCGTCCACGACTTCCTCCGATACCAACGGAGAACGCGACTGTTTGGTCATTGCCCGGGTTACTATGCTCAGAGGAAAGAGAGTAGGTTCCGTTCGTCGGGCTTCGATGACGTAATTTTCCTCGGTTGGATTTTCCATAACTATGGGCTCTTTCCATATTCCTTCTTCCGCTAAGTCGTTCCCAATCAATAGGTCTACGTCTTTTATGGGGAAGTTAGTTGGAGACACTCCGATTGACGTCCAGCCTGTAAAAATAGGAGTTTCAACATATAACTTGTACAGGGGTACTCGCATAGTGGAGCCACCATAAGCTTCCAACAGAGCGTCGAAACCCGTATATGATCCGGCAGGGAATGATAGCAGTCCTTCTCTTAATAATGTTAAGTAGGACCCCGTATCCCTAAAGGAATTTACTTGCAACAACTGGCTATCGGTAATTCCTACTTTGCTTTTGGAAAAGTAAGGACTCATAGCTCTTGACAAGTTTGACGATGATACCCATATTCTGCTTAGTCAACTAGGAGGATCTGCTCCTTTTCCTTGGGACAGAGCGTCTACTCTTGGCTCAGACTTCCTTGGATGAGTCGTAGAGGATATGATTTGTGTGGGCAATCTATAGGATGGACTCCTTCCCTGGTCCCTATCACGCTTAAAGCATTGTGATTTGAAATGTCCCAGCTTCGAACAGTACGAACATCTAATTTTTTCCCATGACCTATCTGGTCTATAGGATGGGCTCGATTGAATTTGGTGTTTTACTTCGGGTTTACTTGTTACACGGGAGTGAACGGGTTGGGTAGGTCGCTTACCGAAAGGCTTCGCAGGTTCGGGTCTCGTTGCTGGTTTGATAACCTGGCTGCTTTCAGATTGTACCAACCTCTGGGAAATCTCAAAGTTGTCTGCCAGTGCGGCAGTCTCTAACAACGTCGTTTGCGGATGGCCAACAAGATACTGGCGAACTCCCTCTGGAAAATTTGCATACAAATCTTCTAGTAACATTAATTGTGATAGATCTTTTAAAGTCGTGACCCGAGAAGCTCGACACCAACGTTCAAACGCCACTGCTTTCCCTCGGGCAAAATCTAAAAAAGTTTGTCCTGTTTGCCGTTTCATGGAACGAAAAGCTATTTGGTAACTAATAGGGAGCATGTCATATGCTTCTAAAATAGTTCTCTTTACTACGTCGTACTGGACATAAAACTCATATGGTAAGGAGGCGACACAAGACTGCGCCTTTCCATATAGAGACGTGTGCAGCAATGTGGCCCATTTGTCTTTGGGCCAGCCCATTGAACGTGCCTGATTCTCAAAAATTTCAAAGAATTCATCTAAGTCTGTTTCGTTAAACTTAGGTACCATCAGAGCTGCTTTATGCAAGTCAAACCCAGTTACCGTGCTCTTCACGTCTCTTTCTTCCGGAACTCCCTTCTGCTTTGTTTCAAAAAGAAACCTTTCACGCCTAAATTCTTCCTCGTTTAGACGTCTTCTAGCTTCGATTTGAGAGTTTTGTAATAGTAATATGCGTTCTATTCTCTCTAGTTGTTCGGACGTGAAATTCCCAAGAGGTAATGACGCCGAGGGGAATTCGGGCGTCTTCTCCGGAAGTATTTTGGGACGAGCACCAGTCCTAAAATTATCCCCGTCATTTGACTGAGGGTTCGTTCCAACCACCGATACATACTCCGGGGAAATGAACGGGGGAGAGCTTTGAGACTGGACTGAGTAGTAAGGCCTTGTAAACCCTGGTTCAACTTCATTATTTAAGGCAGTTCCCGTCCGTGGGATTTCTACTTCCTCGAACTGGGAAATAAAACTATCTTCCAAATCTAGTTCTGGCATTGCTTGGGATTTCGGAAATAATCTATCCTTAATTAGGGACCTAAGAGTCTCTGCGCTATGGTATCTATTATAAGGTATATCTAACTGTCTAGCTATTTGCCAACACGTCTGTAATTTTAAAGTGTCAAGATAAGCCTCTGTTAATTCATCTAATAATGACTTAATTTCTGGATCCATTTTCTTAATTCTCGCAAGGGAGCTTAATTTTAATGCAAAACAAATATGTACTTCAGGGTAAGTAGCTCCTGGACAGACAACCCATTTGTTACGACTTAATCTTCACCGTAACAATAGGGGCACAAATAACTCCATTTTTTTTTGTTAGTTTTATTTTATTACCAATCATTTAGTTTCACTGGTATTTGGTTAGTGAATTAAAATAATCACAAGCAATTATAAATGAAACACTATACAGCAAGAAACCCAATCTTACGTTCAAATTCTCATTAACAGAGTATGATACAATAATTTCAATTAATAATCTACTAATCTCACTATTTAACTCTTTTAGAAAGGTCTAGGGTAACGAAATAGTTATCTTTCATAAGTGACATGAATTACCAGACTAATGGCAAAGGCAAGACAATAGACTTGGTATAAAGTTTTAGTTTAAGCTAGGAGCTTTGGGTTGAAGACCCGTACCGAGTCAGAGCTAGGAGCTGACTCACTCACTCAACTACTTCATAGTATGACTTCAGCTCTGCCAGAAGGCGACGCGTGGCGTCAATTCTAGAACCACCAATTGGTCACTACAGTAGTGGTTACACATTCGTAATACCTAACCTAATATAATATAATATAATATAATTATAATAATCATGGGGAAAGATGTAATATAATACAATATAATACAATGAGAGTACTTTTGATGATTCATACTGTACCCGATAATAATATATAGTCGAACCTGCTTTATCTAGCTAGTAATAAAGTGGTTCGCGATATATTATTACAGAACTTATTTTAACCAGGCCTTTTATTTTTGTATATAATGGAGTGAAGTAGGGGAGCGTAACACCGATCAAATCCACTGCCAGGGTCATCGGAAGTTGACAGTGTCAGTGAACAACCCGAGGAGTGATACACGATCTGTCCAATCAGAAAAGGGAGGTGAAGGATACAGACACATGAAAACAATTTGAATCATTGACAAGAGAGAGTGGAATGGCCATAGGCCTAGTGTTGGTGTAGGTGATATTGCCACATCCCAATACCAAAATTCAAACAGAATAAGTGTGACCCAAGCCAGGGAGATAAAAGAAAAGGGTAGTTGAGTTAGTGACTCCAGTGTATAGTGCATACAGTGATAGAGGAGTTAGTGAATACAGTGTTTAGTGAATACAGTGAAGAAGAAATAAAAGAGGTGCCGGAAAGGGAAGCATCGTACAGCGCATGAGTGAAGCAGTGCAGGCCTGCCAGACGTAACGTATAGCCTTTTTGTGGTTGCTGGGGTATTGGCCCTGTATATTACTGATAGCTGAGGGTCACACACCCTGCTCTGGAGAGCTGAATATCATACCTAGGGCACTAATCACTGACAGAGGAGTAGAACTGGGGAAAGGGAACAAAGGTGGGGACCAGAGGCACTGTAGTGCACGTGCAGGCAGTAAGGTTGGACAATTAACACTAACAGGATTAGCTGCCTGACTGCGGTGGAGCGAGGTTGTGCTCTGCACCCCTCTGCTGTTTGTCAGGAGAGCTCTCATAGCAACAACATGGCGCTGAGTATCCGGCGTAGGGTGAATACTATCGGCGTTGAGCTGCTTCATGGGGCGATTTCCCCCTCTACGGCGCAGGTGTTACTTCCGACAATCATCAGAGAGACGTACGGAGTACAGGATGATGAGGTGTATGGTGTGGCCCTGAATGGGGCCTATCGCATCTTCGTCAAGTTAAATTCGACGGCTGTGTATGAGTCGTTGGTGAAGAAATTTGAGCATGTGAGTATAGATGCAACCCCAGCTGTCAGAGTGCGTCTCATAGACGTCTCTCGCCACTATACGCGGGTGAAGTTGCGCAATGTCCCCTTCGAGGCTGACGAGGAGGACTTAAGGAACGTGTTTGCAGCTTATGGTACTGTGCATCTGGCAACCCAAGGCAAGTGGGCGGCAGGTGCGTACATGGGACGTCCGGAGGGCACTTTCTCCCTCAAAATGACTCTGAGGCATCCGATTCCGTCCTACGTCGTGATGACGGAGTTTCGGACCCAAATTCTGGTGTCTTATGCTGGGCAGCGACGTACATGCAGGCTGTGTGGGGAGTACGACCACATGGCGGCGACGTGTGGGCGACAGTGGAGGGGGACGGCGCAGACTGGTGGAGCACCAGTTACAGGTGTGGATACCGTAGTGGAGAGTTCCAAGGGAAACCGAGGAGATGGCCGTCTGTGGAGTGAAATTGTTGAGGATTCCCTTGTGGTGCATGATGGGCGAGGCATGAGTTGTGTGGAGCCAGAAATGGCCACTTTGCCAGTGACAGGGGAGGAAGTGCTAATCCAGCAGGAGGTGCGGGAGCTGGAGGAGGAGCTTGACGAGGTATTGAAAACTTTACCTCCTTCTGGGGAGGATGATGGCTTAGTCCGAGAGATGGTTCCTGAGTTGCAAGGAGAGAGTGTCGGGACAGGCACAAGAAGGAAGGAGGAAATCAGCAGGCACAGAGAGGAGTCACCGTGCTCTGTGCAACATGACACAGTAGCGGTTGACGTTCACTGTGAGGAATCGTCGGAAGACAGTATGGCGGTGGAGGGCGTCACGAGGAAGAGGGCGGCAGCGTCAGACTCAGATGACGTCCTGACGCCAGCGCAGAGGTCTGGGAGGAAGGAGGCATATTCTCGAGATAGCCAGGATAAGCGGCATCGGAAGAAGGGGGGTGGGGTGGATGGTGAGAAAACATGTGTTGACCCTGGGGCAGGAGGCCCTGGGAAGGTTGAGAGGAGGAAGGGTTGGAAGCTTTAGGAAGGCCTTAGGTGTATGACTGTGAATGTGAATGGACTGTGTACTGGAGTGAAGAGGGAATGTTTTCGCATGCTCTTACATCGATACAGAGTGGACGTCGTTTTTCTACAGGAGCATAATTTCAGGGAGGGAAGAGTGCTTGAGGTGGCAGGGTATAAGGTTTTGACTATGCCATCGGCACGTTTGAAAGGTGGTGTGGGTTTATTGATAAAGGAGGCGAGCCCGTTTGTGTTGCAACGAAGTGAGGGGGGAGGGGGGGGGAGGGTGTTGCGTGTGGATGGGTGGTGGATGGGGCAGAGGGTAACCTTTGTAAGTGTGTATGCACCAGCTGAAACCGATATGAAAGTAAAGAGGGATTTTGTGTGTGACGATCTAGTTTTTGCCTTCCGTGGTTTACCTGCAGTGGCCATCGTTGGTGGGGACTGGAATTGTGTTACTAGGAGAGCTGATGTGGAACCACGAGGGGCGGGGCACATGTTGGCAGTCTTACGTAATCTCTTGGTGGACGTTCAGTTGAGGGATGTGGTAGGTGGGGGTGCGTGGGAGGTGGAGCATACTTTCGTGAGGAGAGGTTATGCAGCTAGGTTAGATAGGTTGTACATATCTCACAAGGTATTGTCAAAGTCTGTTCGTACTATTGAAGTAGCTTTTTCCGATCATCGGGCGGTAGTAGCAGAGGTCGAGTGGGATTCCCTAGCTAGTATCTCTAGGGGATACTGGAAATTAAACACGAGTGTGTTGGGGGATGAGGAGGGGTTGGAGGGTTTTACAGCGCTGTGGGAGGGGTTAACTGAGGAGGTAAAAGGGGTCGAGGACGTGGTAACGTGGTGGGATGGTGTGGCTAAGGAACGGATTCGGCATTATTATGTGCGGGAAGGGAAAAGGATCAATTCTTTAAAATTTGGGCTTATTAATTATTTGGAGGACAGGTTAAGGGGTTGTTATGTAAAGGGAGCGGTGGAGGGTACCTATCCTATGGACAACATTAGGGTACTTAAAGAGAGGTTGCGGGAAATCCAGGACGAGCGGTTCCAAGCGGTGAGAGTAATGGCGGGGGTGGAGGAGGTGTTATGGGGAGATAGGCCATCGTCGTGTGTGTTGCGCAGACAAAAACAACGTCAGCAGGCAACAGCTATTCCATGGTTGGAGGTTCATGAGTCGGTGGGAGGGTATAGGGTGGGTCAGGTTATCCACACTACAGATGGGATGGGGTTGTTTGCGGATAAGTGGTATGAGAAGTATTGGCGAGAGGAAGGGGTAGGAGTTGGGGATTTAGAGCAGGTGTGTGGAAGTGTGACATGTCGGTTGGGAAACAGTGATAGGGAAGCACTGGGTGGGGAAATAACTGAGGAGGAAATATGGAGAGCTTTAAGTGACATGCGTAAGGGCAAAGCGCCGGGAATCGATGGACTACCGGCAGAGTTTTATCAACAGCATTGGGAGCTAATAAAAGGTTTTTTGGTGAGGTTATTAAACTTGATGAAGGAGAGGGGCACGTTGGGAGACAGGCAGGCAACAGCTGTAGTTGTCTTGGTACCGAAGGGTAAGGGAATATCGTTGTTATGCGCGGATTATAAGTTGTTTGCTAAGATTTTAGGAAATAGGATTAAGTGTGTTGTAGGGCGGGTTGTATCGGAAACCCAGTTTGGGTTGCCAGGTAGGTCTATGGGGGTGGGGCATGGGTTACTAAGGGATTTCGTGGAAGGAAAAGGGGGGGAATGGGGGGGGGTTTGGTTGCACTAGACTGGCAAGGAGCATATGATAGAGTGGAGCGAGAGGCATTGAGAGCTATCCTTAGGAGACAGGGTTTTGGGGAAGAAATAGTGGGATGGGTAGATGCGTTATATCAAGGGGCAATGGCGAGAGTACAGATTAATGGAAGATTAGGGGGGAGGATTGTAATGGGTAGGGGACTTAGACAGGGGTGTCCTATGTCACAGCTTTTATTTGCGTGCATACAGGACCCCTTTTATAGAATGGTGGAGCACCAAATGGGCATTAGTGAGGGGGAAGGGAGTGGAGTAGGGAGGGTTTGGCCTGTTCTCATAGGGTACGTAGATGATACTACTGTTCTGGTTAGGGAGGGGATGTCAATGAACGCCTTAGATGGGGTAGTTGACACGTTCGCACGTGCAACTGGTATGAGAGTGAATTCAGAGAAGTCCATGGTCATGGGGTTAGGAGCTTGGGTGGGGAGGGTTGAGTGGGGTAGTGCAGTTGTGACGAAGCGGGTGATGTCATTAAAAATTTGTGGTCTTATCTATGCAGATGATCTCGATGTTGCACGTGCGGAAAACTCGGTCAGGTTGGTAGACAGGATTCGGGGTTGCTTGGGAGCATTGCGGCCTTATCATTTGACCCTTGTGCAGCGTGCCATTGTAATTAACGTCTTATTGTATAGTAAGGTTTGGCACGTGGCAGCCGTGTTCCCTTTAACGGGGACGGCAACTGCAAATATACTTAGAGGGGTTTTTAAATTTTTGTGGGGTTCAGGCTGTGATTGGCTTAAAAGGGATGTGGTAATGTTACCTGTGCGTCAGGGGGGGTTGGGTTTAATGAATTTAAAGCGGAGGGTCAAATGTATCTTCATTAAAAGGGAGGTGATGAGGGAGGGTGTGGGTGGGGGGGGGTTGGTCAAGGTACACAGTAGATTGAAACACATGTTTTCTGGGATAGAGTTGCGGGAGTGTGAAACTATTTTGAGGGCAGTGGTGTTGGTTAGGGATCTGGGTAAGGTAAAAATAAGTAGGCTGTGTAGGATGTTTGTGGAGAGGGTTGTGGCACCGGTGGAGGGGATTTTCCCCATGTATGACTGGGGAAGTATATGGAGAAGGTTCAGTAGGTTAAGGTTACAACCCCGTGGGCGTGAAGTGATGTATCGTTTTTTGCATGGGATTTTACCATCGGGAGTGGTTTTACGGGCTAGACGGGTGGTGGATGGGGGGGGGTCTGTGGAATATGTGGAGGGGAGGATTCTGCGTTCCACGTAGTGTATTTTTGTGAGGGGATGGGGAGCGTCAGGGGTTGGTTGAGCAGGGTGCTGCATAGGATAAGTGGTACAAACTTTTCTGTTCTGCGGGCATTAAGTCTTGACGTGGGGGGTATGGATGAGAGTATTATTAGGGCTGTGGAGTACATTATGGTAGATTATGTGTACATAACGTGGGGAATGAGGGGGAAAGGGGTCAGTGAGGTGAAGAGGCGGGTATTGGCAGTTACGTTTTATAAAACGTTGTGCCGTAACAGAGAAATTTATGGGAGAAGGTGGGAGCGGGCTTTCACAGAGGGATATAGAGACCTAACATTAGAGGTTTTATTAAATTTGTAAATTCGGTGGGAGGGGCAGGGTAGGGATGGTAAATGCTAATGTAGGATGGGCTGTCAGGGGTAGAAACGGGGTCGTCTCCTTGCATATATGTAACGGGCGAATGTGTATGAACCTGTGCGTATGATGTGTAATCAAGTCTGGGGAGTGTAATACCTCTGTATGTGTTTGACTTGGCACTGTGACATTGTTCTATGTAATATTACTCTTTTGCATGTATTTAGACGACCTGGTTGAGGGGTCATTGTGTTTGGATTCTTGTGTTTACTCTGTTCTGTGTTTTATAATCATCTTGTATTTGCATTACTTTCAATAAAATACGTTATCGGTTGTCTAAGTTAAGTTATAGATAGCGATGTACTGTCACGATGTCATCGTAGTAACCCAGTAGACTGAGTACTGGAACCATTACTTATAGTTCGTGTTTGGTTTCTTTGTTATATATGTACCTGTTTATATACATTTCTGTATGAAGGATTAATAACATATAAATAAAAAAGTGAAAAATTAATGCGTATTGTAGGTTTGGCGCTTCTTTGTTTATAATAATAATAATGCATATTGTAAGTATTTTGGTTGATGTAATGTATAATCTTGTGTAATCTTGTATTTAACATAGGCACAAAGTTATATAATGCATAGGGGATGAGGGACAGTTTGTGTCAGCACAAAGTTAAACGTCCTGTGTGTATTTTGACAATGAAATTTATAATTCTGTGGAAGAACTGATACTGTGTTCTTTTATTTATTTAATGTATTGAATTGTTTTAAATAAAATAAAAAAAAAAAAAAAAAAAAACACTAACATCGTTTATTCATTAAGTATAACTCCAGGTATACACGTGTAGGTACACAGGCGTTTATTCAGCAAGTAAGTATAGCTCCAGGTATACACAAATAGGTGCACAGGTGTTAATAAGAAAGTATAGCTCCAGGTATGCACGAATAGGTGCACAGGTGTTTACTCAGTAAGTATAGCTCCAGGTATACACGTGTAGTTGCACAGGTGTTTACTCATTAAGTAAGTATAGCTCCAGGTATACACGAGTAAGTGCAATGACATAGGCAGGGTACTGCCGGTACAGGCTCTCTCGGTACATAGCAGCATGCACGTGGAGAGTCTAGGATAGGCCCATAAGCCTGACAGCGAGGTTATCCCTCCCTCTCCTCCTCCCTCTCCCCTAGCTTGACTAGGGTGGCAGGATAGTAACGCACACACACTACCACAACGGACCCATCTCATAAACCCACTCATACCCACACATACCCACAGTTCACACTCTCCATGTACCTCCTCTACCTCTCTCTTTCCCTCCCTCCCTCTCTCTTTCCCTCCCTTCCTCCTCCTCCTCCTCCTATACTTCCTCCATCTTCCCCCCACCTTCCCTCCCTTCCTCCCTACCTACCTCCCCTACCATTCTCTTTCCCTGGCTCCCTCTCTCTTTCCCTCTCTTCCTCCTCCTGCTCCTCCTCCTGCTATACCTCCATCTTCCCCCCACCTCTCCTCCCTTCCTCCCTACCTACCTCTCCCATTCCCTCCCTCCCTCTCTCTTTCCCTCCATTCCTCCCCCTGCTCCTCCTCCTATACCTCCTCCATCTTACCCCCACCTCCCCTCCCTTCATCCCTACCTACCTCTCCTACCCCACTCCTTCCCTCCCTCTCTTTTTCCCTTCCTTCCTCCTGCTCCTCCTCCTATACCTCCTCCATCTTCCCCCACCTAACCTCCATTCTCCCCCTCCCTCTCCCCACGCCCCACACTAACACTCCACTCCCCTCTCTCTCTCCATCTCTCTCTAACTCACACTCAACCACACTATCTCTCTCTATCCTCCTTCTCCTTCTCTAACCCTCTAGCTCACACTCAGACACACTCTCTGTCCCTCTCTATCATCCTCCTCCTATACCTCCTGCATCCCCCCCCTCACCTCATCTTCCTTCTCCTCCTCCCTCTCCCCTCGCCTCCGAGGCCTGCAAGCATACTAAAGGCTGATCTTCCCCAACTCACATGCTCCACACACTCTGACTCTCCCTTCCACTCTCTCTAACTCATACTCACCCACACTCCCTGTCTCTCTTTATCCCACTTTCTCCCCCTCATCATCTTCCTTCTCATCCTCCCTACTCCTTCTACTCCCTTCCCCCCTGTTCCCCTTGGTCTTCCCCCACCATCTCTCTTCCCTCTGCTGCTGTTTCCCCTCCAGCTCACTATCCATTTCCCCTTCCTGCCTCCTCCTCCCTTCTCCCCACAACAAACACCCCCCTCCCCCACAGCAAACACCCCCTCCATAGCACCCTTGGCGTAAGCTCTTTCTTCTGTGAAAAGAAAAAAAAAACATGGGACACCAAAAACCTGGATGGAGAACCAGAGGATGAAGCAAGTGGTGGACCTGGGAGAGAGGACTGGGAGGCAGAGCTCACACGAAGAGAGGAGTGGGGGAGGAGGTTAGAAGAGATCAGTAATAAAATGGAAGAGAAAATAGCTGAGGAGAGCAGGAAATGGGAATTACAAATCACAGCAGCTGAAGCTAAGATACAGAGCTTAGTAGAAGTACTAAAGAGTCTGAAACAGCCAAAAGAACCAAAGGACAGTACAGCCATGACTCCAAGAGCTACTACATCAGTCACCGATGAGGGGACAGTAGGGGACAAAGGAGATATACTGTATGCGATGACCCCATCGGGCCCAAGGGGGGCCTGGGAAAAGGCAGGGAGAACAGCAAGAACTAATGAGGGGACTAAAGTCAATGAAGGAGCTAAACTATACACAGAGGCTCTAACAGACAACTGCCATGTCCAGGAACAAATAAGCAGAGGGACACCAGATAGGGAAGAGACAGTAAGAAGCAACGCGTCAATGGCAGGAACTAATTTGAAACAGAGGATGCTCAGGGAAGCACAGTGGAAGGATGAAAGGGAGAGGGCCATTTTTGTCTATGGGCTCCAAGAAGTAGATTGGGAAACTTACGAGGCAAGGAAACAGGAGGAGAAAAAAAATGATTGAAAGCATCATGAAAGCAATAGGAGAGGACAACATGACTCAGGTGACAAATTTTCAGAGAATTGGGTGGTTTGCGAGGGGAAAAAAGCATCCAGTCAAAGTGATTTTCAAAGCAGAGTCAGCTCGAAACTCGATCCTGCAGGAGAAAGCACGCCTAAGGGAAAATCAGGTGTTCTGGAGTGTGTACCTCAACCAAGACAGAACACAAGAAGAAAGGATGACACTGAAAGAGTGGGTGCAACGTCGCAAGGAGGAATGGGAGGCAAGGAAGGTGGAGAGCAGGAGAAATCAGGCCCACGTGGAAGAACAAACACAACCCCCTCCAGTACCACCCACAGAAGGAACACAACCATGGCAATACCAAAGCAATCAAACGACCTAACCCAAAACCTACTCACTGCACCCTCTGCCCCCATCCCCCACAGCACAAACCCCACCCCCACAGAAACCCACAGTAACCCACACATCACCTTCTGCATAAACCCTACCCCCACAGTAACCCTCAGTAACCCGTGCATCCCCCTCAGCTCAAACCCCACCCCACAGTAACCCACAGCAACTCACACACTGTACCCTCTGTCCCCATCCCCCTCACCACAACCCCTTCCCCCATTGTAACCCCCCATAGGCTCTCTTCCCCCATCCCCCTCACCACCACCCCACCCCCACTGAAACCCCCCATAGTAACCCTCAGTAACTGGTGCATCCCCCTCAGTTCAAACCCCACCCCACAGAAACCCATAGTAACACACACAGTGTACCCTCTCCCCATCCCCCTCACCACAAACCCCACTCTCACAGTAACCCACAGCAACTCACACACTGTACCCTCTATCCCCATCCCCCTCACCACAACCCCTTCCCCCATTGTAACCCCCCATAGGCCCTCTTCCCCATCCCCCTCACCACCACCCCGACCCCCACTGAAACCCCCCATAGGCCCTCTGCCCCCACACCCCACACCACAGACCCCACCCCCACACCAACCCCCTATAGGCCCCTGCTTCCCCTAACCCACCTCTCCCCCCAGACCACAGTTATTGAAAAGAAGTTGAAGGTTTGGTACACGAACGCGGATGGAATAACGAATAAATGTGAGGAGTGGCACAAAAGAATCAAGGAGTTGTCCCCAGACATCATAGCGGTTACAGAAACGAAACTCTCTGGGATAATAACAGATGCAACCTTCCCACCTGAATATCAGATCCTGAGGAAGGATAGAAGGAGCAGGGGGGAGGAGGGGTTGCACTACTAATAAAAAACTGGTGGGGTTATCAAGAAATGGAAGGTATGGACGAGATTGGAGAAAGGGATTACATAGTAGGTACAGTTCAGTCAGGGGAACACAAGGTAGTCATTGCAGTTATGTATAACCCACCACAGAACTGCAGGAGGCCAAGAGAGGAATATGTTGAATGCAACAGAGCAATGGTGAACACTCTAGCTGAGGTGGCAAGAAGGGGCCCACTCAAGTAGAACGAAGTTACTGATCATGGGCGACTTCAATCACAGGGAGATTGATTGGGAAAACCTGGAGCCACATGGGGGTCCCGAAACATGGAGAACCAAGATGATGGATGTGGTGCTGGCAAATTTCATGCACTAACATGTTAGGGATACTACCAGAGAGAGATGGGAGGATGAACCAGCAAGACTGGACCTTGTGTTCACCCTGAGTAGCTCAGACATTGAGCACATCACATATGAATGGCCCCTTGGAGCTAGTGACCACGTAGTTATAAGCTTTGAATACATTGTGGAGCTAAAACTGGAGAGGGTAACAGGAGTAGAAAGGGAAAAGCTTAACTATAAAAGGGGGGAATACACAGGAATGAGGACCTTCCTGCAGGAGGTTCAGTGGGAACAGGAGTTGGTAGGAAAATCAGTAAACGAAATGATGGACTTTGTAACAACAAAATGCAAGGAGGCAGAGGAAAGGTTTGTTTCCAAGGGTAACAGAAATAATGGGAAAGACAGAACGAGCCTTGGTTTACCCGAAAGTGCAGGGAGGCAAAAACTAAGTGCTCTAGAGAATGGAAAAGTACAGAAGGCAAAGGACTCAGGAGAATAAAGAGATTAGTTGACGAGCCAGAAACGAGTATGCACAGATAAGAAGGGAGGCACAACGGCAGTATGAAAATGACATAGCATCGAAAGTCAAGTCTGACCCGAAACTACTCTACAGCCACATCAAGAGGAAGACAACAGTCAAGGACCAGGTAATCAGGCTGAGGAAAGAAGGTGGGGAGCTCACAAGAAACGACCAGGAGGTATGTGAGGAGCTCAACATGAGATTTCAGGAAGTGTTTACTGTGGAGGCTGAAGGGACAACGGGAAGACAAAACAGTGGCATACAGTAACAAGGGATATACCAACAAGGGTTGGATGAATTACACACAACTGAGGAGGAGGTGGAGAAGCTCCTAAGTGACCTTGATACCTCAAAGGTGGTGGGATCGGACATCTCTCCATGGGTCCTTAGAGAGGGAGCAGGGACACTACGTGTGCCACTAACCAAAATCTTCAACACTTCCCTTGAAACTGGGCAACTACCTGAAGTATGGAAGAAGGCAAATATAGTCCCCATCTTTAATAAGGGAGACAGAAATGAAGCACTAAATCAGAGACCAGTGTCACTGACATGTATAGTATGCAAAGTCTTGGAAAAAATTATCAGGAGGAGAGTGGTGGAGCACCTGGAGCGGAACAAGATTATAAACGACAGCCAGCACGGATTCATGGAAGGCAAATCCTGTGTCACAAACCTACTAGAGTTTTGCGACAAGGTAACTGAAGTAAGAAATGAGAGGGAGGGGTGGGTTGATTGCATTTTCTTGGACTGCAAGAAGGTCTTCGACACAATTCCTCACAAGAGATAAGTACAGAAGCTAGAGGAACAGGCACGTATAACAGGAAGGGCACTGAATGGATCAGAGAATACCTAACAGGGAGGCAACAGCGAGTCATGGTCCGTGATGAGGTATCACAGTGGGCGCCAGTGACGAGCGGGGTCCCACAGGGGTCAGTCCTGGGACCAGTGCTATTCTTGGTATATGTGAACGACATGACGGAAGGGATAGACTCAGAAGTGTCCCTGTTTGCCGATGACGTGAAGTTAATGAGGAGAATTAAATCAGACGCAGACCAGACAGGTCTACAAAGAGACCTGGACAGGCTGGATGTGTGGTCCAGAAACTGGCTCCTAGAATTTAACCCCGCCAAATGCAAAGTCATGAAGATTAGAGGAGGGCAAAGAAGACTGCAGACAGAGTATAGGCTAGGTGGCCAAAGGCTGCAAACCTCACTCAATGAGAAAGACCTAGGAGTGAGTATAATACCGAGTACATCACCAGAAGCACACATTAACCAGATAACTGCTGTGGCATATGGGCGCTTGGCAAACCTGAGAATAGCGTTCCGGTACCTCAGTAAGGAAACGCTCAAGACTTCATACACTGTGTACGTCAGGCCCATACTGGAGTACGCAGCACCAGTTTGGAACCCACACCTGGTCAAACACATCAAGAAATTAGAGAAAGTGCAAAGGTTTGCAACAAGGCTAGTTCCAGAGCTAAGGGAAATGTCCTATGAAGAAAGGTTAAGGGAAATCGGTCTGACAACACTGGAGGACAGGAGAGTCAGGGGAGACATGATAACGACATACAAAATACTGCGTGGAAAAGACAAGGTGGACAGAGACAGGATGTTCCAGAGATGGGACACAGAAACAAGGGGTCACAATTGAAAGCTGAGGACTCAGATGAGTCAAAGGGATGTTAGGAAGTATTTCTTCAGTCATAGAGTAGTTAGGAAGTGGAATAGTCTGGCAAGCGATGTAGTGGAGGCAGGAACTATACATAGTTTTACGACGAGGTATGATAAAGCTCATGGAGCAGGGAGAGAGAGGACCTAGTAGCGGTCGGTGAAGAGGCGGGACCAGGAGCTGAGTCTCGACCCCTGCAACCACAATTAGGTGAGTACACACACACACTTCAAAGTGCTTGTATAATATTTACAAACGTATAAGGATTTCACCGCGAGCTAATATTAATCAGTGAATAAAATATATCACCAAGGACCTAAGACAAATTGGGTTACATGCCAGCTGACAGCCTGAGAGAGACTGGTTGGATGAAGTGATTACCATAGATCAGGTAATCGAACCATTACAGAACCCTCTGCTAACAAGCAAGAGTGCCACATCACACCAAACGACGACCAGACGGTCTCTTTATGTGGCACTAGACTTACCCCATAAATGTGGCAAGTCTTATAAAAAAAAATGCTCCTTGCATGGGACAACCACCACCAATAACACCACCACCATCAGTATTATATTACCACCAAGGCATTAACCAGTCTTATCACCGCCACCGCACCA
This sequence comes from Cherax quadricarinatus, assembly GCF_038502225.1. Classification (NCBI taxonomy): domain Eukaryota; kingdom Metazoa; phylum Arthropoda; class Malacostraca; order Decapoda; family Parastacidae; genus Cherax; species Cherax quadricarinatus. Next base: position 14,313,350 of record NC_091313.1, read on the forward strand.
CCACCACCACCACCAGTATTAGTACCACCACCACCACCACCACCACCACCACCACCACCACCACCACCACCACCACCACCACCACCACCACCACCACCACCACCACCACCACTCTACCATTACTGCAAGTGTTATTACCTACCATTATCAACCCCCAGTGTTATTACCGCCACCACAGTGGGATTCCCACAACCACACCCGCCACCATCATCATCAGTGTTACTACAACTACTACTCCCACTACCAGCTTTTCTACCACCACTACTATCACCACCACCACACTACCACCATCCTCAGTACCAGCATTACTACCTCAACCCGACCCACCACCATTATTTCCAGTGTTACTACAACTACCATTCCAGGTGCCAGCTTACTACCACCGCTACCACCATCACCATCCTCAATACTACGACCACTACACGCATCACAACATCATGCATTTCCACCAGTATTATTACCACCACCACCGCCACCCTTTACCAGTATTACCACCACCACCACCACACTCACCACCAGAACTACCAGTAGTACCACCACCACCACACTCACCACCAGAACTACCAGTATCACCACCACCACCACACTCACCACCAGAACTACCAGTATTGCCACCACCACACGCACCACCACCACTCCCAGTAATACCACCACCACACTCACCACCACCACTACCAGTATTACCACCACCACACTCATCACCACCACTATCAGCATCACCACCACCACACTCACTACCATCACTATCAGTATTACCACCACACTCACCACCACCACTCCCAGTAATACCACCACCACACTCACCAACAACACTACCAGCATTACCACCACCACACTCACCACTACCACTACCAGTATTACTACCACCACACTCGCCACCACCACTACTACCAGTATTACCACCACCACACTCACCACCACCACTACCAGCATTACCACCACCACCACTACCAGCATTACCACCACCACCACTACCAGCATTACCACCACCACACTCACCACCAACACTAACAGTATTACCACCACCACACTCACCACCACCACTGCCAGTATTACCACCACTGCACTCACCACCATTACTACCAGTATTACCACCGGGACACTCACCACCACCACTACCAGCATTACCACCACCACACTCACCACCACCACTACCAGTATTACCACCACCACACTCACCACCACCACTGCCAGTATTACCACCACTGCACTCACCACCATTACTACCAGTATTACCACCGGGACACTCACCACCACCACTACCAGTATTACCACCACCACACTCACCACCAACACTACAAGCATTACCACCACCACACTCACCATTACCACTACCAGTATCACCACCACACTCACAACCACTACCAGTATTACCACCACCACTACCAGTATTACCACCACCACACTCACCACCACTACCAGTATTACTACCACCACACTCACCATCACCACCACTACCAGTATTACCACCACCACACTTACCACCACCACTACCAGTATTACCACCACCACACTTACCACCACCACTACCAGTATTACCACCACCACACTTACCACCACCACTACCAGTATTACCACCACCACACTCACCACCACCACTACCAGTATTACCACCACCACACTCACCACCACCACTACCAGTATTGCAACCACCACACTTACCACCACCACTACCAATATTACCACCACCACACTCACCACCACCACTACCAGTATTACCACCACCACACTTACCACCACCACTACCAGTATTACCACCACCACACTCACCACCACCACTATCTGTATTACCACCACCACACTTACCACCACCACTACCAGTATTACCACCACCACACTCACCACCACCACTATCTGTATTACCACCACCACACTCTCCACCACCACTGCCAGTATTACAACCACCACACTTACCACCACCACTATCTGTATTACCACCACCACACTCACCACCACCACTATCAGTATTACCACCACCACACTCTCCACCACCACTATCTGTATTACCACCACCACACTCTCCACCACCACTGCCAGTATTACAACCACCACACTCACCACCACCACTATCTGTATTACCACCACAACACTCACCACCACCACTATCAGTATTACCACCACCACACTCACCACCACCACTATCTGTATTACCACCACCACACTCACCACCACCACTATCAGTATTACCACCACCACACTCTCCACCACCACTACCAGTATTGCAACCACCACACTTACCACCACCACTACCAGTATTGCCACTACCACACTCACCACCACCACTACCAGTATTACAACCACCACACTTACCACCACCACTACCAGTATTGCCACTACCACACTCACCACCACCACTATCCGTATTACCACCACCACCCTCACCACCGCCACTACCAGTATTGCAACCACCACACTTACCACCACCACTACCAGTATTACCACTACCACACTCACCACCACCACTATAATCACCATCACCATCAATTTTGATGCCTCCACCACATTCCAGCTTTCTCATTTTTCTCTTCAGTCTGTATATAATAAAATAAACTCCTAAAATATGCAACTAAAAATGTAAATTAACGAAATAACCAATTATATATGCTTATATATGCGTGATCATTTTTTGTAATTAATCTTTAATGCTTCATGTTCGAGGGCAACTGCAAAAACAACTTTTGTGTGTTAAAATAAGCTAATTAACTACTGATTGTTTGAGAAGAAATCTATAATTCAGGTCAATGTTTCTGGGAACGTAGGAGTGTGCGCCTTCCTATACTGCTGCCTACACTGAATATTATACTGCTGCCTACACTGAATATTATACTGCTGCCTACACTGAATATTATACTGCTGCCTACACTGAATATTATACTGCTGCCTACACTGAATATTATACTGCTGCCTACACTGAATATTATACTGCTGCCTACACTGAATATTATACTGCTGCCTACACTGAATATTATACTGCTGCCTACACTGAATATTATACTGCTGCCTACACTGAATATTATACTGCTGCCTACACTGAATATTATACTGCTGCCTACACTGAATATTATACTGCTGCCTACACTGAATATTATACTGCTGCCTACACTGAATATTATACTGCTGCCTACACTGAATATTATACTGCTCCCTACACTGAATATTATACTGCTGCCTACACTGAATATTATACTGCTGCCTACACTGAATATTATACTGCTGCCTACACTGAATATTATACTGCTGCCTACACTGAATATTATACTGGTGCTTACACTGAATCCCAAACTGGTGCCTACACTGAATCCCATACTGCTGTCTACACTGAATCCCATACTGCTGCCACACCGCGTCCCATACTGCAGACAACACTGTATCGCACACAGAGCTTCACACGTCTCGTACTAAAGACACCACTGCGTCGCACACTGCCTCCCACACTGCTGCTCACATGGCATCGCACACTACTGCTCACACTTTCCCTTAACAGTTTCCCTCACTTCCTCCAACTCTACCTTGCACACTACCGCTCATACTGCCTCAGGAACATTATAAATAAGAAGGTATCTTACATACTTTATGAAACTGAAATAAACGTTGAAAAAACATTATAAATGAGATTACACTCGAGGAGAACTCGCTGCGGTGAGAGATAAGAGTGGGGAAGAAAGAATGGAAAACACTGTTGGTAAAGAATTAGTATTATCTATGTGAACTGAAATACAAAGACACAAATTTTAATGATCAATATTCAAAACAAAGAAGAGAAACCCAAAAAATTAATGTATTTAACTCACCGTTTAATAATACTTTAGACAGATGAGAGTTTAACGAGGTTAATGAAAGATTAAGTAACAAAACTGATGAAAAGCTACTGTGAAAGGAAAAAACTTTTGCAACTGGAAATATTAACTAAGAAAAAAATAACTTGGCCCGCTATATATATATATATATATATATATATATATATATATATATATATATATATATATATATATATATATATATATATATATATATATATATATATATATATGGGTGTGAAGCATGGGTGATGAATGTTGCAGCGAGGAGAAGGCTGGAGGCAGTGGAGATGTCATGTCTGAGGGCAATGTGTGGTGTGAATATAATGCAGAGAATTCGTAGTTTGGAAATTAGGAGGAGGTGCGAGATTGCCAAAACTGTTGTCCAGAGGGCTGAGGAAGGGTTGTTGAGGTGGTTCGGACATTTAGAAACAGAATGACTTCAAGAGTGTATCAGTCTGTAGCGGAAGGAAGGCGGGGTAGGGGTCGGCCTAGGAGAGGTTGGAGGGAGGGGGTAAAGGAGGTTTTGTGTGCGAGGGGCTTGGACTTCCAGCTGGCATGCGTGAGCGTGTGTGATAGGAGTGAATGGAGACAAATGGTTTTTAATACTTGACGTGCTGTTGGAGTGTGAGCAAAGTAACATTTATGAAGAAATTCAGTTAAACCGGCAGGCCGGACTTAAGCCTTGGAGATGGGAAGTACAGTGCCTGCACTCTGAAGGAGGGGTGTTAATGTTGCAGTTTAAAAACTGTAGTGTAAAACACCCTTCTGGCAAGACAGTGATGGAGTGAATGATGGTGAAAGTTTTTCTTTTTCGGGCCACCCTGCCTTGGTGGGAATCGGCATTTAGTTATATATATACATATATATATATATATATATATATATATATATATATATATATATATATATATATATATATATATATATATATATATATGTATGTATATATATAACTAAATGTAAAAGGAGGAAATTTCGTTTTTCCTTTTGGCCCGCTCTGCCTCGGTGGGATACAGCCGATGTGTTGAAAGAATTATACATATAAAGAATTATAGAATACAGGAAAATTATTTAAGTACAATTGAAAACGTGTGAGTTATTAAATATAATGTTTCAGTGTGTGTGTTTATGAAAAGAAAATACGTTATATACCTTACATAGCAACACCACGGTACTGTTTCTCAGTGCATGCAACACAACTGTTTAGCGTAACTCACTTCCACTAGTGGTCGACCTCCAGCGTCCACACCTCACAGTTCTGAGCGCGTGTGTCTGCTTAGGATCAACGTACCTTCATGGCTGATGGTATTAATCACCTTAGAGTTGCTTTTACTGTCTTCATTATTATATTTGCTATCATTGGACTGAAGAAGCCTACTGTGCAGGCAGACATGTCGGCAATAAAGATGCACAAGTGTTGCATATTGCCTTATGCAAAAAAATAAAAATAAATAAGACCAAACCAAATTTGCACCGATAGTTAAAAAGGTGACAGGAAAGACCCGTGAAACTGCACGCCACTTTAAATAAGTTGTAAAAATATTGAAAAGTAGAAACAATATCTAGAGATCAATTATTTACTAACTAGTAGACAATCTGTTTTCCTGCACATATTCATGTATATCAATCTTCTATTAAGTTATGACGGGTGAGAATCACGGAAATTGTTCAAGAAATGGATGGGAGGATTACATTTTTCTAAGACTTTTAAGAAAGCTTTTGACAGAAGTCATCTATGAAAGATTAATTTGGAAACTGTAGAATAAAACTAAACTGTTGCAATGGATGAAAAACTTTCTGTTTGAGAGGAAACTACGAGCAGTTATAAGAGGAACACTTTCCTCATGCTGAGGTTCCACAAGTGGAATGTCTCAGGGATCTGTACTTGCTCCAATAATGTTTCTAATTTATAAAAATGATTTACAAAATGATTACAAAACTATATGATGATGTTTGTGGCAGATAAAAAAAACTAGGAAACAAACAGTAAAAATGTTTAAACCATTAAAGGACGAACTGCATAAACTCTCCATATGATGGATGTTGAACTGCAATGCAGATAAATGCTATGTAAAAGAAAGAAGATACAGAAAATCAGGCCACATGAGGAATAGAGAATCAACAAAAATGAAATTATCAGATAAACAAAGGGATTCACGAGTTATTAAATGAAAAATGTCACAGTAAGATTATGAAAATAAATTATGTGAAACTGAAATGCTACACTGGTCATCAATAAAACTTGCCAAAGTTGAAATGCTCAGTATTCCAACTTGAATATGTTAGGAAAGTTAAAAAAAAATCTGCAAAACAAATACCAGACTTGAAAAGAAAATATGAGCTGCAATGAATGGGTCAGAATACTAAAGTGACCAACACTGGCCGATAAATGGAAATAGAGAGACGTGATAAACACATATCGGGTCATAAAAGTACATGAAGGAATGGATAAAGAAGATCTCTTAGCACCTTCCAAAGGAACAAGAGATGACAGTCGGACATTAAAAAAATGCGGATCCGAAGAGATACGAAAAACTTTGTCTTGGCAGTCTAGTAGACAATGGAGTGAATTAAGAGAGGAGTTACTAAGTGCTACAACCATTGGAAATTATAAACAATATATTGAAAATTTACTGAAGACAGAACACTACGAGAACAAGTCTGCTCCAGTAGCTACTACTAATAACAATGTTGCCTCACAGTCTCACACACACACCGCTTCCCGTACTGCCTCCTAAATAGCTTCGCACTGTTTCCCAAACTTTTTCTTACACTGCCTTTTACAATGCTTCCCGCATGGTCTCCGACACTGCCTCACACACACTACCTCTTACATTTCCTTTCACACATTGCCTCTCAGGCTACCTTTCACACTGCCTCTCATGCTGCATCTCATACTCCCACTTACACTGCCTTCCGTGCCGTCTTTCACAATGTTACCACTAATGTAATGATACCTCATAATTCTAGTCTGTGTAGATACCACTATATTAATATATTCAAAAGAAAGAGTGATCGTTGAATACCGAGAAATTACTTGAGAATGACTCTCCTGGTTGGCTCCAAACTTCTACCATTATTGGGCCTTACTTATTATATTTTTTGGTAACTGTATAAACTCTACTTTGCTAATATTACAGAAACAATATTTTAAGTATCATGCTGACTCTTCTTGACCAATAAAGAACATGGCAATCACACTTAAAAATTAAAGGATGTCTTTAAATCACTTCAAGAGTGCGCCAAATATTTTTTTACATACTGTCTTTCAGCTCTTTAAGAGATATTAAAATTGTATCGTTTACCAGCAATATATTTAAATAAGCTGAATTAAAGCAAAAATTGTTTTCATTGCTGTGATCTATGTGTCTCCTTGTTGGAAAATAAATAGTATGACATTCAGGGGACCGAAATCCCTGAAAATCACATCACAATCTGAAAACGTTATAAAAGTCACATAATTCTATTTATATTGCCCAACGAGTATTGCCATATGGCTATCTAATATTATTTGCTTTCTTTGAATGGGTTTGTTTCTAGATCTGTCCAATATACACACTCGTATGCATATACATGCCAATGCTTTCATGAATACATATGTACACGTGTTTATATGTGCGCCTGTACATGATACAGACACATTTTCAGGTATGCATATGCACATGTATACATTACTACAAACATACATACACAAAAATATTTGCACACATACGGCTGTTACAAAAAACGCGATTTCTAAAAAGCTTAGAGATCTCCAGTGAATACTAGAAAGGAATGCCCTTCTAGCATTCAGCCTGTTACTGGGTTTTCGTAACAAGTAGTCAGTATCCTTGTCCAATTATCCATTAGAATTCAATAAGAATTATTAGTGCTTCAGGATTACAACTGGTAGGTTACTAAATAGAGAAATTAAAATTTAATAAATTTATTAAGTTGTCTAGGCGTATACCAAATTAAATTAAGTTAATCACAGTAATCGAAATAATATTAATAACTTCTCTCGTGTACAGTAGTATTGTGCTGAAAGCACATATCACATTTATAAGTCTTATGTACCGTCTGGTACATTAACATTTAATAAGATATTACAAATATGTACAAGTAAGCTTGTGTTTATGTGTGTAAGTGCTCTAAGTAGTTCGCTATGTCTCACGACTCGACTAGACTTAAACAAATGACTGACAAAGTCCTCAAATAAACTAACTTCTTGACCAACTGGCAGTCAGAACAGTCTGCTTGAACAATAAAAAGAATGCTAAGCCCAATAGCAATATAACAAGCAACTGCGACACAGAATCAGGAACAAGGAGACAATATAACGACACTAAGCAATCACGCTAAGCAATCACCATATAGGATGAGTCCAACGAAGTATAAAGCATTGAGAGAAGAGGTTGATTTTCTGTTATCTCACGGACTTATTGAACGCAGTAAAAGTCCATGGGCATCTCCCTGTATTTTAGTGCCTAAACCTGATGGTAGTTTCAGGATGTGCACTGATTACAGGAAAGTGAACTCTGTCACCTTGCCTGATGGTTATCCTCTACCTCGCATTGACGACCTTATTGACCGTGTGTCAGGAGCCCAGTTTGTCAGCCGTTTAGATCTCTTACGAGGCTATTATCAAGTCCAGCTTACTGAACGTGCTCAAGAAATATCTGCTTTTACTGTTCAAGATGGATTGTTTAACTACCTCGTCACCCCCTTCGGCCTATGTAACGCGGCTTCTTCATTCCAATGTATAATGAACGAGTTGACCCACAATTTAGAGGGAGTAGAAGCCTACCTTGACGACTTAGTGGTGTACAGTGACGAGTGGGAACAGCACTTGACACGTCTCAGAGCATTGTTTAAGAGACTGGCGCACTACAGCTTCACTGTTAACTTGGCTAAATATAGTTTTGGTCAAGCCAAGATTACCTATCTAGGCTTTTGTATCGGTTAAGGTGAGGTTGCTCCTATTGAGGCTAAGGTTCGTGCAATTTCTGAATTTCCAGTGCCACAGGATAGGAAGGGAGTACAGAGATTCCTGGATATGGCAGGATATTATCGCAGGTTCTGTCCAAACTTTTCTCAGATTGCTGCTCCTCTCATTCCTATCACCGTGGATGGTGAACCATTCTCACGTCTTATTGTTGATTGTGTTGGTCCTTTGCCTAGAACCAAACTAGGGAACCAATACTTATTTACTATTATGGATGCTGCAAAATGCTATCCCGGACAGGCCCCCATTTGTTACAAAAAACGCGATTTCTAAAGAGCTTAGAGATCTCCAGTGAATACTAGAAAGGAATGCCCTTCTAGCATTCAGCCTGTTACTGGGTTTTTGTAACAAGTAGTCAGTATCCTGGTCCAATTATCCATTAGAATTCAATAAGAATTATTAGTGCTTCAGGATTACAACTTTTAGGCTACAAACTAGAGAAATTAAAATTTAATAAATTTATTAAGTTGTCTAGGCATATATCAAATTAAATTAAATTAATCACAGTAATCGAAATAATATTAATCACTTCTCTCGTGTGCAGCAGCATTGTGCTGAAAGCACATATCACATTTATAAGTCTCAAGTACCGTCTGGTACATTAACATTTAATAAGATATTACAAATATGCACAAGTAAGTTTGTGTGTATGTGTGTGTAAGTGCTCTAAGTAGTTCCCTATGTCTCACGACTCGACTAGACTTAAACAAGTGACTGACAAAGTCCTCAAATAAACTAACTTCTTGACCAACTGGCAGTCAGAACAGTCTGCTTGAACAATAAAAAGAATGCTAAGCCCAATAGCAATATAACAAGCAACTGCGACACAGAATCAGGAATAAGGAGACAATATAACGACACTTATTAGGGACCATCAGCAGATCCTCCACAAAAGTCACAAAACTCCCATACTACTGAATCTAAGTTCAGCATAAGAAAATTCCCGACTGTGACAATACACAGATACCAGTACAAGTTAGGCCAGAAGCTACAGCTCAGGACCTGAGTTGCTCCGAGTGTCTATGTGACACAACCTCAGTACAACGTCGAAAATCACTAAGTCTAGACAGTGTTCTGTGAACAGAGTCCTACATAACCTCCAACAATAATGAGACAGACGATCTTCCAACAAGGGCCAATAAGGGAGATTTAGGCACTTGTCAGGAATATGTCCAACCACCAAGCGAGTCTAGACCAGACTGAATACTTCAGGGAAGGTGTGTACACCCTTCCCCCCCCCTCAATCACCTGTTAGCTCCATGGAGAGTTGCTGCCCAGCAACAACGAGAAGCCGGCAGAGTAACGAGCCATAAGTGATAATTACAGTAGTTAGACAATTAAGACTTGAACTATGTAGGAGCACATAATATTATATGAATGTTACATCCTACCTAACAACATAACTAAGTCAAATAATAATATAAAGTCATATATTTACGATTTAGCTATTATCGCAAACATAAGCAATATAAAATTATATGAAAAGGTAATATACATTATATACAGATACATAATATACATCATATACATTGTGACCCATCAGGGGCTGCAACAACGGCCGACTTGTTAATATATATATATATATATATATATATATATATATATATATATATATATATATATATATATATATATATATATATATATATATATATATATATATATATATATATATATATATATATATATATATATATATATATATATATATATATATATATATATATATATATATATATATATATATATATATATATATATATATATATATATATATATATATATATATATATATATATATATATATATATATATATATATATATATATATATATATATATATATATATATATATATATATATATATATATATATATATATATATATATATATATATACATATATATATATATATATATATATATATATATATATGTCATGCCGAATATGTAAAACTGGTCATTTAGCAAGAACTCATTTAAAATTAAGTCCTTTCTAAAATTTTCTCTTATACGTTTAAAGATATATTTTTTCATTAATGTTAATGTAAAAAAAATTAATTTTGCACCAAAAGGAACTTAGAAAACTTACCTAACCTTATTATAACAAGCGCAATTTATTTTAGCCTAACCCAACTAAATATATTTTAGATTTGTTTACAATAATTTAATACTTAACAAACACAATGAAATATATTTTTTTCGTTAGGTTCAGAATGATTTTGGCGAAATTATTGCATACACAAATTTTCACTTGTCCTATATGGCAAGATGGCCTTTGCCATTTAAGCCAAGATCGCAAGTTCTGCCTATTCGGCACGTGAGCTTTATCATACCTCTGCTTAAAGCTATGTATGGATCCTGCCTCCACTACATCGCTTCCCAAACTATTCCACTTCCTGACTACTCTGTGGCTGAAGAAATACTTCCTAACATCCCTGTGATTCATCGGTTTCTTCAACTTCCAACTGTGTCCCCTTGTTACTGTGTCCAATCTCTGGAACATCCTGTCTTTGTCCACCTTGTCAATTCCTCTCAGTATTTTGTATGTCGTTATCATGTCCCCCCATCTCTCCTGTCCTCCAGTGTCGTCAGGTTGATTTCCCTTAACCTCTCCTCGTAGGACTTACCTCTTAGCTCTAGGACTAGTCTTGTGGCAAACCTTTGCACTTTCTCTAGTTTCTTTACGTGCTTGGCTAGGTGTGAGTTCCAAACTGGTGCCGCTAACTCCAAAATGGGCCTAACGTACACGGTGTACAGGGTCCTGAACGATTCCTTATTAAGATGTCGGAATGCTGTTCTGAGGTTTGCTAGGCGCCCATATGCTGCAGCAGTTATTTGGTTGATGTGCGCTTCAGGAGATGTGCCTGGTGTTATACTCACCCCAAGATCTTTTTCCTTGAGTGAGGTTTGTAGTCTCTGGCCCCCTAGACCGTCTGCGGTCTTCTTTGCCCTTCCCCAATCTTCATGACTTTACAATTGGTGGGATTGAACTGCAGGAGCCAATTGTTGGACCAGGTCTGCAGCCTGTCCAGATCCCTTTGTAGTTCTGCCTGGTCTTCGATCGAGTGAATTCTTCTCATCAACTTCATGTCATCTGCAAACAGGGACACCTCGGAGTCTATTCCTTCCGTTATGTCGTTCACAAATACCAGAAACAGCACTGGTCCTTGGACTGTTATCCCTGCTTGGTCCTCCAGTTTTTGCACTAATCTCTTGTGTGGAACTTGGTCAAACGCCTTCTTGCAGTCCAAGAATATGCAATCCGCCCACCCCTCTCTCTCTCTTGTCTTACTGCTGTCACCATGTCATAGAACTTCAGTAGGTTTGTGACACAGGATTTCCCGTCCCTGAAACCATGTTGGCTGCTGTTGATGAGATCATTCCTTTCTAGGTGTGTGTGTGTGTGTGTGTGTGTGTGTGTGTGTGTGTGTGTGTGTGTGTGTGTGTGTGTGTGTGTGTGTGTGTGTGTGTGTGTGTGTGTGTGCGTCTATCTGTCTGTCTGTCAGTCTGTCTGTCGTGCCGAGTAGGTAAAACTTGTGATTTTTACTTATATAACAACGCTCTTCTTGCCGAATAAGGAAAGTAAAATTTTTAATTTATGCAATAATTTCGCAAAACTCATTCTGAACCTAACGAAAAAAAAATATTTCATTGTGTTTATTTATTATTTAATTATTGTAAACTTATCTAAAATATATTTAGGTGGGTTAGGCTAAATTAAATTGCGCTTGTTATAATAAGGTTAGGTAAGTTTTCTAAGGTTCTTTTGGATCTTTTAGTTAAGTCACGATTTGTTACAAAATATTATAGCTCCTTACACATGACATTTTACAGGGAATCCAACTCGGCTTTTTGGTACATCAGTTGTCCCACACGTGGTGTCCTGGAATAAATCAGATAAAACACAAGTGTTCAGGTCTTTATCAAGAAATAAAATACATTTGGAAAATATCTCAAAAGCGTCTTAAAATCAATCACTCTTTTTTCTAGGCAATACCTTAAGTCTATGTCTCAACCCCATACTAAAAATATATTTAGAAAATGGAATGATAGTTTCATTGGATTTTTTTTTTTTTTTTTTTTTTTTTTTTTTTTTTGTTTTGTTTTTTTTTTTTTTTTTTTTTTTCAGTTCTTGCTTTGTCTTGGTTATTATTTTTTTAATTTTCGAGATCCAGTCTTACATTAATTGTAAAAACCAACACATAAGTTTTACAGGCCCACGAAATAAAATTTATAGCTTCTGGCTGAAGTGTTAAAACTAAAATAGTTAATAACAATTAATTTTTATTATTTATTATTATGGTAAATAAATATTACGAAATGTTTCATAAAACATTTCGAGTGATGTAAACATGAATTAAAAATGCATCTTATAAATATTAAACTTCTACCTAGCTTTGGATAGCCTCTCTACTTTTCATTTTACTAAACTTATTATTATTAATAACAATGGTTTTAAATGACCATAATTTTTAAAGGGGTGGACCGGTAAGCCTACGTCGACGCAGGACGCTCGTGAAGCAGCTGTGGCAGACTTACAGCTGGTAGACACGGTTCTCACCCTGTCTTGGGTTTGTATTTGCCTCATTATACATAACTGTAAATACTGTATATAGGGTATACATACACTAAATACCAGCTTGTTTGTCGTGAAGGAAATACATTTATTCTGTCTGCTGCTCTTTTGCTAGTTCCTAAGTGGTTATTGTGCTACGGGAAGGTGTGCAGGCCATTTGTACACATGTGGCCATAATAACTATCTAATGTTATATTCTGTGATTAACACACTTCTGCTTACGCCCCGTTTTCGTGTCTTTGTATTATCAAGTTTACCACTGTTACTGTTGTTCGTTTTGTTCTTCACTTGCAAGTTTAGGAGACATTTCTATAGGATATTTACTTGCTGTAATTAATTACATATACAGCAAAGGTAAAATGGCAGTGTATACTGTAGCATGCTATGTATACACTGTAGCATGCTATGTATACACTGTAGCATGCTATGTATACACTGTAGCATGCTATGTATACACTGTAGCATGCTATGTATACACTGTAGCATGCTATGTATACACTGTAGCATGCTATGTATACACTGTAGCATGCTATGTGTACACTGTAGCATGCTATTAGTACGGAGTTCACTTTGAAAATGGCGGATGTAAACATATATTCACATGTGTTGCTAAGTATTGCCACTGCACAACAGGGCGCTGTATATGTGCCGCTGGTTTCATTGTGTAGTTAGTTCGAGTGTGCCGTTATTTAGGGTGCCGCTATTTCGACAGTTTACTGTATATCGCTTTTACGCCGCATCAGTTAAGTTCCACACTCAACTGATATTCATCTAACACTCGCATACATGTATGTATGTATGCATGTATGTATGTATGTATGTATGTATGTATAATGTTCGCCAAGACCGGAGTCCTGGCACTGGTCTTAATCTTGCGATGACCAGTCTCTGGCTCCTGAAGGCTCAGAAAGGGTTCTGCAATGATGCAAAGTATGCTGCTCAAGCAGTCTTCTGGTCAGTTCATCTTATCTCAAGCCCATCCATATTCATTTAACACCCACACTCATCTCACTCCATTATTCGTTTAACCCCTCATTGTCATCTCACTCCCACGCTCATATAACTCTCACAATCACTGAACTTGCTCCTGTGACACACTTCCTCAATTTTAAAACTAATTTGCACACAACTCCAATACGCACATACATGCACTCGCACACACACGCACGTGTACACATGGGAATCTGCACGCGCATACACACACACACACACACACACACACACACACACACACACACACACACACATAAAACACCAATGGGGATTTGAGGAAATGGAAGGCATGGACATGATTGGAGAAAGAGACTACATTGTAGGTACAATTCAGTCCGGAGAACATAAAGTAGTCATTGGAGTGATGTATAACCCACCACAGAACTGCAGGAGGCCAAGAGAGGAGTACGAAGAAAACAACAGGGTGATGGTGGACACACTGGCTGAGGTGGCAAGAAGAGCTCACTCGAGCAGAGCAAAGTTACTGGTAATGGGCGATTTCAACCACAGGGAGATCGACTGGGAAAACCTGGAGCCACATGGGGGTCCCGAAACATGGAGAGCCAAGATGATGGATGTGGTACTTGAAAACCTCATGCATCAACATGTCAGGGACACAACCAGAGAGAGAGGGGAGGATGAGCCAGCAAGACTAGATCTTGTGTTCACCCTGAGCAGTTCAGACATCGAGGACATCACTTACGAGAGGCCCCTTGGAGCTAGCGATCATGTGGTTCTGAGTTTTGACTATATAGTAGAGTTACAAGTGGAGAAGGTAACAGGAACTGAAGGGGACAGGCCAAACTATAAAAGGGGGGACTACACAGGTATGAGAAACTTCCTGCAGGAGGTTCAGTGGGACAGAGAAATGGTAGGAAAATCAGTAAACGAGATGATGGAATATGTGGCAACAAAGTGCAAGGAGGCAGAGGAAAGTTTTGTTCCCAAGGGAAACAGAAATAATAGGAAGACCAAAACGAGTCCTTGGTTTACCCGAAGGTGTAGGGAGGCAAAAACTAAGTGCAACAGAGAATGGAAAAGGTACAGGAGGCATAGGACCCAGGAAAACAAGGAGATTAGTAGAAGAGCCAGAAACGAGTATGCGCAGATAAGGAGGGAGGCCCAGCGACAGTATGAAAATGACATAGCATCGAAAGTCAAATCTGACCCGAAACTGCTGTATAGCCACATTAGGAGGAAGACAACAGTCAAGGACCAGGTGATAAGGCTGAGGAAAGAAGGTGGAGAACTCACAAGAAACGATCAAGAGGTATGTGAGGAGCTCAACACGAGATTTAAGGAAGTATTTACAGTAGAGACAGGAAGGACTCTGGGGGGACAGACCAGATGGGGACACCAACAAGGAATACACCAACAAGTGTTGGACGACATACATACAGATGAGGAGGAGGTGAAGAAACTGCTAAGGGACATCGATACCTCAAAGGCAATGGGACCGGACAACATCTCTCCATGGGTCCTTAGAGAGGGAGCAGATATGTTGTGCATACCACTTACCACAATCTTCAACACATCCCTGGAAACTGGGCAACTACCTGAGGTATGGAAGACGGCAAATGTAGTTCCCATTTTCAAAAAAGGAGACAGAAAAGAGGCACTAAACTATAGACCTGTGTCATTGACGTGTATAGTATGCAAAATTATGGAGAAGATTATCAGGAGGAGAGTGGTGGAGCACCTGGAACAGAACAGGAGTATAAATGCCAACCAGCACGGATTCACGGAAGGCAAATCCTGTGTCACAAACCTTCTGGAGTTTTATGATAAAATAACAGAAGTAAGACAAGAGAGAGAGGGGTGGGTTGATTGCATCTTCTTGGACTGCAAGAAGGCCTTTGACACAGTTCCTCACAAGAGATTAGTGCAGAAGCTAGAGCATCAGGCGCATATAACAGGAAGGGCACTGCAATGGATCAGAGAATACCTGACAGGGAGGCAACAACGAGTCATGGTACGTAATGATGTATCACAGTGGGCACCTGTGACGAGCGGGGTCCCACAGGGGTCGGTCCTAGGACCAGTGCTATTTTTGGTATATGTGAACGACATGACGGAAGGGTTAGACTCAGAAGTGTCCTTGTTTGCAGATGATGTGAAGTTAATGAGGAGAATTAAATCTGATGAGGACCAGGCAGGACTTCAAAGAGACCTGGACAGACTGGACACCTGGTCCAGCAAATGGCTTCTCGAATTTAATCCTGCCAAATGCAAAGTCATGAAGATAGGGAAAGGGCACAGAAGACCACAGACAGAGTATAGGCTAGGTGGCCAAAGACTGCAAACCTCACTCAAGGAGAAAGATCTTGGGGTGAGTATAACACCGAGCATGTCTCTGGAAGCACACATCAATCAGATAACTGCTGCAGCATATGGGCGCCTGGCAAACCTGAGAACAGCATTCCGACACCTTAGTAAGGAATCATTCAAGACACTGTACACCGTGCATGTCAGGCCCATACTGGAGTATGCAGCACCTGTTTGGAACCCGCACTTGATAAAGCACGTCAAGAAACTAGAGAAAGTACAAAGGTTTGCAACAAGGTTAGTTCCAGAGCTAAGGGGAATGTCCTATGAAGAAAGATTAAGGGAAATCGGCCTGACGACACTGGAGGACAGGAGGGTCAGGGGAGACATGATAACGACATATAAAATACTGCGTGGAATAGACAAGGTGGACAAGGACAGGATGTTCCAGGGAGGGGACACAGAAACAAGAGGCCACAATTGGAAGTTGAAGACACAAATGAGTCAGAGAGATAGTAGGAAGTATTTCTTCAGTCATAGAGTTGTAAGGCAGTGGAATAGCCTAGAAAATGACGTAGTGGAGGCAGGAACCATACACAGTTTTAAGACGAGGTTTGATAAAGCTCATGGAGCGGGGAGAGAGAGGGTCTAGTAGCAACCGGTGAAGAGGCGGGGCCAGGAGCTAGGACTCGACCCCTGCAACCACAAATAGGTGAGTACAAATAGGTGAGTACACACACACACGGCCAGGAGCTGTGATTCGACTCCTACAACCACATATAGATGAGTACAAGCTTTCTCACCGTAACCCACTTGTTTACTTGCTTTTCTCGCAAGATACGTCGGAACTGATGACAGAAATTATCTGGGCCCATGAATACCTATGTCGGTCGAGGTAGCGACCAAAGCCAATGGTTGTGTTTTGTTTCCGAAACAGTGCTGTGATTTTTTAATCTTCAACGGTATTTATCATGGGAATATTATAGTATTTGTAATGTAGCCATTTCTAAATCCGTATCACAAATCTACGTTCTTTCCTTATCGATATAGCCACTTCCTCGCAGTTAACTATTAAAACCTCCTGGGAAAAGTGCATTTGTTATTCCTTTTTGGCAATGTTTTTAAACTAGGGAGAAGAGTGTATCTGTTATTGTTTGTGTCATATTTTAGACACCTTCAGGGAATACAGTTTTCGGTATTGCTTTTTGACATTTATATTTGCAAACCTGAGGGTATAAATACGATCTCCATTGCCCCTAAATTTTGTATGTGTGCTCATAATTATGTTTGTAATTAAACCTGTTCTCTATAATCACTAACCTTATAGTGAATGTTCTAGACTTCGTGCTCCTGTCAGTGTGTATGTTACCACTTCCTTGTGTTTGTTAAACCCTCTCTTTTTTTGTTACCCCCGTCTGCGTACATGTACGTCGCCTTATTTTGACCCTCGTCTGCGTGAATGTACGTTACGTTATTTGCTAACCTTGTAATGTCCAGGGTTAATTGTCTTCGCTTTCCGATATGCTGACTAATAACCTGTGACATGACACCCCCGTTTGTGTGTATGAAAGTTGATAAATGAGACTCTTGTGCAACATTTATGCATATTTATTCTGGAAGCAATTCGCTAGTCAGTGCCTTCTTCAGTCCATGCAGAGAACGGTGGAAGATGAAGACAGAACACATCAACTCAAGGCTGATGGAGTGATTAACTCATAGCTTTCCTCATCTTCCATCGTTCTCTACATGGAATGATGAAGGCACTGGCTAGCGAAACGTTTCCTGAATAAAGATATCCAAATTTTGCACACGTCTCGTTTATCAACTTGTCGGTTTTCTAAACCTTTTATTGTTTACCTGGAGTTTACCTGGAGAGAGCCCCCGCGGCCCGGTCTGTGACCAGGCCTCCTGGTGGATCAGAGCCTGATCAACCAGGCTGTTGCTGCTGGCTGCACGCAAACCAACGTACGAGCCACAGCCCGGCTGATCAGGAACTGACTTTAGGTGCTTGTCCAGTGCCAGCTTGAAGACTGCCAGGGGTCTGTTGGTAATCCCCCTTATGTGTGCTGGGAGGCAGTTGAACAGTCTCGGGCCCCTGACACTTATTGTATGGTCTCTTAACGTGCTAGTGACACCCCTGCTTTTCATTGGGGGGATGGTGCATCGTCTGCCAAGTCTTTTGCTTTCGTAGTGAGTGATTTTCGTGTGCAAGTTCGGTACTAGTCCCTCTAGGATTTTCCAGGTGTATATAATCATGTGGTATAAACCTTGGTAATAAATACCGACAAGTTGGTGTCTTTCTAAACCATATAATCATGTATCTCTCCCTCCTGCGTTCCAGGGAATACAGGTTTAGGAACCTCAAGCGCTCCCAGTAATTGAGGTGTTTTTTTTCCTCTGGGAGTTTGCACAGGCAGGTAGAGGGACCGGAATAATGTGAGTTACAGAGAGGAAGGAGTAATGTGGGGTACAGAGAGGAAGGAGTAATGTGGATTACAGAGAAGAAGGAGTAATGTGGGGTACAGAGAGGAAGGAGTAATGTGGATTACAGAGAAGGAGTAATGTGGGTTACGGAGAGGAGTATGTTGGAGGGAAGGAGGTACTGAGCATGTGACGAGTGTGCTACAAGCAGCTGTAAAGGCTATTTAGTATCTTTTTTTAAATAATGTTGGGATATATTAGCAGTGTGCGGCTAAAGTATTCCAAAATTATTCCATGCAGGATGTATTGACGTACACGTGTGTGTGTGTGTGTGTGTGTGTGTGTGTGTGTGTGTACTCATCTAATTATACTCACCTAATTGTGGCTGCAGGGGTCGATACTCAGCTCCTGGCCCCGCCTCTTTACTGAATGCTACTGGGTCCTCTCTCCCCCTGCTCCATGAGTTTTATCATACCTCGTTTTAAAACTATGTATGGTTCCTGCCTCCACTGCATCACTTGCCAGACTATACCACTTCCTAACAACTCTTTGGCTGAAGAAAATACTTCCTAACATTCCTTTTGATTCATCTGAGTCTTCAGCTTCCAATTGTGGCCCCTTGTTTCTGTGTCCCATCTCTGGAACATCCTATTCCACGCAGTATTTTGTACGTTGTTATCATGTCTCCCCTGACCCTCGTGTCCTTCAAAATCGTCAGACCGATTTCCCTTAACCTTTCTTCGTAGGACATTCCCCTTAACTCTGCCACCAGCCTTGTTGCAAACCTTTGCACTCTCTCTAATTTCTTGACGTGCTTGACCAAGTACGGGGTTCCAAACTGGTGCTGCGTACTCTAGTATGGGCCTGACGTACACAGTGTATAGAGTCTTGAACGATTCCTTACTGAGGTATCGGAACGCTGTTCTCAGGATTGACAGGCGCCCATATGATGCATCAGTTATCTGGTTAATGTGTGCTTCCTGCCACGTGCTCGGTATTATACTCACCCCTAGATCTTTCTCCTTGAGTGAGGTTTGCAGTCTTTGGCCGCCTAGCCTATACTCTGTCTGCGGTATTCTTGGCCCTTCCCGATCCTCATGACTTTGCATTTGGCGGGGTTAAATTCTAGGAGCCAGTTGCTGGACCACGCGCCCAGCCTGTCCAGGTCTCTTTGTAGACCTACCTGGTCCGCATCTGATTTAATTCTTCTCATTAACTTCACATCATCTGCAAACAGGGACACTTCTGAGTCTATCCCTTCCGTCATGTCATTCACATATACCATGAATAGCACTGGTCCCAGGACTGACCCCTGTGGGGCCCCGCTCGTCACAGGAGCCCACTGTAATACCTCATCACGTACCATGACTCACTGTTGCCTCCCTGTTAGGTATTCTCTGATCCACTGCAGTGCCCTTCCTGTTATACGTGCCTGATCCTCTAGCTTATGTACTAATCTCTTGTGAGGAAATATGTCGAAGGCCTTCTTGCAGTCCAAGAAAATGCAATCAACCCACCCTCCGTCTCGGTTACCTTGTGTGTGCTTGCGTGTGCGTGCGTGAATGTGCGTGCGTGTGTGCGCGCGGGAGTGTGCTCACCAATATGTGGTTGTGATGATCAAGTCTCAGCTCTTGACCTCCCCCTCTTCGCTGGTCGCTACTGGGTTAATTCATTCTTTACTAGCTTGGAGACCCTCATCGTACCTCTTCTTACAGCTATGTAAGAATCCTGTTTCTATCACTCCACTGACAAGGTCGTTTCATTTCCTGACCACTCTAGGGCTGCGGTAAAAATCTTTGTGACATCTCTGTTTTCAACTTCCAGCTGTGCCCCTCGTGTTTGTTTCTCGTCTCTTAAAAAATCTGTTCCTGTCAATAGTATCAATTCCTCTTAGTCTTTTTGCATTTTATTTTTATGTATTTTTATGTAGTTCCCTTAACTTCTTCTCATTGCAAATATCCCCTAGCTCGGGGACTAGTTTCTTGACATGCTTGGCATGCATGGCCTTAACTTTCAATTTGTTGCTTGTCAGTTTCACTTCCTCTTATCCTCGTGGGCCCTATCGTATCTACTCTTAAAACTATGTATATAAACTACCTTTACCGTTTCCTTATCTTGCCACTGCACTTCATGACCATCTTGACTGAAGGAATAATTCCTTACATTATTGTCAGTCCTGTGGTTAATGCTGTTGTGTGTATGGTTCAAACCTTGTTTAAGTACCCGTCCTCCTTCCATCCTCCCCTTCCTCCCGCTATCTCTCTCTTTTAACTTCCGGTTGTGCCCCGGGGATCCTGTTTACAGCCTCTCAAATAACTTCTCAATTTCTGAGTATTTTATTTATATTTTTTTTTTGTCTCCCCTTGTTTTCCTTCCTCTGATTTCATTAGATTCAAGATTCAATTCCTTTAGCCTCTCCTTGTTGTTTATACCCGTTAGCTCTGGAACTAATCTTGTTACATACTCTGCACAATTTTCAATTTATCAACATACTTTTATCAGATGAGAGTATAATGCTAGTGCTACATACTCCAAGATGAGTCTAATATATACTAGGATTCTCGAAAGTTACTCTTAGATTTGCCAGACGAGCATTGGCTGCAGAAATTATTCGGCTGATGTGATTCTCTGGCGATATACCAGGCACTCTGGACGCCCTTAGGTTTTTCTCATGTGAATTCTGCAACCTCTGTTCTCCGAGTCTGTCCTCGTGACCGGACTTTTTGCTCCTTTTCCAGTCTTCAGGAACTTATGTAACTGCTCTGAGGTTCAGTGCTTTCTGTATTCCCTCTTAAATTCGAGTAGAGGGACAAATTTCAATACTATCCAAATCTGGCAAGTGACATGTGCTCATTGACTTCCTATAGATCATAGGAGGTGGTTGGAATAGTGTTTCCTCGACACCTTGTCAGGTTTCATTGCCTTTGATATCTCCAGTTCCATTAAAAGTTTCTTTACTTCTCCTGTTGTGTGTTTGGTGTCTATTACCAGTCAATGATCCTTTCTCCTAGGCATTAAAGTAATGCCTTGTCTTCTCCTTAGAAGACCTTCTTAAATCGTTAATTCAATACTTCACCGACTTCTTTGCAATTGTTCAGTGAGCTCTCATTCGTTTTCAGTCAAGGTTGTGTCAATGAAGAAGTTTTGGGTCAGACTTAGTGACTGCTTCTATGGCTCGCGAAATCATAATGCCACGATTGCAAACAAACCATAACACGGGCTGGATTGAACTCGCCACGAGTTCATATCCCCGCCCGTGGTATGGTTTGCTTCTATGGCATTCTCAGACTATTACTCAGCCTCTTTCTTCACCCATGAATATTTCCTTCTATATAATGCTCACTTCTCTGTTCTCCTCTGTCCTTCTCATTTTGTGTTTTTTCCATGCTCATATGCTTTTGTTTACTGCCCCTGTGAATATTTGTCTTTGCTATTTCCACTTCTGGGTATGTAATTCTCTGCCTCCCAGCACTTTCTAGCTAGGTACTCCATCATCTCATCCACTAACTGTCCTTCCAGTTTCCTTTCCCACTGCACTGCATACGGGATTTTTTTCATCCGTTTGAAGCTCTCCCATCTAAAGTCTAGTTTGTTCCGCCCTCCAAGATCCAATCTTCTCTTTACATTTGGTTCCATTACGATCTCGAATTTTAGTATTGTATGGTCATTAGTACCCAGGGGGCCTTCAGATTCTATTTCACTATGTCAGATATACTTGAAGTAAATACTAGATATAATCTTGTTGGCTGGTCTCTTCTCTTTGTTGTCGTGTCCTTACCCTGGTGGCATATATAGTTTCTCTTAGTTAACTACTTCCATCAACTTAGCCATCCACGTTTCCGGTCCTCATGTGGGTCCCAGGTCCCCCAATCTATATCTTTGTGATTGAAATCATCCATGATAATTAACTCTGTCTAAAACGTGTGTGCGCTCCTACCTGCCTCTGCTATATCATACATTGCCTTGTTGGTTTCCTATGGTAAGTGGGGAGTTATACATTACTGGTCACTGCAGGTGCAGCTGTTAGCTCCCCATTTTTAATTAATCCCACTGTTTAGTAGTTTATCTTAATTCTGTTTATTTCACTTATCTCTTCCAAACTGCTTATTTCTGATTAGTTGAGCCACTCCTCCGTCTTCCCTAGAAAACTTGCTGAGAATTTAGCATCTGATATAATTTCAGTCAGCTTTGTTTCTTGTTTAATAAAACTGATCAACACTCATTTTCTGGCCAATGATATTACACTGATTTTAGGGAAAGTTTGTGGTGCTGATTCCGAATATGTCATCGGTTTTTCGTAATTGGCCCTAGTTTTTTGATAAATTTGATATCCCATTGAAAAACAAAAGATGTGAAAAAATATATTGGTCAGGCGGTGTTAACATACAAATCACATTGAAATTACTTTTAAGAACATGCAAAAGACAAATCATGTAATACATACTAGCGCCGCTCTGCGGCACAGGTCTCCTTGCTGACTCCAAATCAGGATATTCCCACTTAGCTTTCTTGTATCGATTGAAACCTTTCACATTTATCATATAGAAATAAAAATCGTCGTTGTGTTTTTTCGGCTCTCTCCACACCGCAGGAACACCTAAGTTTAAACTTTTCCTCTCCCTATTTTTTCCACTGCCGTAAGAATTCTACACAGGTTTTGCAAACCATATGGAGAGCCCAAGACTTGTCTTGTTTACCACGTGCCACTCCAAAACGAGCAAAATAAGCTTGTTTTACGAATTTTTTTAATTTATTTTTTCGAAGAGTATTCGCCACAAATATAGCACAGACAATAGTCAAATGGAGATGGATTATAATCCATCTGCATTTGTGTGCCACTCTTGTCTTTCTTTCCCTAACCATACAATGGTCTGTGGAGTACAGTCTTTCTGTATGCTGATCATCTGGCAGGAGTGGGAGAGGTTGAGTAGGAGTTAGTGTGAGAATTTCTACATCTCTACAGTGAAGAGGTCATGGATGATGTAGCCAGGGAAAGGGTTTAAGGATGGTGTCTGTTTTTTTTTTATTATCCAAAATTGGATGCATTAACAATGGACTGCCACTCTATTCTAAAGTATATTATAGTTACAAAGTGGAAACAAAAGCTCACTAAGTTTCTGTCATATTTCATCATGCAGGATTGTGTGCATACAAGGTTTCGACATCTGTAAGTCTGGAGTGAGAAACCTCAGTAGGACAATGAAGATATCGTCAAGTAGTCCAGCAAACTTCAAAGGTTTCGTTCGAGCCGAGTTGGGGATACTATCACTTGAGAATTGCCATCACTCAGGATAGCCTACCTATCCCACAGGAAAAAATTGTTTTCATATCTAGATAAAATTTATTTTCATATCTAGAACTTTACGTTACTGTAGGTGCTGGGGAAATGAGAGCAGGCCATGAGTTATGCGCACTAGGAAAGGGGATGAGGGTATAATTTGAGGTGTTTGTGAGGGTGAGTACTCACTCAACCTGCTCCAATGTCTGCTACACTTTTTCATGTTGACGGTTTTTTTTACTCACGCCGTTAGCTGTTTTCTCTTCATTCTCGTCCTCTCCTTAGCCTTGTAAAGCCGACTGTTCTTCAGACGCACTTCCTGTCTAAAGATCCTCTTCTGAACTGTGCGTGCGTGTGTGTACTTACCTAATTGTGAATGCAGGGGTCGATTCATAGCTCCTGGCCCCGCCTCTTCACTGGTCGCCACAGTCCACTCTCTCCCTGCTCAATGAGCTTTATCATGCCTCTTCTTAAACCTATGTATCGTACTTGCCTCCATTACCTCACTTTCCAGACTAATCCACTTCTTGACAACTTTTTGAATGAAGAAATAATTCCTGTCATCGTTATCATGTCCCCTCTATCTCTCCTGCTTTCAGTGTCGTCAGGTTGAGTTTCCCCCTCTCCTCGTAGGACATGCCCCTTAACTCGTTGAAATCCTTTGCACTGTCTCTAGTTTCCTGACGTGTTGGCCAGCTGTGGGTTCCAAACTGGAGCTGCATACTTCAATATGGGCCTGTCGTACTCGGTGTACAGGGTCCGGAACGACTCCTTACTGAGATGCCAAAATGCTATTCTTTTGTTCGCTAATAGCCCATATGTTGCTGCTGTTATTTGGCTGATGTGCGCCTCAGGAGATGTGGTCGTTATTATACACACTACAAGATCCTTTTCCTTGAGTGAGGTTTATAGTCTTTTGCCCACTAGACTGTACTCTGTCTGCAGTCTTCTTTTTTCTTCCCCGATCTTCATGATTTTGCACTTGGTGGGGTTGAACTCCAGTAGCCAGTTGCTAGACCAGGCCTGCAGTCTATCCAGTAATGCCTTGTCCTACTACGACTGAATTCTCCTCATTAATTTCACATCGTTTGCAAACAGTGACACTTCCATCATGTCATTCACATATACCAGAAACAGCACCAGTTTTAGGACTGACTCCGCTCGTCACAGGCGGCCACGGTGACACCTTATCACGTACCATAACTCGTTGATGCCTTTCCATCAAGTATTCTTGGCCCACTGCAGTGTCTTCGCTGTTATACCTGCTTGGTCCTCCAACGTCTGAGTGTGTGTGGGGGTGGGGGTGTACTCACCTAATTGTACTCACCTAATTGCGGTTGCAGAGGTCGATTCATAGCTCCTGGCCCCGCTTCTTCACTGGTCGTATGTGTGTATGTGTGTGTGTGTGTGTATGTGTATGTGTATGTGTGTGTGTGTATGTGTGCGTGTGCGTGTGTGTTTTTGTGTGTGTCTACCTGGAGGCTACTTGGAGGTTATTCCGAGGATCAACGCCCACGCGACCCTGTCCACGACCAGGCCTCCCGGTGGATCAGGAGCTGATCAACCACGCTGTTACTGCTGGCCGCACGCAGTCCAACGTACAAATCACAGTCTGGCTGATCCGGCACTGACTTTAGGTATATGTCCAGCTCTCTCTTGAAGGCAGCCAGGGGTTTATTGGTAATTCCCCTTATGCTTGGTGAGAGGCTGTTGAACAGTCTTGGCCCCGGACACTTATGGTGTTTTCTCTTAGTGTGCCAATGGCGCCCCTACTTTTAATTGGGGGTATTTTGCATCGCCTGCCCAGGATTTTCCAAGTGTAGATTATGATATATCTCTCTCCTGCGTTCCAACGAGTACAAGTCAAGTGCTTCCAAGCGTTCCCAGTAGGTAAGGTGCTTGACAGAGCTTATACGTGCAGTAAAGGTTCTCTGTACACTCTCTAGATCTGCAATTTCACCTGCTTTGAAAGGGGATGTTAATGTACAGCAGTATTCCAGCCTACAGAAAACAAGTGACTTGAAAAGGATCATCATCTGATTTAATTCTTCTCATCTGCGAACAGGGACACCTCTGAGTCTATCCCTTCCATCATGTCATTCACATATACCAGAAATAGCACTGGTCCTAGGACCGACCCCTGTGGAACCCCGCTCGTCACAGGTGCCTATTGTGATACCTCATCCCGTACCATGACTCGTTGTTGAATGATGATCGTTTTTAACGTTCTCATTATCCATCTTATCATTTACTTTGCACTTGTCATCGTGGGACTGTTGTGATGCTTGAAAGTAAGTTCCTCAGACATTACTATTCCCAGATCCCTGACATTATTTTTCTGCTCTGCTGTATGGCCAGAGTTTGTAGTATACTCTGTTCTAGTGTATGTTTTAGTGGGCGTGTGTGTGTGTGTGTGTGTGTGTGTACTCACCTAGTTGAGGTTGTACTCACCTAGTTGAGGTTGCGGGGGTCGAGTCCGAGCTCCTGACCCCGCCTCTTCACTGATCGCCGTGAGCTTTATCATACCTCTGCTTAAAGCTATGTATGGATCCTGCCTCCACTACATCGCTTCCCAAACTATTCCACTTACTGACTACTCTGTGGCTGAAGAAATACTTCCTAACATCCCTGTGATTCATCTGTGTCTTCAGCTTCCAACTGTGTCCCCTTGTTACTGTGTCCAATCTCTGGAACATCCTGTCTTTTTCCACCTTGTCAATTCCTCTCAGTATTTTGTATGTCGTTATCATGTCCCCCCTATCTCTCCTGTCCTCCAGTGTCGTCAGGTTGATTTCCCTTAACCTCTCCTCGTAGGACATACCTCTTAGCTCTGGGACTAGTCTTGTTGCAAACCTTTGCACTTTCTCTAGTTTCTTCACGTGCTTGGCTAGGTGTGGGTTCCAAACTGGTGCCGCATACTCCAATATGGGCCTAACATACACGGTGTACAGGGTCCTGAATGATTCGTGTGTGTGTGTGTGTGTGTGTGTGTGTGTGTGTGTGTGTGTGTGTGTGTGTGTGTGTGTGTGTGTGTGTGCGTGTGTGTGTGTGTGTGTGTGTGTGTACTCACCTAATTGTGGTTGCAGGGGTCGAGACACAGCTCCTGGCCCCACCTCTTCACTGATCGCTACTAGGTCCTCTCTCTGCTTCCAGAGCTTTGTCATACCTCGTCTTAAAGCTATGTATGGTTCCTGCCTCCACAACACTTGTTAGGCTATTCCACTTCCTGACGACTCTATGACCGAAGAAATACTTCCTAATATCCCTTTGACTCGTCTGAGTCTTCAGCTTCCGGTTGTGACCCCTTGTTTCTGTGTCCCCTCTCTGGAGCAACCTGTCTCTGTCTACCTTATCTATTCCTCGCAGTATTTTGTATGTCGTTATCATGTCTCCCCTGACCCGCCTGCCCTCCAATGTCGTCAGACCGATTTCCCTCAACCTTTCTTCGTAGGACATACCCCTCAGCTCCAGAACTAGCCTTGTTGCAAACCTTTGCACTTTCTCTAATTTCTTGACGTGTTTGCCCAGGTGTGGATTCCAAACTGGAGCTGCATACTCCAGTACACAGTGTACAGTGTCTTGAACGATTCCTTACTAAGGTATCGGAACGCTATTCTCAGGTTTGCCAGGCGCCCGTATGCTGCAGCAATTATCTGGTTGATGTGTGCCTCCGGAGACATGCTCGGTGTTATGATCACCCCAAGATCCTTCTCCTTGAGCGAGGTTTGAAGCCATTTGCCACCTAGTCTATACTCTGTCTGCTGTCTTCTTTGCCCTTCTCCGATCTTCATGACTTTGCACTTGGCAGGGTTGAATTCAAGAAGCCAGTTGCTGGACCACGTGTCCAACCTGTCCAGGTCTCTTTGAAGTCCTGCCTGGTCTTCATCTGATTTAATTCTGAACATTAAAATGGTATAAAATACCGACAGGTTGTTAGGTAAGACACATGCAACAGTTAGGTATCTTTATTTCGAAACGTTTCGCCTACACAGTAGGCTTCTTCAGTCGAGTACAGAAAAGTTGATAGAAGCAGAAGAGACTAGAAGACGATGTAATCAGTCCATCACCCTTAAAGTTTTGAGGTGGTCAGTCCCTCAGTCTGGAGAAGAGCATTGTTTCAGACTACGGAACAATGCTCTTCTCCAGACTGAGGGACTGACCACCTCAAAACTTTAAGGGTGTTGGACTGATTACATCGTCTTCTAGTCTCTTCTGCTTCTATCAACTTTTCTGTACTCGACTGAAGAAGCCTACTGTGTAGGCGAAACGTTTCGAAATAAAGATACCTAACTGTTGCTGATTTAATTCTCCTCATCTGCGAACAGGGACACCTCTGAGTCTATCCCTTCTATCATGTCATTCACATATGCCAGAAATAGCACTGGTCCTAGGACCGACCCCTGTGGGACCCCGCTCGTCACAGGTGCTCATTGTGATACCTCATCCCGTACCATGACTCGTTGTTGCCTCTCTGTCAGGTATTCTCTGATCCATTTCAGTGCCCTTCCTGTTATACGCGCCTGATCCTCTAGTTTCTGCACTAGTCTCTTGTGAGGAACTGTGTCGAAGGCCTTCTTACAGTCCAATAAAATGCAATCAACTCACCCCTCTCTCTCGTGTCGCACTTCTGTAACTTTATCATAGAACTCCAGAAGGTTTGTGACACAGGACTTGCCTTCCATGAATCAGTGCTGGTTATCGTTCATAATCTTGTTCTGTTCCAGGTGCTCCACCACTCTCCTCCTGATAATCTTCTCCATGACTTTGCATACTATACAGGTCAGCGACACTGGTCTGTAATTTAGTGCCTCATTTCTGTGCCCTTTTTTAAAAATGGGAACTACATTTGCGGTCTTCCATACCTCAGGTAGTTGCCCAGTTTCAAGGGATGTGTTGAAGATTGTGGTTAATGGCACACACAGTATATCTGCTCCCTCCCTGAGCACCCACGGGAAGATGTTGTCCGGTCCCATTGCCTTTGATGTATCAAGGTCACTTAGCAGCTTCTTCACCTCCTCAGTTGTGTGCATATCGTCCAGCACCTGTGTGTGTGTGTGTGTGTGTGTGTGTGTGTGTGTGTGTGTGTGTGTGTGTGTGTGTGTGTGTGTGTGTGTGTGTGTGTACGTGTATTATTGAACATTGTATACTCATATGTACTTATAAACACCTATCCTCTGTCCAAGTCTCTCTCCCACCCCACCACTGACTCCTACGTCTTCCCTTACTCCACTACTTCATCGACCTTCCTCACCACACCTCCAGCATCATTCCCATCCCCGAATAGAGAACCATAACCTCCACCATCCCACTCACTTATCTCTCCACCTGCACCATCTTGCTCCTCCTTTTTCTCCGCAACCACAATCTCCCTCTCCACCTCCAGCACCATGCTCCATCCCTCCTATCCACCAGCACCTCCCTATCCCCAGTTTTACCCTAAGGACCATCCTCCACCAGCCTCCCCCAGGACCATTCCCGTACCCCGGCCCCGCCACTGAAATAACAGCTCCTCCCTGCCATCCACCAGCCCCCACCGTCGCTCCTGCACCATATTCCCTTCACTTCTTCTCAGCCACTCTTGGTATAAAAGCACAGCCCCACTTATGTCATGGAGAATTACCCTTGATGCACGAGCGTAAGTGTGTGTGTTCGTTCTTTGCCATTTGTGAAAGGCACTTGTCGATAGATACTTGGCAAGTGGAGGGATGGGGTTTACTTACTGTGTGTGCACTCACCTGTTTATGCTCACCTATTTGTGGTTGCAGGGGTAGGGTTATAGCTCCTGTCCCCGCCTCTTCGCTAGTCGCTACTAGGTCAACATTCTCACTGATCCAAGAGCTTTGTCGTACCGCTTTGAATGAATCCTGCTTCCACTATATCATTCTTCAGATTGTTCCACTTCCTGACAACTGTAACGCTGAAGAAATACTTCCTAACATCCCTGTGACTCATTTGAATTTTCAACTTCCAGTTGTAATCCCTTGTTGTTGTGTCCCATCTCTGAAACATTATCTCCCTTTCCATCTTGTCAATTCTTCTCAGTATTTTGTACGTCGTTATTGTATCCCCTTGTATGCATCCTGTCCTAAATGTTGTCAGGTTGAATTCTCAACTACTTCTCATTGGACATACCGCTTAACTCAGGGACTAGTCTTACTGCAAGCCTTTGCACTTTCTGTAATTTCTTGAAGAGTTGGACCAAGTGTGGGTTCCATACTGGTGTTGTCTATTCCAATATGGGTCTGACGCACACGGAGTTCAGTGTCGTGTACTATTCCTTACTTAGATGTCAAAACGCTATTCGTAGATTTGCCAGGCGCCCATATGTTGCAGCAGTTATTTGGGTGATATGCACCTCAGAGGATGTGTTCGGTAAAATCCTTTGACCCCTTAGGCTGTACTTCGTTTGCAGTGTTCTTAGTTCTTCCCCAAGCTTCAGGACATTTTTTTTGCACTCAAGGTTAAGCTCCAGGAGCCATTTGTTCGACCAGGTTTGCAGCCTATCCATTTCTCTTTGAAATCTTAAATGATTCTCGTCCACTTGAATTCCCCGCATTAGCTTCACGTATTTTGCAAACAGAGCCACCTCCAAATCTATCCCTTCATGCACGTCAGTCACATATACATGAAACAGCAACGGTCCTAGGACCGACCCTTGTGGAACCACGCTCGACACAAGCACCCACTTTGACACCTAGTCACGTCCCATCATTCTTTTCCTCTAGTCAGATATTCCCTGATCCGCTGAGTGTTTTTCCTGCAAGTTCTTTTCGTGCGGAAATGTGTCGAAAACCTTCTTTTAGACCAAGAAAATGCAGTCTACCCACTCCTCTTTATCCTGTCTTACTTCCGTTACCTTATCGAACTCCAGTAGGTTTGTGGCACATGATTTCCAATTCCTAACACCGCATTGGTTATTGTGTATAAGCGCATTCCTTTCTAGGTGTTTGCGTGTCTGAGTGTTCGTTCGTTACCATCTGTAAAAGGCACTTGTCGGTAGATACTTGACCTTTTGTTTTTGTAGTGAGTTCATGTACTCACCTATTTGTGGTTGCCGGTGTAGAGTTTTAGTTCTTGGCCCCACTTCATCGCTGACACACATACACACACACACACACACACACACACACACACACACACACACTCACACACTCACACACACACACACACACACATAGATGTGTGTACTCACTAGGTGAGTACACACACACACACACACACACACACACACACACAAACATATATATGCATTCTTAGCGATTCGCAAACAGGCGAAATTATTTACAGACATTATCTCTCAGCCCTCACCATGATTCGAACTTGTAAACTCTGCATCAGAGTACTTTA
The DNA here is from genome assembly GCF_038502225.1 of Cherax quadricarinatus. Classification (NCBI taxonomy): domain Eukaryota; kingdom Metazoa; phylum Arthropoda; class Malacostraca; order Decapoda; family Parastacidae; genus Cherax; species Cherax quadricarinatus. The sequence continues at coordinate 14,345,016 of NC_091313.1, forward strand.
TAACTTCACTGAGTCTGGCGTTGTGGATAAAGTACTGTGTACTCTGATGCCGAGGTTGCAGGTTTCAAGTGGACTGGGAGATAAGGATATATATATCCTTATCCTTTCTTTAGTTTCCTTACGTGTTTGGCTAGGTGTGGGTTCCAGACTGGTGCTACATATTCCAATATGGGCATAATGTACACAGTGTACAGGGTCCTGAATGACTCCTTATTCAGATGTCAGAATGGTGTCCATAGGTTTGCCAGGCGCCCATATGATGAAACATTTATTTGGTTTATGTGCGCTTCAGGAGATGTGCCTGGTGTTATGCTCACCCCAAGATCTTTTTCCTTGAGTGAGATTTGTAGGCTCTGCATCCCCTAGGCTGTATTCTGTCTGTGGTTTTCTTTGCCCGTCCCCAATCTTCATTATTTTGCACTTAGTGGGGTTGAACTCCAGGAGTCAGATGCTGGACCAGGTCTTCAGCCTGTCCATATCCTTCTGTGGTTCTGCCTGGTCCTCGTCCGATTGAATTCTTCTCATCAATTTCACATCAACTGCAAACAGGGACACTTCGGAGTCTATTCCTTCCGTCATGTCATTCACAAATACCAGAAACAGCACCGGTCCTAGGACTGACATCTCGCCATGATCCATGACTCGTTGTTTTCTTCCTGACAGCCATTCCCTGATCCATTGTATTGCCTTCCCTGTTATCCCTGCCTGGTTCTCCAGCTTCCGCACTAATCTCTTGTGTGGAACTGCGTCAAACGCCTTCTTACAGTCCAAGAAAATGCAGTCTACCCACCCCTCTCTCTCTTGTCTTACTGCCGTCACCCTATCATAGAACTCCAGTAGGCTTGTGACGCAGGATTTATCGTCCCTGAAACCGTACTGGCTGTCGTTGATAAGCTCATTCCTTTTTAGGTGCTCCACCACTTCTGATAATTTTCTCCAAGACCTTGCATACTATACATGTCAGTGACACTGATCTGTAGTTTAATGCTTCGTGTCTGTCTCCTTTTTTAAAAATTGGGACTAAATTTGCTATCTTCCATACTTCCAGAAACCGTCCTGTTTCGATAGATGTGTTGAAGACAGTTGTTGGTGGTACACAAAGCACCTCTGCTCCCTCTCTCAGGACCCATGGAGAGATGTTATCCAGCCTTATCACCTTTGAGGTATCTACCTCACTTAGCAGCCTCTTCACTTCTTCCTTGATTGTATGTGTTGCGTCCAACCCTTGATAGTGCACCCCACCTCTCTGCCTTTTTGGAGTTCCTTCTGTCTCCTGTATGAACACTGCTTTGAATCTCATGTTGAGCTCCTCACATACTTTGCAGTAATTTTTGTGACCTCCTCTCCTTCCTTCCTGAGCCTGATTACCTGGTCCTTGATTGTTGTTTTCCTCCTGATGTGGCTGTACAACAGCTTTGGGTCAGATTTGGCTTTTGCTACTATGTCATTCTTATATTGCCTTTAGGTCTCTTTTCTTACCTGTGCATATTCATTTCTGGCTTTGCAACTGCTCTCCTTATTCTCCTGGGTCCTTTGCCTTCTATGCTTCTTCCATTCCCTAGCACACTTGGTTTTGGCCTCCCTGCACTTTTGGGTGAACCATGGGCTTATCCTAGTTTTTTCATTATTCCTGTTACCCTTGGGTGCAAACCTTTCCTCAGCTTTCTTACATATTGTTGGCACATATTCCATCATCTCGTTTACAGACTTCCCTTCCAGTTCTCTGACCCACTGAACCCCATTCAGGAAGTTCTTCATGCCTGCGTAGTCCCCTTTCTTGTAGTTTGGCTTCATTCATCCGACCTTTCTGCTTCCCCCTCCATTTATAACTTTACTATACATTCGAAGCTTAAACCACATGATCAATGGCCCCAAGGGGGTCTTTCATTTGTGGTGTCCTCAATATCTGCACTACTCAAGATGAATGCTAGGTCCAATCTCGCTGATTCATCTTCTCCTCTCTCTCTCTCTCTCTCTCTCTCTCTCTCTCTCTCTCTCTCTCTCTCTCTCTCTCTCTCTCTCTCTCTCTATCTATCTATCTATCTCTCTCTCTCTCTCTCTCTGGTAGTGTCCTTTATGTGAGATTTTCCAGTACCACCTCCATCATCTTAGCCCTCCACGTTTCTTGGCCTCCATGTTGCTCCAAGTTCTCTCAGTTGATTTTGCTGTGATTCAAGTCACCCATGATCAGTAACTTTGCCCTGCTCACGTGAGCCCTCCTGGCCACTTCAGCCAGTGTATCAATCATCACTCTATTACTCTCATCATATGCTTGCCTTGGCCTCCTGCTGTTCTGTGGTAGGTTATACATCACTGCAATTAGCACCTTTGGACCTCCAGACTGAAGCGTTCCTACTATGTAATCCCTTGCTTCTCCTCTGTCTCCTCTCTCCAGCTCATCAAAATCCCATCGGTTTTTGATCAGCAGTGCCACTTCTCCACCCCCTCTGTTCCCTCTGTCTTTCCTCAGGACCTGGTATCCCTTTGGAAAGATGTCATCTGTTATCATCCCTGTGAGCTTGGATTCTGTGATGGCTATGATTTTCGGTGACACCTCTTTGATACTTGATACCCAAAAGGGTTCTTTCAGGTATACAGAAGTAAGATTAGGGACAAGATAGGCCCACTTAAGAGTAACTTAGGCCAGATCACTGACAATGATAAGGAAATGTGAGAACTTTTCAATACCTAGGTAAGAGGTTGGTAGACAGAAACCACCCAGGGTAGTACTACCGTTCTGCCAGTTTACTGTGAAACAGAAACCTGTAACTCTTTTACATGATGGTAGGATTGCTGGTGTCTTTTTTCCGTCTCATAAACACGCTGGATAACAGGTATATCTTGCCACTTCTACTTGCACTTAGGTTACATTACACAGGCACGCACATGCATGTATATACATACACACATCTAGGTTTTTCTTCTTTTTTCTAAATAGCTCTTGTTCTTGTGATGAATGGTTTTGAAAACCGACAAGTTGAAGAATTGAGACACTTATGCAACACATGGGAATCTTTATTGAAGAAACGTTTCGCCACACAGTGGCTTCATCAGTCCAATACAAAGTAGAAATGGGTTAGGAGAGTAGAAGTATGAGGTAATCAGTCCCTCAACCTGGATTCGATGTGTTCAGTCCATCACTCTTGTAGTAAGTGCAGCATAGGGCCAGAGAGGTGGCTTATATACTGCGGTGAGATGAGTTGAAGCAGGAGGAGGCGGGATCTTAGTGGGACCTGCCACTAATGTAAGTAGGTCATCGTCCAAAGGTTTGGGCAAGCGTTGAAGTCTTTGTACCAAGATTCCATGATGTTGCAGTGTCTGACAGATGTGATGAATGGTTTTGAAAACCGTTTCTTCAATAAAGATTCCCATGTGTTGCATAAGTGTCTCAATTCTTCAACTTGTCGGTTTTCAAAACCATTCATCACATCTGTCAGACACTGCAACATCATGGAATCTTGGTACAAAGACTTCAACGCTTGCCCAAACCTTTGGACGATGACCTACTTACATTAGTGGCAGGTCCCACTAAGATCCCGCCTCCTCCTGCTTCAACTCATCTCACCGCAGTATATAAGCCACCTCTCTGGCCCTATGCTGCACTTACTACAAGAGTGATGGACTGAACACATCGAATCCAGGTTGAGGGACTGATTACCTCATACTTCTACTCTCCTTACCCATTTCTACTTTGTATTGGACTGATGAAGCCACTGTGTGGCGAAACGTTTCTTCAATTAAGATTCCCATGTGTTGCATAAGTGTCTCAGTTCTTCAGCTCTTGTTCTTCTTTATCTCCTCTATTGTCCATGGGAAAGTGGAAAAGAATCTTTCCTCCATAAGCCATGCGTGTCGTATGAGGAGACTAAAATGCTGGAAGCAATGGGCTAGTAACCTTTTCTCCTATAAACATTTACTAAAGAAGAGAAGAAGAAAAACTTCATAAAACTGGGATGCTTAAATGTGCGTGGATGTAGTGCGGATGACAAGAAACAGATGATTGCTGATGTTATGAATGAAAAGAAGTTGGATGTCCTGGCCCTAAGCAAAACAAAGCTGAAGGGGGAAGGGGAGTTTCGGTCGGGAGAAATAAATGGGATTAAGTCAGGAGTATCTGAGAGAGTTAGAGTTAAGGAAGGGGTAGCAATATTGTTGAAGGATCAGTTATGGAAGGAGAAGAGGGAATATAAATGAGTAAATTCAAGGATTATGTGGATTAAAGTAAAGGTCGGATGCGAAAAGTGGATCATAATAAGCGTGTATGCACCTGGAGAAGAGAGGAATGTAGAGGAGAGAGAGAGATTTGGGGAGATGGTAAGTGAATGTATAGGAACCTTTGAACCAAGTGAGAGAGTAATTGTGGTTGGGGACCTGAATGCTAAAGTAGGAGAAACTTTTAGAGAGGGTGTGGTAGGTAAGTTTGGGGTGCCAGGTGTAAATGATAATGGGGGCCCTTTGATTGAACTTTGTGTAGAAAGGGGTTTAGTTATAGGTAATACACATTTTAAGAAAGAGAGGATAAATAAGTATACAAGATATGATGTAGGGCAAAATGACAGTAGTTTGTTGGATTATGTATTGGTAGATAAAAGACTGCTGAGCAGACTTCAGGATGTACATGTTTATAGAGGGGCCACAGATATATCAGATCACTTTTTAGTTGTAGCTACACTGAGAGTAAAAGGTAGATGGATACAAGGAGAATAGAAGCATCAGGTAAGAGAGAGGTGAAGGTTTATAAACTAAAAGAGGAGGCAGTTAGGGTAAGATATAAACAACTATTGGAGGATAGATGGGCTAATGAGAGCATAGGCAATGGGGTCGAAGAGGTATGGGGTAGGTTTAAATATGAAGTGTTAGAGTGTTCAGCAGAAGTTTACGGTTACAGGAAAGTGGGTGCGGGAGGGAAGAGGAGCGATTGGTGGAATGATAATGTAAAGAGAGCAGTAAGGGAGAAAAAGTTAGCATATGAGAAGTTTTTACAAAGTAGAAGTGATGCAAGGAGGGAGGAGTATATTGAGAAGAAGAGAGAGGTTAAGAGAGTGGTGAAGCAATGTAAAAAGAGAGCAAATGAGAGAGTGGAGTGAGATTAACAAGTTAAGGAAGCCTAGAGAACAAATGGATTTGTCAGTTAAAAATAGGAGAGGAGAGTTATTAAATGGAGAGTGAAAGGTATTGGGAAGATGGAGGGAATATTTTGAGGAATTGTTGAATGTTGATGAAGATAGGGGAGCTGTGATTTCGTGTATAGGACAAGGAGGAATAACATCTTGTAGGAGTGAGGAAGAGCCAGTTGTGAGTGTGGGGGAAGTTCGTGAGGCAGTAGGTAAAATGAAATGGGGTAAGGCAGCTGGGATTGATGGGATAAAGATAGAAATGTTAAAAGCAGGTGGGAATATAGTATTGGAGTGTTTGGTGCTATTGTTTAATAAATGTATGGAAGAGGGTAAGGTACCTAGGGATTGGCAGAGAGCATGCATAGTTCCTTTGTATAAAGGCAAAGGGGACAAAAGAGAGTGCAAAAATTATAGGGGGATAAGTCTGTTGAGTATACCTGGTAAAGTTTATGGTAGAGTTATTATTGAAAGAATTAAGAGTACGACGGAGAATAGGATAGCAGATGAACAAGGAGGCTTTAGGAAAGGTAGGGGGTGTGTGGACCAGGTGTTTACAGTGAAACATATAAGTGAACAGTATTTAGATAAGGCTAAAGAAGTTTTTGTGGCATTTATGGATTTGGAAAAGGCGTATGACAGGGTGGATAGGGGGGCAATGTGGCAGATGTTGCAAGTGTATGGTGTAGGAGGTAGGTTACTGAAAGAAGTGAAGAGTTTTTACGAGGATAGTGAGGCTCAAGTTAGAGTATGTAGGAAAGAGGGAGATTATTTCCCAGTAAAAGTACGCCTTAGACAAGGATGTGTGATGTCACCGTGGTTGTTCAATATATTTAAAGATGGGGTTGTAAGAGAAGTAAATGCGAGGGTCTTGGCAAGAGGTGTGGAGTTGAAAGATAATCACACATGAAGTGGAAGTTGTCACAGTTGCTCTTTGCTGATGACACTGTGCTCTTGGGTGATTCTGAAGAGAAGTTGCAGAGGTTGGTGGATGAATTTGGTAGGGTATGTAAAAGAAGAAAATTGAAAGTGAATACAGAAAAGAGTAAGGTTATGAGGATACCAAAAAGATTAGGTGATGAAAGATTGGATACCAGATTGGAGGGAGAGAGTATGGAGGAGGTGAATGTATTCAGATATTTGAGAGTGGACGTGTCAGCGGATGGGTCTATGAAAGATGAGGTGAATCATAGAATTGATGAGGGGAAAAGGGTGAGCGGTGCACTTAGGAGTCTGTGGAGCGAAACAGAATGACTTAAAGAGTGTATCAGTCTGTAGTGGAAGGAAGGCGGGGTAGGGGTTGGCTTAGGAAAGGTTGTAGAGAGGGGGTAAACGAGATTTTGTGTGCGAGGGGCTTGGACTTCCAGCAGGCATGCGTGAGCGTGTTTGATAGGAGTGAATGGAGACAAATGGTTTTTAATTGTTCCGTGTACCCGGGGTCTGGTATGTTGTTCCGTGTACCCGGGGATCTGGTATGTTGTTCCGTGCTGTTGGAGTGTGAGCAAAGTAACATTTATGAAGGGATTCAGGGAAACCGGCAGGCGGACTTGAGTCCTTGAGATGGGAAGTACAGTGCCTGCACTCTGAAGAAGGGGTGTTAATGTTGCAGTTTAAAAACTGTAGTGTAAAGCACCCTTCTGGCAAGACAGTGATGGAGTGAATGATGGTGAAAGTTTCTTTTTCGGGCCACCCTGCCTTGGTGGGAATCGGCCAGTGTGTTATTAAATAAAAATAAATATATATATATGTATATATATATATGTTTTCTCATCAATGTTTTTGAGAGCTTTACGAATTTGTAGTCCTGAGTTCATAGATGAGGAAATATCCAAAATTTATGAAATAGGTAATGATTTAAAATACCCAAGAAATGTAATTGATAAATCTTTTAAAGTTGCTAGAAACACTTTTTATAATCCAAAAAGGGGCAACCAGCCTTATTCAACTAAAAATATGTTGGTTCTCCCTTACCATGAAAACTTGGTTGATATGCCTTCTCTTCTTAAGACTTTTAATATTAAAGTTGTATTCAAAAATCTTGAAACAGTAAAAAAACTTTTGATAAAGAATTCCCCCCAAAATGCTGATGGATGTGTCTATAAGATTCCTTGTAAAATTTGCGATAAAGTTTATTACGGTCAAACGGGTAAAAATCTCGAACTAAGATTAAAACAACATAAATATAGCATTAGAACTGGACAAGATTCCAATGCTCTATTTATTCATGTAAGAGATTTTAACCATCCAATTGATTTTCAAAAAGTTGAGAAAGTAGTATCAAGCAAGTCCATGGTCGACAGGAATATAATTGAATCTTGTTTCATAAAAAGCAGTTTTGATAATAATATGAATATTTCCTTTGGTTTATATAAATTAGATCCATTTATAATTAATAGAATTTGGGAAGAATTTAATAATACACTGGACAAATAATTTTTAAATTTTCTTGGGTAGAATAGCTTGGGGGTGAGTTGTGCAAAGGACCTATCCAAGTTGGCTCGCCGCGCGTCACGTGTTTAACCGTTGTGGGATCTGATAGTGAGGTGCTGGCCGGACCCCTTATATAGCTTCCTTGGATGCTTCACTTTCATAGTTCCTTGATAATGTGAGTAGTCACGAAAGCGCTTGGAATTTCTCTGTTCTTTCAGAGTGGTTGTTTTGCATATTTTGAAATCACCTGTTTACTGTGATCTTATTGCATATATATATATATATATATATATATATATATATATATATATATATATATATATATATATATATATATATATATATATATATATATATATATATATATATATATATATATATATATATATATATATATATATATGTATATATAAATATATATATATATATATATATATATATATATATATATATATATATATATATATATATATATATATATATATATATATATATATAAATGGATAAAAAGGCTTCAAGGACAAATATTTGGATTTCTTCCTGAAGCATATATATCTATATATATATATAAGCATATATATATATATATATATATATATATATATATATATATATATATATATATATATATATATATATATAAATATAGGGAGGTACCATCTCTAGAACTATTCTAGGGACCCTCATCCTCTCAGGCGCAGTCCCAGGCACTCTGCTTTCCATCCTTCCAAGGTAGCATAGTGGTTCCATCAGGACTCTTTTGGCTTCCGTCAGACCTCTGCACTTGTGGTTCCCAGTGAGCTGGGCAACGGCCTGTGGCGAGGCTTCTCTTTATAATGTCATTGACCTCCTCATGCATGGCATACTTCCCTTCTGCTGTGTGACACACGAGACTATGAAGTCCGAATTGATCAGCTGTCGCCCTGACGCAAATACACCTATGTTCGGTGAGGATGGGGGCAGCTAGGCGAAGAGCAACACCAATCCGAATGGCCTGTGGGTCTATTTGAGTGTCCAAGGAGGAATTGGGAACAGCTAACAGGAAATCTCCTGAGTATGGTGCCTTCACTGCCTGGAGACAAGCTTTGTCCTTTCCTGAGGCATTGGAGAGCATTGTGCAAGTGATTTTTTCCATGATCGGTTTGTCCCAGTGGGACTGTTTGTGTTCTTTGGGAGGAGCTGGTCTACTGGAGGAATCTGTAAGGGTGTCCCACCGAATTGCTGCTTCAGTAAACCTGGGGTCTTTAGCTCCTACCATGCCTCTCAAGCGTTCGGGAACAATCTTCTTGACTAATGCACTGGAAGCCAAGCACAAAGACAGAAAAGCAGGTAAAGCAACATGCGTTGCTTTGCGCACCCTTATACCTCCCAGTCGCACTGGGAGGGTTGCCTGATCCCATTGCTGATCCTCTAGTGACAGGTTCAGTGCCTTCTTAAAGGTTGACCTCAGGTGTGCGTCATATTCATTGAGTGTTGGAAGTAAGTAAGTCTTGGAATAATAAGGCACCTTGTGAGGAGATACAGAGCATCATGGGCATCAAGATTGCTTATTCTCTCCTCCATTCTCATCAGGTCATTCAATTTGTCCTTGAGGACTGTGTCGATGGCCTGGTGACCCAGCGGTGCTCCCAAGAGGGTACTGTTGGATGGAGTGGTAGTAGAGACTTCTGGGAGGATTCTTCGCACAGTATTGATTATTTCCTGGTTTGCCATAATGATTTCACACTTGGAGGGATTGAGGATGAGTCCCAAGTCTTCTCCCTGTGTTTTCACCAGTTGTAGGTCCCCTACCAGGGACTCTTTAGTACCTGCCAGAGTGCCATCATCCAGGTACCAGATGTTGAGCTTGCTGCGTAGGCTGGAAGTTAGTTCTCTTACTGCCAAGCAGAAGAGAAGTGGAGCTAGTGGGTCACCCTGCTGAACACCTTTTGATGAGAGAATTTCATGTTCTCCTAACAAAAGAATTGAGGGTTTGCTGTAGCCGGCTGGAATGAAAGGAAAAAGACTGGGGAACCGATCCCGAACAGCTGGCAAGACAGCATCTCTCTTCACCATATTAAAGGCATTTCTAAAATCATGTTTGACTACGGCCTTGTCTTCTGGTAGGTCACTGATGTAGGCCCTTGCCGCATGAGCTGCAGCTTCACTGCCTTGAGAGGCCCCAAAGCCCAGTTGGTATGGCTGGAGTAAACTGGCAGCTTCTAGACGAAAGTTTCTTACTGCTGCTTTGGCAACGAGACGGCGAAGAGTGTTTCCAACCACAATGGGTCTGATTCCCCCATCCTTCTTCTTCAACACACATAGTGAGGCTCCAAATAAGAAAGGTTTGATTTCTTCTGGGATTCGTCCAGCCAGGCAATTGTTGACGAAAGTTGTTAACTCGGTGAGAAGAATTGATGCAGATGCTCCGAGTACTGGATTTACCATCTCTTTGAGGTGCTGAGGTCGAATTCCAGTGTAACCTCCTGCAGTTCGTGCTGGAAATGACACAATCGCCTTATAGACTTCCGATTCTGGCAAAATTAATTGTTCAGTGATGGGGTCTTCCTCAGGGTTGTTGTTTAGTAAAAGGACACAAGTGCAACTAATGTGACATTTATTGTGGCAACGTTTCGCTCTCCAGGAGCTTTATCAAGCCATTACAAACAATACATGGACACAGAGGGTATATAAAGGCTCAGAGTGAGGTGAATACTAGTGAGGTACCATTTCGATGTTCACTAGTGGTAGTAGTAGTAGTAGTAGTAGTAGTGGTAGTGACAAAAGTAATACAATATGATAGAGCAATTAATTCGTACATGAGTAAAAGGATATAAAAGCTATTACTTGGGTAACATAAAAATAGGTTGGACAAATATAGACTGGAATGAGGCAGGTTGTTTCAGTGTTCACTCTCTGTAACGTGCTTTGTGTAGTATAACAGGAGAGACTATGTGATGGCAGGGTTTACTGTTTTCAGGAGGATTCTTGCTAAGACTTCGGAGATGGTGAAGCTGCCGTTGTTTTGTTTAATTGTATTCGAAACAGCGATCAGTGCTGATTCGAGGCACTTGCGTCTGCGGAAATTAGTTTCTTTGATCACTAATTGGGCGTCTCTGAATTTCATGAGATGATTGGAGGAATTTCGGTGTTGTACACAGGCGTTGTTCAGGTTATCGTTCCTACATGCGTAAATGTGTTCATTGAGGCGGGTGTCGAGGTTTCTGGCTGTTTCACCTACGTAAATCTTGTCACAGCCTCCACAGGGTATAGTGTAAACTCCTGCATTGACTGGTTCGTGGTGCTTGGATTTTGTCCTGGTTATATCCTTTATTGAAGTGCTAGAAGCGATGGCGACTCTGGTGTTAGCTTGTGAAAGTACTTTTGAGACGTTCAGTGCAACCTGACTGTTGGGAAGAATTATAACTTTGCTGGGAGTGGTGTTGATGCGTGGAGAATTTATGATCTGAAGAGCTCTTTTCTTGCAGTCTTTGATGAAAAAAGAAGGAAAATGTAACTCTGTGAATGTTTGGTGAATGTATGTACACTCCTCGTCAAGAAACTCAGGACTACAAATTCGGTATGCTCTTAGGAAAAACCCGATGATGATGCCTCCCCTCACGGACCTCTCCTACCCATGGTGACCGTTATGTTCCCTCACTGAATTCACATACACAGAACTTTTCTTGATTCTGACGGAAGAGACGAAATGCAAAGTCTTCTGGCCCTTTCCAACACGAGCAGCAGATATTAACACACCAGCCTGTTGATGATAATCCTGGTAGGTGTTCTTGATTGGACGATATTGTGCCAAAAACACAGAGCAGGATGCCCACAGCCTCTCTCTGGCAGAGGTGCCATATATATATATATATATATATATATATATATATATATATATATATATATATATATATATATATATATATATATATATATATATATATATATATATATATATATATATATATATATATATATATATATATATATATATATATATATATATATATATATATATATATATATATATATATATATATACAGTGGTCCCTCGTTTTTCGTAATTAATCCGTTCCTGGAGGAGCTACTATAAACGAAATTTACGATTTGCGAATCAATTTTCACCATAAGAAATAATGTAAATACAATTAATCCGTTTCTGACACCCAGAAGTATTAAAACAAAAAAATTTTTTACATGAAATGTACATGTAGTACATAAACAATACAATGGGAAATGATGAATGAAACATTAACAGCATAACACTTACCTTTATTGGAGATTCTTCTTAGTGTATGGGAGACTGGAGGAGGAGAGAGATTGGATTGTTTACAGTTTGGAAGGGGAATCCCCTTCCAGCAACACCTCAGGTACCATTTGCTTTTCTGGGGTTGCTTCTCTTCTCTGTTTCTTAATGCCACTAGGACCACCTTGACAGTCACTCTAGTCCTGTCTCGCAAAGTAACTGTGGAGAGAGCTCTGTTTCTGGCGTCTCTTTAACTCTTCCCTAAAATGGTACAAGACTTTGTCACTGTACATATTTCTCACCTTCTTTACCACAGGCTTGGCACTAGGAGTTTTCTTTGGAGCCATTGTAGCTTATTTAGTACTTGCAAGCACTAAAATGAGTGGAATATTATGAAATATTTCGTAGGAGCACTTGAGGGGACCTTCACTCACTGGTAAACAATGAAAGACTGGCTGGGTAGGGAGGCCTCCCCGACTCACACCGTGCATAAGCGTCCCGGACGAACTACTATTCGCGAGTCAACCTATGAAAAGCTAGTCCATGTTTATACGAAAATACCCCTATGATTGGCGAAATTTACGATTGCCGAGAACTACGAAAAGCGAGGGACCACTGTATATATATATATATATATATATATACATATATATATATATATATATATATATATATATATATATATATATATATATATATATATATGTATATATATATATACATATGTAAAACTGGTAAATTTGCAAGAACTCATTTAAAATTAAGTCCTTTCTAAAATTTTGTCTTATAAGTTTAAAGATATACTTTTTTCATTAATGTTAATGTAAAAAATTTTAATTTTGCACCAAAAGAATCTTAGAAAACTTACCTAACCTTATCATAACAAGAGCAATTTATTTTAGCCTAACCCAACTAAATATATTTTAAATACGTTTACAATAATTTACTACTAAACAAACACAATCATAAATATTTTTTTCGTTAGGTTCAGAATGATTTTGGCGAAATTATTGCATACACAAATTTTCACTTGTCCTATATGGCAAGATGAACATTGCTATTTAAGCCAAGATGGCAAGTTCTGCCTATTCGGCACGACATATATATATATATATATATATGTCGTGCCGAATAAGCAGAACTTGCGATCTTGGCTTAAATAGCAACGCTCATGTTGCCATATAAGACAAGTGAAAATTTGTGTATGCAATAATTTCGCCAAAATCATTCTGAACCTAACGAAAAAAATATATTTCACTGTGTTTGTTTAGTATTAAATTATTGTAAACAAATCTAATATATATTTAGTTGGGTTGGGCTAAAATAAATTGTTTTTGGTATAATAAGGTTAGGTAAGTTTTCTAAGATTCTTTTGGTGCAAAATTATAAATTTTTACATCAACATTAATGAAAAATATATATCTTTAAACGTATAAGAGAAAATTTCAGAAAGGACTTAATTTTAAATGAGTTCTTGCTAATTGACCAGTTTTGCATATTCGGCACGACATATATATATATATATATATATATATATATATATATATATATATATATATATATATATATATATATATATATATATATATATATATATATATATATATATATATATATATATATATATATATATATATATATATATATATATATATATATATATATATATATATGAGCGATTGGTGGAGTGATGATGTAAAAAGAGTAGTAATGGAGATAAATTAGACACATGTGCAACTCTTGGGTATCTTTATTGAGGAAATGTTTCGCCACACAGTGGCTTCATCAGTCCATACGTAGGAGAAACTTGAAGAACAGGAGGAGAATGAGGTAATCAGTCCCTCAACCTTGAGTCGATGTGTTCAGTCCATCAATCTTGAATAGAATACCAGTCAGTAATGGAGAAAACATTAGCATATGAGAGGTTTTTTTACAAAGTAGAAGTGATACAAGGAGGGAAGAGTATTTGCAGAGAAAATGAGAGGTTAAGAGAGTGGTGCAGCATTGTTAAAAGAGAGCAAATGAGAGAGTGGGTGAGATGTTATCAATTACTGGTCAGGTAGGTTGTGTTGGTTGCAATTATGACGTTTTTCAGAGTACAGTTCTAGCTGCCCAGACAACTTTTGTTCCGAGAACGGGAATTAGATCTAACAAAAATAATCCCAAATGGATGAACAATAGATTAAAATATGTCATTGATCAAAAGTGAGGCATATATATAGGCGTATCAAAAGAGGGGAGGGGCAGTTAAGAAATCAATACATTCATTTAAAGAGAGAAATAAAAAAAAGAATAAGAAAAGCAAAAAGTGATTATGAGGCTAAGGTCGCAAGGGATTCGAAGACTAACCCAAAAGGGTTCTTTCAGGTATACAGAAGTAAGATTCAATACTTACTTCCTCTCAGTTTTTACCCAGGAAAATACTAGCGAAATTCCAGAAATAATAAATTATGTAGAACAGGACGATAATAAACTATGCACAATTGCGGTAACTAGTAATATGGTTCTCAGACAAATAGAGAAATTAAAACCTAACAAATCCCCAGGCCCTGTTGAACTGTTTGCAAGGGTGTTAAATGAATGTAAAGAGGAACTTAGCATGCCTTTGGCTAATTTTTTCAACATATCAGTTCAAACTAGCATAGTGCCTGATAAATGGAAAATGGCAAATGTAATACCTATTTACAAGCCAGGTGACAGGGCCCTAGCTTCTAGTTATAGACGAATAAGCCTTACCTCAATAGTGGGAAAATTTATGGAATCAATAATTGCCGAAGCAATTAGTAGCCATCTCGAAAGGCATAAATTGATTAATAAATCTGAGCACGGTTTTACAAAGGGACGTTCCTGTCTTATGAATTTACTGGCATTCTTCACTAAGGTGTTTGAGGACGTAGACCATGGGATTGAATAAGACATTATGTATATGGACTTCAGTAAGGCTTTCGCTAGAGTTCTACACCAGAGGTTATTGAGAAAACTTCAGGCACAAGGAATAGGAGGAGAATTTTTTTCCTGGGTTGAGGCATGGTTGACGAATAGGCAGCAGAGAGTTTGCATAAATGGGGAGAAATCAGAATAGGGGCACGTCACAAACGGTGTTCCACAGGGGTCAGTGTTGGGCCCCTTGTTGTTCACAATATACATAAACGACATAGATGAGGGAATAAATAGCGACATAAACAAATTTGCCGATGACACCAAAATAGGCCGTCCAATTCATTCTAATGAGGACATTAGAGCACTCCAGGATGATTTGAATAGACTCATGCAGTGGTCAGAGAAGTGGCAGTTGCAGTTTAATATAGACAAATGCAAAGTTCTAAATGTTGAACAGGAAAATAATCATGCCACATATAAACTAAATAATGTAGATCTTAATATTACGGATTGCGAAAAGGATTTAGGAGCTCTGGTTAGTAGTAATCTAAAACCAAGACAACAGTGCATTAGTGTTTGCAATAAAGCTAACAGAATCCTTGGCTTCATAGCAAGAAGTATAAAAAATAGAAGTCCTCAGGTTGTTAGGTTAGGCCTCATTTGGATTATGCTGCACAGTTTTGGTCACCGTATTACAGAATGGATATAAATGCACTGGAAAACGTACGAAGGAGGATGACAAAGTTGATCCCATGCATTAGAAATCTTCCCTATGAGGAAAGAATGAGGGCCTCGAATCTGCACTCTCGAGAAAGGCGTAGAATTATGGGGGATATGATTGACGTGTGTAAATGGAAAACAGGAATTAATAAGGGGGATGTAAATATCGAGTTAAAAATATCTAACACAGACAGGACTCGCTGCAATGGCTTTAAAATGGAAAAAAATCAGATTCAGGAAGAATATAGGAAAGCCCTGGTTTGGTAATAGAGTTGTGGATGAGTGGAACAAACTCCCCAGTACCGTCATAGACGCTAAGACATTGTGTAGTTTTAAAAATAGGTTGGATAAATACATGAGTGGGTGTGGGTGGGTGTGAGTTGGACCTGACTAGCTACTAGGTCGGATGCAGTGCTGCTCTCATAAGTGACGTGTCTGACCTCACTAGGTCAAGGCATTGGCTTAAGCTGGTGGGGGAAATTGGAGCAGCCTCTCATAGACCAGTAGGCCTGTCGTAGTGTTCCTTATTTCTTATGTTCTTATGTTCTTACGAAGGCAAATATTCTATTAGTGGGATGGATCTGTGAAGGACCTGCCTAGTATGGGCCAACAGGCCAGCTGCAGTGTTCCTCCTTTCTTATGTTCTTATGTAAATTTTGTTGAAAATAAGAAAAAGTTTTTGAGTGAGATTAATAAGTTGAGGAAGCATAGGGAACAAATGGATTTGTCAGTTAAAAATAGGAGAGGAGAGTTATTAAATGAAGAGTTAGAGGTATCAGGAAGATGGAAGGAATATTTTGAGGAATTGTTAAATGTTGATGAAGATAGGGAAGCTGTGATTTCGTGAATAGAGCAAGGAGGAATAACATCTTCTAGGAGTGACGAAGAGAAAATTGTGAGTGTGGGGGAAGTTCGTGAGGCAGTGGGTAGAATGAAAGGGGGTAAGGCAGCTGGGATTGAAGGGATAAAGATGGAAATGTTAAAAGCAGGAGGGGACATAGTTTTGGAGTGGTTGGTGCTATTATTTAATAAATGTATGGAAGAGGGTAAGGTACCTAGGGATTGGCAGAGAGCATGCATAGTTCCTTTGTATAAAAGCAAAGGGGATAAAAGATATTGCAAAAATTATAGGGGAATAAGTCTGTTGAGTATACTTGGTAAAGTGTATGGTAGAGTTATTATTAAAAGAAATAAGGTTAAGACAGAGAGTAGGATAGTAGATGAACGAGAAGGCTTTAGGAAAGGTAGGGGGTGTGTAGACGAAGTGTTTACAGTGAAACAAATAGGTGAAAAGTATTTAGATAAGGCTAAAGAGGTTTTTGTGGCATTGAGGGCTTTAGAAAAGGCATATAACAGGGTGGATTGGGGGGTAATGTGGCAGATATTGCAGGTTTATGGTATAGGAGGTAGGTTACTGAAAACAGTGAAGAGTTTTTACGTGGATAGTGAGGCTCAGGTTACAGTAAGTAGGAGAGGGGAGATTATATCGCAGTGGTTGTTCAATATATTTATAGATGAGGTGAATGCTAGGTTCTTAGCAAGAGGTGTGGAGTTAAACGATAAAGAATCAAGCACAAAGTGGGAGTTGTCAAAGTTGCTCTTTGTTGATAACACTGTGCTTTTGTGAGATTCTGAAAAGAAGTTGCAGAGGTTGGTGGATGAATTTGGTAGGATGTGTAAAAGAAGAAAATTAAAAGTGAATATAGGAAAGAGAAAGGTTATGAGGATAACAAAAAGATTAGGTGACGAAAGACTGGATATCAGATTGGAGGGAGAGAGTATGGAGGAGGTGAATGTATTCAGATATTTAGGAGTGGATGGGTCAGCAGATGAGTCTATGAAGGATGAGGTGAATCACAGAGCTGATGAGGGGAAAAGGGTGAGTGGTGCACTTAGGAATCTGTGGAGACAAAGAACTTTGTCCGTGAAAGCAAAAAGGGGAGTGCATGAGAGTATAGTTGTACCAATACTCTTGTATGGGTGTGAAACACGTGTGACGAATGTTGCAGCGAGGAGAAGGCTGGAGGCAGTGAAGATGTCATGTCTGAGGGCAACGTGTGATATGAATATAATGTAGAGAATTCGTAGTTCGGAAATTAGGAGGTGTGGGAAAAACTTTCATCATCATTTACTCCATCATTGTCTTGCCAGAGTGGTGCTTTACACTGTAGTTATAAATCTTCAGCATTAACACCCCTCCTTAAGAGTGCAGACACTGTATTTCCCATCTCCAGGACTCAAGTCCGGCCTGCCGATTTTCCTGAATCCCTTCATAAATGTTACTTTGCTCACACTCCAACAGCACATCAAGTATTAAATAACATTTGTCTCCATTTACTCCTATCAAATACGCCTACGCATGCTTGCTGGAAGTCCAAGCCCCTAGCACACAAAACCTTCTTTACCCCCTCTCCAACCCTTCCTAGGCCGACCCTACCCCGCCTTCCGTCCATTACAGATTTATACACTCTCGAAGTCATTCTGTTTTGTTCCATTCTCTCTACATGTCCAAACCACCTCTACAACCGCTCCTCAGCTCTCTGGATAATAGTTTTAGTAATCACACACCTTCTCCTAATTTCGAAACTACAAATTCTCTGCATTATATTCACACCACACATTGCCCTCAGGCACGACATCTTCACTGCCTCCAGCCTCCTCCTGGTTGCAACATTCATCACCCATGCTTCACACCCATACAAAAGTGTTGGTTCATCTAACTCTCATACATTCCCCTCTTTGCTTTCTTGCACAAAGTCCTTTGTCTCCACAGATTCCTAAGTGCACCACTCACCCTTTTCCCCACATCAATTTTATGATTCACCTGATCCTTCATAGACTCATCCGCTGACACGTCCAGTCCTAAATATCTAAATACATTCACCTCCTCCATACTCTCTCCCTCCAATCAGATATCAAATTTTTCGTTATATATATATATATATATATATATATATATATATATATATATATATATATATATATATATATATATATATATATATATATATATATATATATATATATATATATATATATATATATATATATATATATATATATATATATATATATATATATATATATATATATATATATATATGTATGTTGTGCCGAATATGTAAAACTGGCCAATTAGCAAGAACTCATTTAAAATTAAGTCTTTTCTAAAATTTTCTGTTATACGTTTAAAGATATATTTTTTTCAATACTGTTAATGAAAAAATTTTTATTTTGCTCCAAACGAATCTTAGGAAACTTACCTAACCTTATTATAACAAGAACAATTTATTTTAGCCTAACCCAACTAAATATTTTTTAGATTTGTTTACAATAATTTAATACTAAACAAACACAGTGAAATATATTTTTTCGTTATGTTCAGAATGATTTTGGCGAAATTATTGCATACACAAATTTTCGCTTGTCCTATATGTCAAGATGAGCGTTGCTATTTAAGCCAAGATCGCAAGTTCTGCATATTCGGCACGATACACACACACACACACACACACACACACATATATATATATATATATATATATATATATATATATATATATATATATATATATATATATATATATATATATATATATATATATTTTTTAACCACGAACGAGTGGTATTGATCAATAACAACACTGCACTAGCCGAGGATTCGAACCCATGTTGTACTGGCCTGCCTCATGGTAAGCGAGAACCACATGACGCTTTGAACCACGGGACCACCCAACCCTACAAGAATGGCGCAGCCAGCACACAGCAAGCTGTTGGGCCGCCATCCGATGGCATACGGAGGTGTGGGAGCTTCTAAGCTAATTTCATTCTCATCCCTGTTTGGTGTACTAGCCTCACGAGCAGTGTTTAAATATTATTGTAACCATGAACGAGTAGTATTAATCAAAAACAACACTGCACTAGCCAACATGGGCTTGAATTCTTGGCTAGTGCAGTGTTGTTATTGATCAATATCACTCGTTTGTGATTACAATAATATATAAATGCTGCTCGTGAGGCTAGTACACCAAACAGGGATGAGAATGAAAATAGCTTAGAAGCTCCCGCACCTCCGTATACCCTCGGATGGCGGCCCAACAGCTAGCTGTGTGCTGGTTGCGCCATTCTTGTAGGGTTGGGTGGTCCTGTGGTTTAAAGCGTCATGTGGTTCTCGCTAACCATGAGGCAGGCCAGTACAACATGGGTTCGAATCCTTGGCTAGCGCAGTGTTGCTATTGATATATATATATATATATATATATATATATATATATATATATATATATATATATATATATATATATATATATATATATATATATATATATATATATATATATATATATATATATATATATATATATATATATATATATATATATATATATATATATATATATATATATATATATATAGTGTCATGCGCTGGCGCTGGCAAGACGTGTGGCGGGCTAGCTGCGGGATTTTCAATTATAAGTCCGGATCAACGAGGCTGACCAGGTTAAGACTCAACAGGACTTATTGTGAATACTCTGGGAAGATTCCAGTGAAGCGAGAAGACATTTCAAAGCACCGTTTCAAGGTAAATTGTGGAAATGTTGTGCAGTTTGTGAATGTTGGCGAGTGGTGGTGGTAGTGAGGGAGACGGCCAGTGGAGGTGTGGGGGAGTACAAGGCCTACACTGTTTATGAGTACCGGCCAAGATTATCGTACATACAAACCTCGAAAAGCTCTTATAAAAACATCTATATCCAGCACCATGCACCATGCTTCCAGTTAACGTGGAAATGATTGTGTCGATGCATGGACTTTTTAAAGGCTTATGTTATGGAAAAACATTGTGAAATTAATGTTAACGAGGGAGTGACCAGTCAGTGCATCCACCCCCACGTCACGGGGGTGGGTGGAAGAGGTGGGATGTGTAACTAGATGGTGAGTGAACACATTGGTTCAGCAGTGCCCATACCCACATTGTTCATAGTGTACATGGGAAACAAATAAAGTTATGTGTATTGTAAGACAGTGTGAACAATATATAGTGTGCAAGTCCATGTGTATTGTACTCCCCGGGATAACCCCACTCAACCTGCGCCTCCCCCACCTAATTCCCAAGGGAAGGTTTCCCCTTCCCCTCCCGGCCCCTCAAACTCCACCAGGCCACCACGGTCAAGTTCACTACCTTCCACGCACCATACCCACCCAGCATGTCATATTCCACTCCTATTGTCTAGTCTAGCAGATGGATGCCAACCAGGAGGAAGCAAGCAGCCAGGGAAATGGCACGGCTGGCAATACTAGGAGAGGCAAGTGTCGGTCATGCTTACAGCTTCGTTGTCTCAACTCAAATGGTTTCCTCCGCAAACACGGTACTTGCCCTGGTTCAGGATGTCCTCCTGTGGAAAGTGATGATCCAGAGCCACCTCACGCACCTGAACCCACTCCAACAGATTTTATCTCATCAGACAATCTCTTGGAAGCAATCAAAGCAACAGGTACGAGGACACTCACACATATTCCCAAAGCAGCCCGTCCACACGCAGCTGGGAAACTTACAGACCTCCTGAAAAAAGTAAACGATGGTTCCACTATCTTAAATGCTCCACCAACCATCAAGGCATGGCACAACTTGCTACTTTTTGGCAATGTCTGCTTAGCTGTGCCGGAAAGAAGGGGAAAGAGGCTAGCCTCAATGATAATTAAATCCTTAAGAGATTTTCCTAGAGTTGATAACCTCATTCACCTTCCCCGTCAACACAAAAAAGGGAGAGGCAGAACCCCCACTCACTCTACTGACAGTGAAAAAGTCAGAGTCCAGGTGAGCAAGAAAATTGAAGAGGGCAACACAGTGGGGGCAATCAGAATTATTACCAGTGAAGATACAGTTGCTCCCAGGGATGCTGACACGGCTGAAGCACTTAGAGGAAAGCACCCTGCCAGGGAAACCAGTGGCACCAACAGTTCCAACACCTCTGTCCCCACTATGGAACCATTGATTGTGGAAGACTCAGACATTTACAAAGCAATAATGTCGTTCCCATCTGGCTCTGCTGGGGGTTACACTGGAATAAGGCCACAGCATTTAAAGGAAATGGTTAATCCAGTTATTGGGGAAATTGCAGAGACACTGCTTTCAGAGATCACAAGGTTCGTCAACAATTCCTTGGCTGGTCTGATTCCTGATGAAATTAGACCTTTCTTTTTTGGTGCAACACTTTGTGCACTTAAAAAGAAGGATGGAGGAATTCGGCCAATTGCAGTAGGCAACACGTTACGCCGCCTCGTATCCAAAGCTGCTGTCCGAAGTATTCGTGCACAGGCAGCCATGATGCTTCAACCAAACCAGCTTGGCTTTGGGGTCTCTCAAGGAAGTGAAGCAGCGGTTCATGCAACAAGGGCATATATCAACAACCTGCCTGAGGACAATGCAGTGGTAAAATTAGATTTCAAGAATGCGTTCAATCTCCTGAAAAGAGACGTGGTATTAGCAGCAGTACAAGAACATTTCCCTGGTCTCTTCCCTTTTGTTTCAGCTGGGTATAGCAAGGAATCATTGCTTCTCTTTGGAGAGCATGAAATCACATCATCGGAGGGTGTCCAACAAGGAGATCCTCTTGCACCATTTCTCTTCTGTATTGCAGTTAGGGAAATCACAGTCAGACTGACCAGCGAGCTAAACATCTGGTTCCTAGATGATGGCACACTAGCAGGTACAAAGGAGTCCCTCCTACATGACCTTACACAGATAATGACACGGGGACAGGAAATGGGTCTCATCCTGAATCCATCCAAATGTGAAATCATCTCAGTCAGTCAACAAGTGATAAATGCAGTGAGATCAAAACTACCAGGAGCAGCAGTCATTGCCCCCACAAATAGTGTCTTGCTAGGAGCACCTCTGGGAAGCAATGCCATTGACACAATTCTCAGGAAGAAATTGGAAGAGTTAAGGAGAATGGAACAACGAATAGGCAATCTGGACACCCACGATGCCTTGTACCTTCTCACAAAGTGCTTGAGTCTGCCTAGGTTGACATATTTCCTAAGATGTGCACCTTCATATGATAACCCTATACTGCACGAATATGACAGTATTCTGAGGCAGATTTTTACGAAAGTACTCAACCTTACTCTAGAAGACGGGCAGTGGAACCAAGCTACACTTCCAGTCAGACTAGGAGGCATTGGTGTCCGCAAGTCATCACAGATTGCGTTACCTGCTTTTCTGTCCTCCTGTATTGCATCCAGAGAGCTTGTAGCAGCGATTCTCCCTGAACATCTTAGGGACAAGATTGGAGCCCAGGACCAAAAATTCATTGACGGAGCAATGATCTGGGATAATCTAACGGGCTCAGAAACCAGACCTGCTCCCCCCAACAACTACAAACAATCGCACTGGGATGGTCCAATAGTGGAAAATATAGCCTCAACGATGCTTCAGAGTGTGTCAGGGAAGGATAGAGCCCGCCTGCTGGCAGTGAGAGCCCCTCATGCTGGGGACTTTCTATTGGCTGTTCCCAACTCCAGCCTTGGCACACGCCTCGACCCACAGACCATCCGCATCGGTGTTGCCCTTCGACTTGCCGCCCCTATTCTCGCCGAACACAGGTGTATTTGTGGCAGTGAAGCAGCAGACCGATTCGGGTACCATGGTCTTGTGTGCCGTAAATCCGAGGGAAAGATTGCAAGACATGAGGAGGTTAATAACATTATCAAGAGGAGCCTCACAACAGCTGGATGCCCAGCAGTAAGGGAGCCACCCCAACTATGCAGATCTGATGGCAGCCAGAAGCGTCCAGATGGTATCACCCTTCAAGCCTGGACAGATGGGAAGCAGGTGGTGTGGGACTATACATGTGCATCTACCTTGGCTGATACCTATCTCCAATACACCAGGGAGGAAGGAGGGGCAGCTGCCAGCTTTAGGGAGTCCCAAAAGTCTAGAAAATATGGAGAACTTGCCCATCATTATATGTTTGTTCCCATAGGCTCAGAGACCCTTGGCTCATGGGGAAAGAGTGCATCTAATTTCCTTAAGGAGCTGGGAAAAAGACTCATCAGGGTAACTAGGGATCCCAGGGCAGCTAGTTTTCTGTTCCAGCGGCTCAGTGCGGCTGTTCAAAGGGGTAATGCATGCTGCATTTTGGGCACACGCCCCAGCTCTGAGGAGCTGGATGAGATTTTCGCCTTATAATCGGTGATACACATGTAACAACATGTACCGTATATGCCACCTTTATATCAACAATGTATCTCTTAAATCTTCTCTGCCATATTATGTAATAAAATATTCCTATTGGTAAAAAAAAAAAAAAATAGTTTAAAAGATGGGGTGGTAGGGGAAGTGGAATATTCAAATGGCTTCAGGAAGAAATCCAAATATTCTTCCTTGAAGCCTTTTTATCCACTTCTCCGAGGCTATGGGTCCCACAATTTGCACCAGAGGTGGACCCCATTATATATATATATATATATATATATATATATATATATATATATATATATATATATATATATATATATATATATATATATGTCGTGCCGAATATGTAAAACTGGTCAATTAGCAAGAACTCATTTAAAATTAAGTCCTTTCTGAAATTTTCTCTTATTCGTTTAAAGGTACATTTTTTTCATTAGTGTTAATGTAAAAAAATTTAATTATGCACCAAAAGAAACTTAGAAAACTTACCTAACCTAATTATAACAAGAACAATTTATTTTAGCCTAACTCAACTAAATATATTTTAGATTTGTTTACAATAATTTAATACGAGACGAACACAGTGAAATATTTTTTTTTTCGTTAGGTTCAGAATGATTTTGGCGAAATTATTGCACACACAAATTTTCACTTGTCCTATATGGCAAGATGAGCGTTGCTATTTAAGCCAAGATAGCAAGTTCTGCCTATTCAGCACGACATATATGTATGCAATGAGATCACAGTAAACAGGTGATTTTAAAATATGCAAAAGAACCACTGTGCAAGAGTAGTGAAATTCCAAGCGCTTTCGTGATTACTCACATTGTCAGTGTGAGTAGTCACGAAAGCGCTTGGAATTTCACTACTCTTTCACAGTGGTTGTTTTGCATATATATATGTATATATATATATATATATATATATATATATATATATATATATATATATATATATATATATATATATATATATATATTTTCAACAAGTCGGCCGTCTCCCACCGAGGCAGGGTGACCCAAAAAAGAAAGAAAATCCCCAAAAAGAAAATACTTTCATCATCATTCAACACTTTCACCACACTCGCACATTATCACTGTTTTTGCAGAGGTGCTCAGAATACAACAGTCTAGAAGCATACACATATAAAGATACACAACATATCCCTCCAAACTGCCAATATCCCAAACCCCTCCTTTAAAGTGCAGGCACTGTACTTCCCATTTCCAGGACTCAAGTCCGACTATATGAAAATAACCGGTTTCCCTGAATCCCTTCACTAAATATTACCCTGCTCACACTCCAACAGATCGTCAGGTCCCAAGTACCATTCGTCTCCATTCACTCCTATCTAACACGCTCACGCACGCTTGCTGGAAGTCCAAGCCCCTCGCCCACAAAACTTCCTTTACCCCCTCTCTCCAACCCTTTCGAGGACGACCCCTACCCCGCCTTCCTTCCCCTATAGATTTATATGCTTTCCATGTCATTCTACTTTGATCCATTCTCTCTAAATGACCAAACCACCTCAACAACCCCTCTTCTGCCCTCTGACTAATACTTTTATTAACTCCACACCTTCTCCTAATTTCCACACTCCGAATTTTCTGCATAATATTTACACCACACATTGCCCTTAAACAGGACATCTCCACTGCCTCCAACCGTCTCCTCGCTGCTGCATTTACCACCCAAGCTTCACACCCATATAAAAGTGTTGGTACTACTATACTTTCGTACATTCCCTTCTTTGCCTCCATAGATAACGTTTTTTGACTCCACATATACCTCAACGCACCACTCACCTTTTTTCCCTCATCAATTCTATGATTAACCTCATCCTTCATAAATCCATCTGCCGACACGTCAACTCCCAAGTATCTGAAAACATTCACTTCTTCCATACTCCTCCTCCCCAATTTGATATCCAATTTGTCTTTATCTAAATCATTTGACACCCTCATCACCTTACTCTTTTCTATGTTCACTTTCAGCTTTCTACCTTTACACACATTCCCAAACTCATCCACTAACCTTTGCAATTTTTCTTTAGACTCTCCCATAAGCACAGTATCATCAGCAAAAAGTAACTGTGTCAATTCCCATTTTGAATTTGATTCCCCAAAATTTAATCCCACCCCTCTCCCGAACACCCTAGCATTTACTTCCTTTACAACCCCATCTATAAATATATTAAACAACCATGGTGACATTACACATCCTTGTCTAAGACCTACTTTTACCGGGAAATAGTCTCCCTCTCTTCTACACACCCTAACCTGAGCCTCACTATCCTCATAAAAACTCTTTACAGTATATATACATACATATATATATATATATATGCATACATATATATATATACATATATATATATATATATATATATATATATATATATGTATATATATATATGTATATACATATGTATATACATATATGTATATATGTATATATATATATATATATATATATATGTATATATATGTATATGTATATATATGTATATATATATACATATATAAATATATATGTATATATATGTATATAAATATATATGTATATATATGTATATGTATATATATGTATATATATATACATATATATATATATGTATATATATATATACATCTCACTCCATACACACATTTATCACAATACCAGGTCACTCTGTGGCCCCTTATTAACTTAAAATTAACTTAAATGAAGTAACATAGGATAACACTAATATTTTCCATTTTAAAGTATTACATTTTCTTCATTACATGAATTCTCAGTATTATGCATTTCATATACAACATAGGGAAAACATTATCACTCTTAACTCAGGATAGCCCAAATAATTCCACATTTTTTTTCGTTAATACCCACAACAATCCACATTTTCTTTACAAAATACAACACAAGTCTAGACATTTTTTTCGTTTTAGCTATTTCATTAGAAAAAGTCTGGCGAATCTTATCTGACCGATCTCAGATAACATCTCAGGTCACTACCCACGAAGTAACCTTCTCTCTCTCTCCTTCTTCCCACCTTCCCAAACCCTCACTCTCCCACCAACATCTCACAACAACATCTCACAATTTTCACTCATAACCCACAATTTCATCAGAAAAAGTCACCTAAACACTTACAACTTATAATCACTTTTCGATAAATTCACTAGACTCAATTTTACATATTACGAAGTTAATACACACACACACACACACACACACACACACACATACACACACTCACACACACACACACACACACACACACACACACACACACACACACACACACACACACACACACACACATACACACATGTGTTGGACGACATACATACAGATGAGGAGGAGGTGAAGAAACTGCTAAGGGACATCGATACCTCAAAGGCAATGGGACCGGACAACATCTCTCCATGGGTCCTTAGAGAGGGAGCAGATATGTTGTGCATACCACTTACCACAATCTTCAACACATCCCTGGAAACTGGGCAACTACCTGAGGTATGGAAGACGGCAAATGTAGTTCCCATTTTCAAAAAAGGAGACAGAAAAGAGGCACTAAACTATAGACCTGTGTCATTGACGTGTATAGTATGCAAAATTATGGAGAAGATTATCAGGAGGAGAGTGGTGGAGCACCTGGAACGGAACAGGAGTATAAATGCCAACCAGCACGGATTCACGGAAGGCAAATCCTGTGTCACAAACCTTCTGGAGTTTTATGATAAAATAACAGAAGTAACACAAGAGAGAGAGGGGTGGGTTGATTGCATCTTCTTGGACTGCAAGAAGGCCTTTGACACAGTTCCTCACATCAGGCACATATAACAGGAAGGGCACTGCAATGGATCAGAGAATACCTGACAGGGAGGCAACAACGAGTCATGGTACGTAATGATGTATCACAGTGGGCACCTGTGACGAGCGGGGTCCCACAGGGGTCGGTCCTAGGACCAGTGCTATTTTTGGTATATGTGAACGACATGACGGAAGGGTTAGACTCAGAAGTGTCCCTGTTTGCAGATGATGTGAAGTTAATGAGGAGAATTAAATCTGATGAGGACCAGGCAGGACTTCAAAGAGACCTGGACAGACTGGACACCTGGTCCAGCAAATGGCTTCTCGAATTTAATCCTGCCAAATGCAAAGTCATGAAGATAGGGGAAGGGCACAGAAGACCACAGACAGAGTATAGGCTAGGTGGCCAAAGACTGCAAACCTCACTCAAGGAGAAAGATCTTGGGGTGAGTATAACACCGAGCATGTCTCCGGAAGCACACATCAATCAGATAACTGCTGCAGCATATGGGCGCCTGGCAAACCTGAGAACAGCATTCCGACACCTTAGTAAGGAATCATTCAAGACACTGTACACCGTGTATGTCAGGCCCATACTGGAGTATGCAGCACCTGTTTGGAACCCGCACTTGATAAAGCACGTCAAGAAACTAGAGAAAGTACAAAGGTTTGCAACAAGGTTAGTTCCAGAGCTAAGGGGAATGTCCTATGAAGAAAGATTAAGGGAAATCGGCCTGACGACACTGGAGGACAGGAGGGTCAGGGGAGACATGATAACGACATATAAAATACTGCGTGGAATAGACAAGGTGGACAAGGACAGGATGTTCCAGGGAGGGGACACAGAAACAAGAGGCCACAATTGGAAGTTGAAGACACAAATGAGTCAGAGAGATAGTAGGAAGTATTTCTTCAGTCATAGAGTTGTAAGGCAGTGGAATAGCCTAGAAAATGACGTAGTGGAGGCAGGAACCATACACAGTTTTAAGACGAGGTTTGATAAAGCTCATGGAGCGGGGAGAGAGAGGGTCTAGTAGCAACCGGTGAAGAGGCGGGGCCAGGAGCTAGGACTCGACCCCTGCAACCACAAATAGGTGAGTACAAATAGGTGAGTACACATACACACACACACACCTCACTTTACTTTGAACACCATCAAAACACTCTCATAAATCATTGAATACTCACAAAAATACCTTTGAACATTTCCAAACAACACTTAAACACTTCCAAAATACACCATTGAATAATACTAATACAACACTGAATTCAGTCAAAACACCACCAAAATCATCATAAACTAAGATCAACATCATAGACTAACGCCCATTTTCACACAAATCCTCTCAAATCACTTTAACCAAGACAATTACCAATTTCTATGAGTACACTCGCCTCCAACTAAGATATAACATGAGCGCAAAAAAAAAAAATGAACACAAACCAAACACCATTTGAGTACTCCCAAATACAGCACTGAATACTACTAAAACACCACTGAATTCAGTCAAAACACCACCAAAATCACCATAAACTATGATCAACATCACAGACTAACACCCATTTTCACACAAATCCCCTCAAATCACTATAACCAAGACGATCCCACTCACCTCCAACTAAGATATAACATGAGCGCCAAAAAAACAAAAAAAAAAAAACACGAACACAAACAAAACACACACGAACACTTACAATAGAATCACCTCTTTTTCGATTTCTCTAGTTCGACAACAACGCCCACAACCCACATCACCCACATCCCACAACACCCACAACCCACATCACCCACATCCCACAACACCCACAACAACAACCCACAACTTATAACATACACATTCCTCCCTACATTACTAAAATTCTAATAAAATCCTCTCCATACCCATCTCCTTGTATCCACATAAATTGATATTGTACTCACAACAACTAATCATCTCACTACCCAACTACTGCGCCATGTTTCTACGCCCTCCATTCTTTACCCGATATATCATAACTTTTCACTTCTATAATTTCTTTTAAAATATTCACACATTACCTTTGTTTTCAGCAAAATCCCCCCCCCCTTATTTCATTAAGTTTCTAATACAACCCTCCCCATACCCTTCTCCATCTCACCGGCATTTCTTCACATCCACTCACCCATCTCCCAAGTCACCTCTTCAAAACACACACAAAATCACATTTCACACCCACAAATGCATCTCATCACCCATCTCAAATCCACTAAAGTCACTGTGACCAAGATATTCACAAAATTCTATGGACACCTAACACACACGCACACACACACACACACACACACACACACACACACACACACACACACACACACACACACACACACACACACACACACACACACAAACACACACACACACACACACACACACACACACACACACACACACACACTCACACACACACACACACATACACACACACACACACATACACACACACACACACACACACACACACACACACACACACACCACTTTACTTTGAACACCTTCAAAAACACTCTCATACATCGTCATTTGAGACCACCTTTTCTCAATATCTCTTAAGAAAACATTCTCTCATCCACAACCTTTATCATTTCACAACAGACCAACCCCCAGATTACTTCGAACACTCTCATAAATCATTTGAATACTCCCAAAAAACACCTTTGAACATTTCCAAACAACACTGAAACACTTCTAAAATATCGTTTTTGAATACTCCCAAATAAGATTTATTATCTCTAATTCATCTACACATACATATTTCATGAAATTACAACTCATCCACCATACTACTCCCTCAGTCTCCAGACTTTACAACATTATCACAAAAACTAACTCATACACTTATGACATGAGACATTTTACCAAAACTACACAAACACACCCACACACACACACACACACACACACACACACACACACACACACACCACACTTTACTTTGTACAACACCAAAAACATCAATTACCTTTGAATACTCCCAAAACACCACTGAATACTACCAAAACAGCACCGAATACTGCCCAAACAACACTAAAAATCACCAGAAACTAAGATCAACACCACCAACTAACACCCATTTTATAGAAATCCTCTCAAATCACTATAACCAAGACGATCCCACTCACCTCAGACTATTATGTAAAATGTGCGCAAAAAAAAACATACTCATAAATCATTTGAATACTCACAAAAAACACCTTTGAACATTTCCAAACAACACCGAAACACAACAGGATCACCACCAACTGAAAACATAACATGTACACACACACAAAAAAAAAAAAACTAAGACATCCATCAACTATCATCAATGACCACTCACCTCAAAACCACTAAGATCGCAGAAAACACTCATTTTTATAAACATTCACACAAAAAAATCACAATCACCAATTCCATACAATATCTAATACACTCCCCTCACTACCACCAACACATACCAGCACAGATTGGGATACCTCCCATGACATCACACTCCATCCTGTGTTTACTTGGCAATCAGCGACGTCACACCCCACTTTTACTTCATTTAACTTAACGAGAGGAAGTTACTTGTTTCAACCTGTTATATCTCCAATAACTAAGATCACCACAATCAAGACGTTTACCAAATTCTATAACCCCACCACTAAGATCACACATTTTTGTACACATTCTCTTAAAACATCTTCATAACGAAGATCACTAAAAATATCTATACTTTTACTAAGATCACGTAACATTTTGTCTTCTCTAACTCACCCACCAATTTACATTCTCATTCACACTTACACATTTCATTAACCGAAATTACATCTCATCCACTAAACTCCTCCCTCATTCTCCAGACTTTACAACATTAGCACACAAAAAAAACTAACTCATACACTTATGACATGAGACATTACCATAACTAACACACTGACTAGCTTTGAACCAACTCTTAACAACACCAAAACACCACTGAACATCTTCAAAAAATACTCTGCACGTCATTTGAACACCTTCAAAAACACCTCTGAATACTCCCAAAACACTACTGATTACTACCAAATTACTACTGAATACTACCAAAACACCGTCAAAATCACCAGAAACAAAGTTTAGCATCACCATCTAACACTCATTTTATAGAAATCCCCTCAAATCACTATAACCAAGAACTCCCTCCCCATGGGCGCATAAAAAAAAAACATGAACACAATGCACAAACACTTAGTACATGATCACCATCAACTGAAAACATATCTTGTACACACATAAATCTAAGACAACCACCAACAACAAAACACCCATATTCACTTACCTCAAAAACCACTAATATCACATAAAACACTCATTTTTTATACACATTCACACAAAAGATCATATTTGACTATATCTAAGCGCACTCACCTCACTACCACCAACACACGATGTCACACCCCACAGGACCGGCGAGGTCACATCCAGTGACGTCACACTCCCATCTGTGTTTACTTGGTGGTTAGTAACATCACACCCAACCCACCTTGTTTCAACCTGTTGTACCCACAATATCTAAGAACACTATAACCAAGACGATTACCAGATTTTATGACCCCACCACTAAGATCACAGAAAACACTCATTTTTATAAACATTCACACAAAAATTACGATCACCAATTTCATATAATGTTCACCATCATCTATCAACACTCATCACCAAGATCACCAAAAATCTAAGCTCATGCATCTCAAAACTACTATGATCACTGAAAACACTCATTTTTATAAACATTCGCACAAAATAAGACACACAAAAATACCACGACACTTCCACCAACATCTATAACATGAGCACTATAACATATCACCATCACAAAAAAAAAAAAAAATAATACACAGACACCCACAACTTATACATTTCATTCACAAATTTAAGACATGAGACATACACAATAAATCTAAGACATTCACCTCCAACTAAGACATATGCAACGTAACTAAGACATACACCAAAACCTATACTTGACATATTGACAATAATTATAAGACATAAGCACAAAAAAATTTACCATGTCATGAGACATTACCAGAACTAAGTCACACACCTCCAACTAATACACAATCACTTTGCTAGTTAGTTAGTTAGTTAGTTAAAGATTAGCCGGTATTCTCCCGGCCCGGGCCTTGTCCAAGTGGTGGCCCGGCCTTGGCTCCCTCTTTAGGGAGTGTCTGAGACCTAAGTCTCCCATGGGAGGAGGCACAAGTACCTCCTCATCTTTGGGACCAACTGTCCCCAGGCCTAGCCACAAACTAGGCCTCTCTGGTCTGCCATCCCCGCACCAAGGGGGCAAATGGGAATGACAGTCTTATGAGCTAAAGGCTCGGGCTCAGGCACCTACCCTACCCTAGAAGGGTTAGGCATGGTGTCGATCTCACTTTACTAACTTCATGTTAACTATTCATCAACAAAAAAATATTAATACAATTTACCCACCAAATTTATGTTATAATCGTCAAAACAAAACTGTTTTACACATTTTTTCTCAAACTGAATATTCATACCACATTTATCATTTCTCACCTATGTTACATATCACATTTCTCATCCACATCATCCCTGAAACATCCTTCCTTATTCATCCGTATATCTCCTAGAGATATTTTATCCCGACGACCCATCATGACACTAGGAGCCAGAGTGAAGTAGGTGGTGTTGGAGTGGTGATGGTTGCTCTGGCTCCTACGTCGTGATAGGTCGTCGGGCTTAAAATATCTCTAGGAGATATGCGGATGAATAAGGAAGGATGTTTCAGGGATGATGTGGATGAGAAATGTGATATGTAACATAGGTGAGAAATGATAAATGTGGTATGAATATTCAGTGTGATAAAAAATGAGTAAAACAGTTTCATGTTTTGACGATTATAACATAAATTTGGTGGGTAAATTGTATTAATATTTTTTTGTTGGTGATGCTAAACTTTGCTTCTGGTGATTTTCATCGACACCATGCCTAACCCTTCTAGGGTAGGGTAGGTGCCTGAGCCCGAGCCTTTAGCTCATAAGACTGTCATTCCCGGTACCCCCCTTGGGGCGGGGATGGCAGACCAGAGAGGCCTAGCTTGTGGCTAGGCCTGGGGACAGTTGGTCCCAAAGATGAGGAGGTACTTGTGCCTCCTCCCATGGGAGACTTAGGTCTCAGACACTCCCTAAAGAGGGAGCCAAGGCCGGGCCACCACTTGGAAAAGGCCCGGGCCGGGAGAATACCGGCTAATCTTTAATAATAATAATAAAATGGTGATTTTGACGGTGTTTTGGTAGTATTCAGTGGTGATTTGGTAGTAATCAGTAGTGTTTTGGGAGTATTCAGAGGTGCTTTTGAAGGTGTTCAAATGACGTGCAGAGTATTTTTTGAAGATGTTCAGTGGTGTTTTGGTGTTGTTAAGAGTTGGTTCAAAGCTAGTCAGTGTGTTAGTTATGGTAATGTCTCATGTCATAAGTGTATGAGTTAGTTTTTATTGTGTGCTAATGTTGTAAAGTCTGGAGAATGAGGGAGGAGTTTAGTGGATGAGATGTAATTTCGGTTAATGAAATGTGTAAGTGTGAATGAGAATGTAAATTGGTGGGTGAGTTAGAGAAGACAAAATGTTACGTGATCTTAGTAAAAGTATAGATATTTTTAGTGATCTTCGTTATGAAGATGTTTTAAGAGAATGTGTACAAAAATGTGTGATCTTAGTGGTGGGGTTATAGAATTTGGTAAACGTCTTGATTGTGGTGATCTTAGTTATTGGAGATATAACAGGTTGAAACAAGTAACTTCCTCTCGTTAAGTTAAATGAAGTAAAAGTGGGGTGTGACGTCGCTAATTGCCAAGTAAACACAGGATGGAGTGTGATGTCATGGGAGGTATCCCTATCTGTGCTGGTATGTGTTGGTGGTAGTGAGGGGAGTGTATTAGATATTGCATGGAGTTGGTGATTGTGATTTTTTGTGTGAATGTTTATAAAAATGAGTGTTTTCTGCGATCTTAGTGGTTTTGAGGTGAGTGGTCATTGATGATAGTTGATGGATGTCTTAGTTTTTTTTTTTTTTGTGTACATGTTATGTTTTCAGTTGGTGGTGATCCTGTTGTGTTTCGGTGTGTTTGGAAATGTTCAAAGGTGTTTTTTGTGAGTATTCAAATGATTTATGAGTATGTTTTTTTTTGCGCACATCTTATATAATAGTCTGAGGTGAGTGGGATCGTCTTGGTTACAATGATTTGAGAGGATTTCTATAAAATGGGTGTTAGTTGGTGGTGTTGATCTTAGTTTCTGGTTATTTTTAGTGTTGTTTGGGCAGTATTCGGTGCTGTTTTGGTAGTATTCAGTGGTGTTTTGGGAGTATTCAAAGGTAATTGATGTTTTTGGTGTTGTACAAAGTAAAGTGTGGTGTGTGTGTGTGTGTGTGTGTGTGTGTGTGTGTGTGTGTGTGTGTGTGTGTGTGTGTGTGTGTGTGTGTGTGTGTGTGTGTGTGTGTGTGTGTGTGTGTCGGTGTGTTTGTGTAGTTTTGGTAAAATGTCTCATGTCATTAGTGTATGAGTTAGTTTTTGTGATAATGTTGTAAAGTCTGGAGACTGACGGAGTAGTATGGTGGATGAGTTGTAATTTAATGGAATATGTAAGTGTAGATAAATTAGAGATGATAAATCTTATTTGGGAGTATTCAAAAATGATATTTTGGAAGTGTTTCAGTGTTGTTTGGAAATGTTCAAAGGTGTTATTTGGGAGTATTCAAATGATTTTTGAGAGTGTTCGAAGTAATCTGGGGGTTGGTCTGTTGTGAAATGATAAAGGTTGTGGATGAGAGAATGTTTTCTTAAGAGATATTGAGAAAAGGTGGTCTCAAATGACGATGTATGAGTGTTTTTGAAGGTGTTCAAAGTAAAGTGAGGTGTGTGTGTGTGTGTGTGTTAGGTGGCCATAGAATTTTGTGAATATCTTGGTTACAGTGATTTTAGTGGATTTGAGATGGGTGATGAGATGCATTTGTGGGTGTGAAATGTGATTTTGTGTGTGTTCTGAAGAGGTGACTTGTGAGATGGGTGAGTGGATGTGAAGAAATGCGGGTGAGATGCAGAAGGGTATGGGGAGGGTTGTATTAGAAATTTAATGAAATAAAGGGGGGGGGGATTTTACTGAAAACAAAGGTAATGTGTGAATATTTTAAAAGAAATTATAAAAGTGAAAAGTTATGATATATCGGAAAAGAATGGAGGGCGTTGAAACATGGCGCAGTAGTTGGGTAGTGAGATGATTAGTTGTTGTGAGTATAATATCAATTCATATGGATACAAGGAGATGGGTATGGAGAGGATTTTATTAGAATTTTAGTAATGTAGGGAGGAATGCGTATTACATTTAAGATTCAGTAAAAAGAATGGGAAAAATTTGTATCGAAAGAGGAAAAATTGTGAATAAATTGGTAAGTGATGAGGGTTGTGGGTATTGTTGTCGAACTAGAGATACCAAAAAAGATGTTATAAGTGGGCTGTTGTTGTGGGTGATGTGGGTGTTGTTGTTGAACTAGTGATGCCGAAAAAGTGGTTATAAGTTGTGGGTTGTTGATGTGGGTGTTGTGGGGTGTGGGTGATGTGGGTTGTGGGTGTTGTGGGATGTGGGTGATGTGGGTTGTGGGCGTTGTTGTCGAACTAGAGAAATCGAAAAAGAGGTGATTCTATTGTAAGTGTTCGTGTGTGTTTTGTTTGTGTTCATGTTTTTTTTTTTTTGCGCTCATGTTATATCTTAGTTGGAGGTGAGTGGGATCGTCTTGGTTATAGTGATTTGAGGGGATTTGTGTGAAAATGGGTGTTAGTCTGTGATGTTTATCTTAGTTTATGATGATTTTGGTGGTGTTTTGACTGAATTCAGTGGTGTATTAGTAGTATTCAATGGTGTATTTTGGAAGTGTTTAAGTGTTGTTTGGAAATATTCAAAGGTATTTTTGTGAGTATTCAATGATTCATGAGAGTGTTTTGAAGGTGTTCAGAGTAAAGTGAGGTGTGTGTGTGTGTGTGTGTGTGTGTGTGTATTAACTTCGTAATATGTAAAATTGAGTCTAGTGAATTTATCGAAAAGTGATTATAAGTTGTAAGTGTTTTGGTGACTTTTTCTGATGAAATTGTGGGTTATGAGTGAAAATTGTGAGATGTTGTTGTGAGATGTTGGTGGGAGAGTGAGGGTAGGGAAGGTGGGGAGAAGGAGAGAGAGAGAAGGTTACTTGGTGGGGAGTGACCTGAGATGTTATATGAGATCGGTCAGATAAGATTCGCCAGACTTTTTCTAATGAAATAGTTAAAACGAGAAAAATGTCTAGACTTGTGTTGTATTTTGTAAAGAAAATGTGGATTGTTCTGGGTATTAACGAAAAAAAATGTGGAATTATTTGGGTTATCCTGGGTTAAGAGTGATAATGTTTTCCCTATGTTGTATATGAAATGCATAATACTGAGAATTCATGTAATGAAGAAAATGTAATACTTTAAAATGGAAAATATTAGTGTTATCCTATGTTACTTTATTTAAGTTAATTTTAAGTTAATAAGGGGCCATCACGTGACGTCACTGACCTCCGAGTAAACACAGGTGGGGTGACGTCACACTTGTTTAGACCTGTAGTAAGAGAAAGTACCATGCCCCATAGGAGGAGTTCATTTGAATGCTTACCCCTAGAGGGGGGAATCCAAAAAACTTGATCCAAGGAAGTAGAGTCTTTGTATTATTGATATCGAGAAAAACTTGATTCAAGGAGATGGAGACCACAAGAAAATAAAATTCAAAAAAAAAATTCGAAAAAAAATTTGGGGTAGAAGTGGATGGTGGGGAAATCTTTGTATTATTGATATCGAGAAAAAACTTGATCCGAGGAGATCATAAGAATGCTTACCCCCCAGAAGGGGGGGATCCAAAAAACTTGATCCAAGGAGATGGAGTCTTTGATATCGAGAAAAACTTGATCCAAGGAGATGGAGCAGAAATTTTGGGATGGGGGTGAAAGTGGGAAGGAGAACCTCAAAAATTTGATCCGAGGAGATGGAGATCATAAGAAAATGAAATTCAAAAAAAATTCGAAAAAAATCGGAAAAAAATTCGGGGCGCGGGGGCGATCCGGACGACGCTGCAGAAGGCGCGGGCGGGCGCGACGGACGGACGAGAGGGGCGCGGGCGGGCACGAGGGCACGGCGGGCGGGTGGGTCTGCGCGAAGGCGAGTGGGGGGCATGGGTGGGGGGTTGAGGGCGATGTGGTCGAGGGCGATGTGGTCGAGGGTGAGGTGGTCGAGGGTGAGGTGGTCGAGGGTGAGGTGGTCTAGGGTGAGGTGGTCGAGGGTGAGGTTAAGGTCATGAGCATAAAGGTGTGAAAAGGAGTCCGCTCAGGAATACAGGGCTCAGGAATACGGCGCTCAGCCGCAGCCCTTTTCAGGAGGAGCCACTCAGCCGCATACGGTGCTCAGCCACTTTGACACCTACTTATATATATATATATATATATATATATATATATATATATATATATATATATATATATATATATATATATATATATATATATATATATATATATATATATATATATATATATATATATATAGAAAGTGGATAAAAAGGCTTCAAGGAAGAATATTTGGATTTCTTCCTGAAGCTGTCTGAATATCCCACTTCCCCTACCACCCCATCTTTTCATTCTTTTTTACCAATAGGTATATTTTATTTCATAATATTGTACAAAATTTTTAAGAGATACATTGTTGATATATAGATGGCATATACAGTACATGAGATGTGAGAGATACATATTGTTACTTGTTTGTCACTGATTATAATGTGAAAATCTCATCCAGCTCTTCAGAGCTGGGGCACATGTGCAAAATACAGCAGGCATTACCCCTCTAAACAGCCGTACTGATTCCCTGGAACAGAAAACTAGCTGCTCTTGGATCCCGAGTTACCCTGATGAGTCTTTTGCCTAGCCCCTGAAGGAACTTAGATACACTCTTTCCCCATGAGCCAAGGGTCTCTGAGCCCATGGAAAGAAACATATAATGATTGGTAAGTTCTCCATATTTTCAAGACTTTTGGGACTCTCTGAAGCTGGCGACTGCCCCTCCTTCCTCCCTCGTGTATTGGAGATAGGTACCAACCAAGGTAGATGCACATGTGTAGTCCCACACCACCTGCTTACCGTCTGCCCAGGCTTGAAGTGTGATACCATCTGGATGCTTCTGGCTGCCATCAGATCTGAATAGTTGGGATGGCTCCCTTACTGCTGGGCATCTGGCTGTTGTGAGGCTCCTCTTGGTAATGTTATTAACCTCCTCATGTCTTGCAATCTTTCCCTCGGATTTACGGCACATAAGACCATGGTACCCGAATCGGTCTGCTGCTTCACTGCCAGGGGTGAGGGGAAGTCGAAGGGCAACACCAATGCGGATGGTCTGTGGGTCGAGCATTGTGCCAAGGCTGGAGTTGGTAACAGCCAACAGAAAGTCCCCTGCATTAGGAGCTCTCACTGCCAGAAGGCAGCATTAATGAGGCTATATTTTCCACTATCGTGCCATCCCAGTGCGACTGTTTGTAGTTGTTGGGGGGAGCAGGTCTGGTTTCAGAGCCCGTTAGATTATCCCAGATCATGGTTCCATCAATGAACTTTTGACCCTGGACTCCAATCTTGTCCCTAAGATGTTCAGGGAGAATCGCTGCTACAAGCCCTCTGGATGCAACGCATGAGGACAGAAAAGCAGGTATTGCAATCTGTGATAACTTGCGGACACCAATGCTTCCTAGTCTGACTGGAAGTGTAGCTTGGTTCCACTGCCCGTCTTCTAGAGTAAGGTTAAGTACTTTCGTAAAAATCTGCCTCAGGATACTGTCATATTCGTGCAGTATAGGGTTATCATATGAAGGTGCACATCTTAGGAAATATGTCAACCTGGGCAGACTCAAGCACTTTGTAAGAAGATACAAGGCATCGTGGGTGTCGAGATTGCCAATTCGTTGTTCCATTCTCCTCAATTCTTCCAATTAATAATGTATAATGTGTTGTGTCTGAGTATAAAACCATCGTCAATACTTTGTGTGTAGGTGTATTACCATTATATTGTACAGCACCGTTTGTCGTGTGATTATGATGTGGACGGATCTTGTTAATGTAATTTGACTATAGGTAATACTTTCTAACCAATGTTAGAAATCAAACTGTTCTATATTTACATAATGTACTTATTGCACTTGCAGTTTGTTTTGTAAGCCGTGAGGCAGTTATATCCTTTACCATTACAAGTTTAGGGAACAGATGTATCATTGTGTTTTATGCTTCATATTCTTACGTGTCGTCAGGTTCATACTTTTGGATAGCATTATAGATGTGTTAGGGTTAACTTAATTTATTGTGCACTCTTGTGGGTTTGATTTTATGTTGTACTTTTCAGATAGGGGGAGGTTCTGTATAGGGAGGGGGGGTTCTGTCTAGGGAAGGGGGGGTTCTGTCTAGGGATGAGGGGGTTTAGTTTGCAGGGCTACGGTATGTAACATACTGTGCCCTTTTGAGTTTGTACCTCATGACGTTCAGTCATAGTACAGAATATCTTGTTTTACTTTTGTTGTAGTTAGTACGGAAGTATGTATCAATTCTCTCCTTACTTTGGTTACTGTTTGTGTTTTCATTAGATAATTTTTGTTACATGATGTATAATTATTATATCTGTATGTAGTATTATATGGACATGGAAAGTTTATTACATTTGTTGACAGATAAAGCCTGTTTGTTATTTTTTATGTGCTGTGATATACTTTTAAATAAAATATAAAAAAAAAAAAATTCTTCCAATTTCTTCCTGAGGATTGTGTCAATGGCATCGCTTCCCAGAGGTGCTCCAAGCAAGACGCTATTTGTAGGGACAATGACTGATGCTCCAGGTAGTTTGGATCTCACTGCATTTATCACTTGTTGACTGACTGAGATGATTTCACATTTGGATGGATTCAGGATGAGACCCATTTCCTGTCCCCGAGTCATCACCTGTGTAAGATCATCTAGGAGGGACTTCCTTGTACCTGCTAGTGTGCCATCATCCAGGAACCAGATGCTTAGTTCACTGGTCAGTCTAACTGTGATTTCCCAAAATGCTATACAGAAGAGAAATGGTGCAAGAGGATCCCCTTGCTGGACACTCTCTGATGATGTGATTTCATGCTCTCCAAACAGGAGCATTGATTCCTTGCTATATTCAGCTGAATCCGAATAAGTAAAACTAGTTAATTAGCAAGAACTCATTTAATATTAATTCCTCTCTAAAAATTTCTCTAATACATTTAAACATATTTTTTCCTTTACGTTAATATAAAAATTAATGATTTTGTACCAGAACAACCTTAGGAAACTTATCTAACCTTATTATAACAAGCACAATTTAATTTAGCTTAATCCCACTAAATATTTTATATAAGTTTACAATAATTTAATAATAAACAAACACAATGAAATATATTTTTTTATCGTTAGATTCAGAATGATTTTTTGCGAAATTATTGCATACACAAATTTTCGCTTGCCCTATTAGGCAACAAGTGCGTTGCTAGTTAAGCCAATATTGCAAGATTTACTTATTCGGCTCAGACTGAGCCAGGAGCTGTGACTCGACCTCCAACCACATATTGATGAGTACATATAGGTGATTACACACACACACAGGGAAGTGGTAGGGCAGGGAGCTGTGAATCTACTCCTGCAACCACAAACGAGTAAATAGGTGAGTACACAATACCGGCATGAAACCAAGCCTGGTAAGACATGCCAGTGTAAGGAAAAAGAGAGGATAAGGTAAATAAACCTGAAAACATTAGAAGACAGAATAAACAGAGGAGACAGGATAATGACACACGAAGACAAAATAAATTATTGAGACATGATAACAACATATAAAATGAAGATTGAGACACTTATGCAGCATATGGGAATCTTTATTCAGGAAACGTTTCGCCACGCAGTGGCTTCATCAGTCCAATACAAAGAAGGCGTAAGGAGAGGAGGAGAATGAGGTAATCAGTCCCTCAACCTGGAGTCGATGTGTTCAGTCCATCAATCTTGATGGACTGAACACATCGACTCCAGGTTGAGGGACTGATTACCTCATTCTCCTCCTCTCCTTACGCCTTCTTTGTATTGGACTGATGAAGCCACTGCGTGGCGAAACGTTTCCTGAATAAAGATTCCCATATGCTGCATAAGTGTCTCAATCTTCAACTTGTCGGTTTTTCAAACCATTCATCACAACATATAAAATGCTCTTGGAATTGATTTAGTGTACAGAGATAGGTTATTCCTGAGGTGACACAGGTACATATTCAATTCAATTCAATTCAATTCAAAGTTTATTCTCTATAAGGATTACAATGCTGAGTTTACAGAATTTGGTTATTGTGTGGTTTACATGTAGTAAAATAATAATTACAGATGGTACCACTAGAACACCTAGCATGGCTAGGCATTTCGGGCAGACTTAGAATAATTCTTAAATTTAAAATATTACAAATTATGAGGTAAGTTGGTATTATGGCTAAGTGACTAAATACTAGTTTGTGAGTTTAGCAATGTGAATGCTTTTGTTTTGGCACAATACATAGTTTCAGTATTGGAGAATCACAGGCCAACTTATGACTAGTTGGGATTCATTATTTTGAGATTGAGATTGATATTTCTGTTTATGGTCAAATGGGTGAGTGAGTGTAAGTGTGAACCACTAGGTGGTATTCGAGTAATTAGTTGACGGGGTGTATCAGGGAGATAAGATGTTTTCTAATGGTAGTTTTGAAGGTGATGAATGTGTCTGCAGTTCTAGAGTTTTCAGGTAGGGTGTTCCAGACTTTAGGACCTTTGACATACATTGAATTTTTGTAAAGGTTTAGTCAGACACGGGGAATGTCATAGAGATGTTTGTGTCTGGTGTTATGCCTGTGGGTTCTGTCACAACTATCAAGAAAGCGTTTTTGGTCAAGGTCAATATTGGAATTTAAGGTCCTGTAGATGTAGATTGCACAGTAGTAAGTGTGGATGTACTGAACAGGGAGTAAGTTTAGATGTATGAAGAGTGGGGGGGGGGTGTTGCCAGGGATGGGATTTAGTGATTATTCTTACTGTGGCTTTTTGTTGGGTTATTATTGACTTTAGGTGTGTTGCTGCAGTTGATCCCCAAGCACAAATAGCATAGGTGAGGTATGGATAAATAAGTGAGTGGTACAGTGTGAGAATGGCATTTTGCGGCACGTAGTATCGTATCTTGGAGAGGATCCCAACCGTTTTGGATACTTTTTTGGTTATGTGCTGGATATGGGTGCTGAAATTCAGGTTGTTGTCGAGGTATAGGGCTAGGAATTTGCCCTCATTATGTCTGGCAATTAGAGTGTTGTCGATCTTAATGTTAAT
This sequence comes from Cherax quadricarinatus, assembly GCF_038502225.1. Lineage (NCBI taxonomy): Eukaryota > Metazoa > Arthropoda > Malacostraca > Decapoda > Parastacidae > Cherax > Cherax quadricarinatus. The sequence goes on from NC_091313.1 coordinate 14,387,804, forward strand.
TTATGCAACACCATAAGGAGACAGTTGGAGGTTAAAAACATAGGTGAGTCACAGTGAATGTCAGGACGCATTTGTTCACCTTTAGTACTGTTAAAAAATGCACCGACCTGAGAAAGAAAGTGGCAAAAGCTTACGCAGTTAGGAGAGTAAATCCAGTAACGGCGCAGTGTGAGAGGCATTTCCGGGAGCTGAGAACGTACATACATACATACATTCATACATACATACATACATACATACATACATACATACATACATACATACATACATACATACATACATACATACATACATACATACATACATACATGCAAATACAAAACACACACCCAAAC
>NC_091313.1:14398138-14411707 GCF_038502225.1 Cherax quadricarinatus
AAGAGTCAAAGAAGCATCACCGGACATCATAGCTCTCACAGAAACCAAGCTTACAGGTATGATAACAGATGCCATCTTTCCAACGGGATACCAAATCCTGAGGAAAGACAGAGGGAACAGGGGGGGTGGAGGAGTGGCGTTGCTGATCAAAAATCGCTGGAATTTTGATGAGCTGGAGAGAGGAGATAGCGGAGAAGAAAGTGATTACATAGTGGGAACACTTCACTCTGGAGGTCCCAAGGTGGTAATAGCAGTGATGTATAACCCACCACAGAACAGCAGGAGGCCAAGGCAAGAGTACGACGAGAGCAATAGAGCGATGGTTGACACACTGGCTAGAGTGGCCAGAAGAGCGCATGCATGCAGGGCAAAGCTCCTGATCATGGGTGACTTTAACCACAAGGAGATAGATTGGGAGAACTTGGACCCACATGGGGGCCAAGATACTTGGAGGGCTAAGATGATGGAGGTGGTACTGGAGAACTTCATGTACCAACACGTAAGGGACACTACAAGAGAGAGAGGAGAGGATGAACCAGCAAGGCTGGACTTAGTATTCACCTTCAGTAGTGCAGATATCGAGGACATCACATATGAAAGACCCCTTGGGGCCAGTGACCATGTGGTTGTAAGCTTCGAATACACAGTAGAGCTACAAGTGGAGGGAGAAGCAGGAAGGCCAGGACGAATGAAGCCAAACTACAAGAAAGGGGACTACACAGGAATGAGGAACTACCTGAACGGGGTTCAGTGGGACAGAGAACTGGCAGGGAAGCCAGTTAATGAGATGATGGAATATGTAGCAATAAAATGCAAGGAGGCTGAGGAGAGGTTTGTACCCAAGGGTAACAGGAGTAATGAAAAAGCCAGGATGAGCCCATGGTTTACCCAAAGGTGCAGGGAGGCAAAAACCAAGTGTGCTAGGGAATGGAAGAAATATAGAAGGCAAAGGACCCAGGAGAATAAGGAGAACAGTCGTAGAGCCAGAAACGAATATGCACAGATAAGAAGGGAGGCCCAAAGACAATATGAAAATGACATAGCAGCGAAAGCCAAATCTGACCCGAAACTGTTGTACAGCCACATCAGGAGGAAAACAACAGTCAAGGACCAGGTAATCAGGCTAAGGAAGGAAGGAGGAGAGACAACAGGAAATGACCGGGAAGTATGTGAAGAACTCAACAAGAGATTCAAAGAAGTGTTCACAGAGGAGACAGAAGGGACTCCAGAAAGACGGAGAGGTGGGGCACACCACCAAGTGCTGGACACAGTGCACACAACCGAGGAAGAAGTGAAGAGGCTTCTGAGTGAGCTAGATACCTCAAAGGCAATGGGGCCAGATAACATCTCCCCATGGGTATTGAGAGAGGGAGCAGAGGCGCTATGTGTACCCCTAACAGCAATATTCAATACATCTATCGAAACAGGGAGATTGCCTGAGGCATGGAAGACAGCAAATGTAGTCCCAATCTTTAAAAAAGGAGACAGACATGAAGCATTAAACTACAGACCAGTGTCACTGACATGTATAGTATGCAAAATCATGGAGAAGATTATCAGGAGAAGAGTGGTGGAACACCTAGAAAGGAATGATCTCATCAACAGCAGCCAGCATGGTTTCAGGGACGGGAAATCCTGTGTCACAAACCTACTGGAGTTCTATGACATGGTGACAGCAGTAAGACAAGAGAGAGAGGGGTGGGTGGATTGCATTTTCTTGGACTGCAAGAAGGCGTTTGACACAGTTCCACACAGGAGATTGGTGCAAAAACTGGAGGACCAAGCAGGGATAACAGGGAAGGCACTACAATGGATCAGGGAATACTTGTCAGGAAGACAGCAGCGAGTCATGGTACGTGGCGAGGTGTCAGAGTGGGCACCTGTGACCAGCGGGGTCCCGCAGGGGTCAGTCCTAGGACCAGTGCTGTTTCTGGTATTTGTGAACGACATGACGGAAGGAATAGACTCTGAGGTGTCCCTGTTTGCAGATGACGTGAAGTTGATGAGAAGAATACACTCGATCGAAGACCAGGCAGAACTACAAAGGGATCTGGACAGGCTGCAGAACTGGTCCAGCAATTGGCTCCTGGAGTTCAATCCCACCAAGTGCAAAGTCATGAAGATTGGGGAAGGGCAAAGAAGGCCGCAGACGGAGTACAGTCTAGGGGGTCAGAGACTACAAACCTCACTCAAGGAAAAAGATCTTGGGGTGAGTATAACACCAGGCACATCTCCTGAAGCGCACATAAACCAAATAACTGCTGCAGCATATGGGCGCCTAGCAAACCTCAGAACAGCATTCCGACATCTTAATAAGGAATCGTTCAGGACCCTGTACACCGTATACGTTAGGCCCATATTGGAGTATGCGGCACCAGTTTGGAACCCACACCTAGCCAAACACGTAAAGAAACTAGAGAAAGTGCAAAGGTTTGCAACAAGACTAGTCCCAGAGCTAAGAGGTATGTCCTACGAGGAGAGGTTAAGGGAAATCAACCTGACGACACTGGAGGACAGGAGAGATAGGGGGGACATGATAACGACATACAAAATACTGAGAGGAATTGACAAGGTGGACAAAGACAGGATGTTCCAGAGATTGGACACAGTAACAAGGGGACACAGTTGGAAGCTAAAGACACAGATGAATCACAGGGATGTTAGGAAGTATTTCTTCAGCCACAGAGTAGTCAGTAAGTGGAATAGTTTGGGAAGCGATGTAGTGGAGGCAGGATCCATACATAGCTTTAAGCAGAGGTATGATAAAGCTCACGGCTCAGGGAGAGTGACCTAGTAGCGATCAGTGAAGAGGCGGGGCCAGGAGCTCGGACTCGACCCCCGCAACCTCAACTAGGTGAGTACAACTAGGTGAGTACACACACACAAAACCAGTTTTGAACCCACACCTATCCAAGCACGTAAAAAAAACTAGAGAAAATGCAAAGGTTTGCAGCAAGACTAGTCCCAGAGTTAAGGGGTATGTCCTACGAGGAGAGGTTAAGAGAAACCTACCTTACGACACTGGAGGACAGGAGAGATAGAGGGGACATGATAATGACATATAAAATACTGAGAGGAATTGACAAGGTGGACAGAGACAGAACGTTCCAGAGATGGGACACAGCAACAAGGGAACACAGTTGGAAGTTGAAGACACAGATGAATCACAGGGATGTTAGGAAGTATTTCTTCAGCCACAGAGTAGCCACAAAGTGGAATAGTTTGGAAGCGATGCAACCCATGCTGCCTTCGCCTGCTTCATGGTGGGCGAAAACTCACGACGCCTTAATCCACGGGACCACGCAATCCTTCAGAGTAGCGCACCGAGCAGAGCTGAATGTTGTACAACATCCAGTTCTGCTGGGTGTGTGGTCCCGTGGATTAAGGCGTCATGAAGTTTAGCCTACCATGAGGCAGGCCAAAGCAACATGGGTTCGAGTCCTTGGCTAGTCGCAGTGTTGATATATATATATATATATATATATATATATATATATATATATATATATATATGTATATTCATACTAAATTCATACTAAAAACCGCAAGTCCATGAAAGAAATATGTCTGTCAAAATTAGTTATATGATATCAATTATTTTTATTAATAATGAATCGCAATTTAAAATAAATATAACTTTTACACGAAATCAAGTACATGAATATAACAGTAGCATGAATATATCAATAGCAAGCATACATCAGTTGCATGATTATATTAGTTGTATGAATATATCATTTGCAGGAATATATCAGGTGTATGAATATATCAATTGTATGAATGTATCAGTTGCATGAAATTATCAGTTGCATAAATATATCAGTTGCATGAATATCATTTACATGACTAAATTAGTTATTTATCGTTTCTCTGATCACTGTTAAAAACACAAAAACTAAATATACATATACTGTACTGAACATAAACATCAGTTACTTTTATAGATTAGTTATGTACCCAGTTACCGGGGTGCCAGATGTGTCATGACGCTTTTATTTCACATTTTCCTAATTTGTGGTCAAACATACATTTTTATGGATTAACATAACCTGACCTGCGTAGCACGGGTCACTGCTCCTGTTGCACTTCCATTTATGTTCTTATTATGTAACGTAGACCAACCTAACCTTACCAAATCTAACTGAACTCAAAATAATGAAAATGCTTTATGTTAAATTAAAGGGAAGGTTAAGAAATTTATTCAGGGAAAATCGTCAGTGAATTAACGCAGTAAAATAAGAATAGATAGGAATATCGGTCTCTTGGGTTGGTTAATGTGAGAACATCACTGGGGAGGACCCGTGTGTGTTTATCTCATGGCTTAAAATAACTATAATTTGCTGTATATCATCCACTTTTTTGCATTAGGAAATTTTACTATCATAATTTTTTTAAACTTTACTGACCTTAAAGACCAGTTTTCTGTTTTTTGCCAAATAATATTTTATCGATGCGTTAGAAAGTAATAAAATGATACATTCATTCAGCTGTATTATTAATTGGTGCCATATAATTAAAACATTAAATGCAAATATTAAAACAACAAGGATAGTTATTAGTGCAAACAAACAACAGATGAAATGTCCCTTGATCAAGGGAGGTATGTGAACAATTCAGCTTACACTTACTACACGTTTTTAATTTAACAGTAAATGCCTGGCGGGTTGTCAGTCGATTCCTGGGAACTGTGTACCATTCAAATATGATGACTCTTGGACCAGGATTTAAAATACCATCGATCAATACCACGGACGAGTGGAATTGATCGATAACAACACTGTGCTAGCCAAGGATTCGAACCTATGTTGTACTGGCCCGTCATTGTGATCGAGAACCACATGACGCCTTAACGCACAGGATTACCCAATCCTGGATTAGATGTCCTGTGAGTTAAGGCGTCATGTGGTTCTCGTTCACAATGACGGGCCAGTACAACATGGGTTTGAATCGTTTGCTAGCGCAGTGTTGTTATATATATATTTAAATATATATATATATATATATATATATTTTAAATATATATATATATATATATATATATATATATATATATATATATATATATATATATATATATATATATATATATATATATATATATATATATCTATATATATATATAGGAATATAATTGAATCTTGTTTCATAAAAAGCAGTTTTGACAATAATATGAATATTTCCTTTGGTTTATATAAATTAGATCCATTTATAATTAATAGAATTTGGGAAGAATTTAATAATACACTGGACAAATAATCTTTAAAATTTCTTATTTCTTGGGTAGAATAGTTTGTGGGGTGAGTTGTGCCAAGGACCTTTCCAAGTTGGCTCGTCGCGCGTCACGTGTTTAAACCGTTGTGGGATCTGATAGTGAGGTGCCGACCAGACCCCTTATATAGCTTCCTTGGATGCTTTACTTTCATAGTTCCATGATAATGTGAGTAGTCACGAAAGCGCTTGGAATTTCTCTATTCTTTCAGAGTGGTTGTTTTGCATATATATATATATATATATATATATATATATATATATATATATATATATATATATATATATATATATATATATATATATATATATATATATATATATATATATATATATATATATATATATACAACCCCAGGGAGAGTTGAAAAGTGTTTTACATCTTGCATCGCTTGTTCACGATATTTTTGCACTCATTTATTTACAATCAATGGGCATTGCAGTAATAAGCAAAATTATGTACAGTTACAGTAGGTTGGTAGACAGCAACCACCCAGGGAAGTACTACCGTCCTGCCAGATGACTGTGAAACAAAAACCTGTAACTGTTTTGCATGATGGTAGGATTGCTGGTTTCTTTTTCTGTCTCATAAACACGCTAGATAACAGGGATATCTTGCTACTCCTACTTACACTTTGGTCATACTTCACAGACACGCACATGCATATATATATATACATACATCTAGGTTTTTCTCCTTTTTCTAAATAGCTCTTGTTCTTCTGTATTTCTTGTATTGTCCATGGGGAAGTGGAAAAGAATCTTTCCTCCGTAAGCCATGCATGTCGTATGAGGCGACTAAAATGCCGGGAGCAATGGGCTAGTAACCCCTTCTCCTGTAGACATTTACTAAAAAAGAGAAGAAGAAAAACTTTATAAAACTGGGATGCTTAAATGTGCGTGGATGTAGTGCGGATGACAAGAAACAGATGATTGCTGATGTTATGAATGAAAAGAAGTTGGATGTCCTGGCCCTAAGCGAAACAAAGCTGAAGGGGGTAGGGGAGTTTCAGTGGGGGGAAATAAATGGGATTAAATCTGGAGTATCTGAGAGAGTTAGAGCAAAGGAAGGGGTAGCAGTAATGTTAAATGATCAGTTATGGAAGGAGAAAAGAGAATATGAATGTGTAAATTCAAGAATTATGTGGATTAAAGTAAAGGTTGGATGCGAAAAGTGGGTCATAATAAGCGTGTATGCACCTGGAGAAGAGAGGAATGTAGAGGAGAGAGAGAGAGATTTTGGGAGATGTTAAGTGAATGTATAGGAGCCTTTGAACCAAGTTAGTTAGTTTAATATGTTTATTATGCACCCCATACCCATCCTGTGGGCGGTAGTCAAAAGATTACAGAGGTACATAATGGGTCCAGGGACTGGGCCTCAAAGTTTTGATAGCTGAGCAAGTTACAGAGGTAATGAATTCACAATTTACAAAGGTAATGAACTCACAATTTACAAAGGTAATGAACTCCAGGTAGGTCTAGTCACAATCATGACAAGTTACAAAGGTATTTACAGATTACAGAGGTACACAATGGGTCCAGGGACCGGGCTCCAAAGTTTTGATGGCTGAACTAGGTACAAGGTAATGAACTCACAAGTTACAAAGGTAATGAACTCACAAGTTACAAAGGTAATGAACTCACAAGTTACAAAGGTAATGAATACTGTAAGAATGGTTACTTACGTTTATATATGGCTGCAATCATGAACAAATTTTAGAGTAATGAGCAATTCACACTTCCACACCCGGTCACAACTGTAGTGAGTTATTGGTGCAAATGTTGATTGCTGAGTCTCTCTCTCTCTCACACACACACATACAAATTCATACACACACACACATAAACACACACACGCACACACACACACACACACACACACACACATACACAAACTCATACACACACACGCACACACACTCATACACACACACACACTTATACACACACACACTCATACTCACACACACACACACACACACACACACACACACACACACACACACACACACACACACACACACACACACTCACACACTCATACACATACACACACACACACACACACACACACACACACACACACACACACACACACACACACACACACACACACACCAACTAGGTGAGTACACATGCACATATGTGGTAATGCTTTATTTACAGCTAGCAAAGTCAGGGTATTTCTCCAGAATGGTCTGTAATATACCACTGTGGATAAAATACTTAGACATTTCTTGAACACTTCTGAGTGAGTTGTTTCTAAATTCATTAATTTTATCGCACTCCAGTACATAATGACGCAGGGTGTGACAATAATCCATCTGGCAAAGTTTACATATCGTTTGGTCTACATCTGGTGGTGGTGATTTAACCTGCCAAAGATACTTGTAACCCAGCCGGAGCCGGGCGGTAGTGACATCCAAGAGTCTGCTTATTTTGTTGGATGCACCATAGACATGTGGCTCCTCCTGCATGATAGAATGATGATAGATGGACTCACTGGTGTCAATCTCCCTGAGCCTTAAGTCCATAAAATTCAGCTGAAGTTCTTTTCGTATTATTGTTCTCAAACTACTACCTGACAAGCCAAGATTGTAATCTACTCCCTCTTTGAAAGCATACAGCTTAGCCAATTTATCAGTTCTATCATGCATCTGAAGACCAATGTGAGATGGAATCCACAGCATGTGCACTCTGACTCAACTGTCCACAATCCTACCATACCTGTGTCTGGCTTATGACACAAGCATGCCACAATTTATGCTTAGTGAGTTGAGAGCATTTATGGATGACAGAGAATCAGTTACAATTAAACTGTCAATCTTTGATACATAGATGCATTTCAGTGCAAGGAGTATGGTAAACAGTTCTGTCTGAAGGGTAGAGGCCCAATTATTGATGCGTGCTCCAATTTCTTTAAGAGAGCCATCACTCTGTACGACAACAGCAGCACTACCAGCTGCACCAGTGGATTGGTGAACAGAACCATCAACGTAAATAATTTGCGAGAGTGTGTGCTGTGTGACTAAGTTATCAATACAGCTTAAGGCCTCATGTTTGGCTTCAAGGCGAAGTTTTGGTTGTGATTTAAGAATTAGTTTGGGGGGAAATGGAGGAATGGTAGTTTGGAATGGGGTAATATTCCATGGAGCGGAGAAGTGCCGCTGTTGCCTTACTTGACATAGATCATGTATCTGATTCATGCGGAGGTCGGTTCCAGTCTTTTCGATCCATCTGGAGGAGTGTTCACCAGTGCTGAGGAAAGTTTGGAGGGCTTCTGTGCAGGGGTTTGAATGAGCTTGCCTGAGCGTATTAACCCCAATTAGGATATTTCTTTCAGTAACACGATCTCTGATGCTTGGAATATCAAGTTCTTTTTGCATATTTAAAATTTTGGCAGTACGAGGGCATCCTAGGATGATCCTCATTGCTTCGTTCTGCAGTTTTTCCAGCCCTCCAAGCTTCCAGTCAGACACAAGAGCAAGTAGTGGCGCAGCATAATCAACCAATGATCTAATATAAGCAAGATACATCATTTTCACAATTTTAACATTAGCACCATACCTGGGGTGAAGCCCTGCCACAACTCTAAGTGCACTTAGTCGTTCTTTGTATTGGCGACAAAGTCTTGTTACAACAGGTCCAAGTAGTGGAACCTCAAAGCCTAGATACCTGTATCTGCTTACATATTCTAGAAGAGACCCATCATGCAATTGGATCTGACGAACTGTGCCTCTCTGTCGAGGAGGACGCTTATTGAGTATCTTTGTTTTATCAGTAGAGATTATCAACCCCAGGTCCTGACACGAGGCTAGTACATGATTAAGAACCAAGTGAGAGAGTAATTGTGGTTGGGGACCTGAATGCTAAAGTAGGAGAAACTTTTAGAGAGGGTGTGGTAGGTAAGTTTGGGGTGCCAGGTGTAAATGATAATGGGAGCCCTTTGATTGAACTTTGTATAGAAAGGGGTTTAGTTATAGGTAATACATATTTTAAGAAAAAGAGGATAAATAAGTATACAAGATATGATGTAGGGCGAAATGACAGTATTTTGTTGGATTATGTATTGGTAGATAAAAGACAGTTGAGTAGACTTCAGGATGTACATGTTTATAGAGGGGCCACAGATATATCAGATCACTTTTTAGTTGTAGCTACACTGAGAGTAAAAGGTAGATGGGATACAAGGAGAATAGAAGCATCAGGGAAGAGAGAGGTGAAGGTTTATAAACTAAAAGAGGAGGCAGTTAGGGTAAGATATAAACAGCTATTGGAGGATAGATGGGCTAATGAGAGCATAGGCAATGGGGTCGAAGAGGTATGGGGTAGGTTTAAAAATATTGTGTTAGAGTGTTCAGCAGAAGTTTGTGGTTACAGGAAAGTGGGTGCGGGAGGGAAGAGGAGCGATTGGTGGAATGACGATGTAAAGAGAGTAGTAAGGGAGAAAAAGTTAGCATATGAGAAGTTTTTACAAAGTAGAAGTGATGCAAGGAGGGAAGAGTATATGGAGAAAAAGAGAGAGGTTAAGAGAGTGGTGAAGCAATGTAAAAAGAGAGCAAATGAGAGAGTGGGTGAGATGTTATCATCAACAAATTTTGTTGAAAATAAGAAAAAGTTTTGGAGTGAGATTAACAAGTTAAGAAAGCCTAGAGAACAAATGGATTTGTCAGTTAAAAATAGGAGAGGAGAGTTATTAAATGGAGAGTTAGAGGTATTGGGAAGATGGAGGGAATATTTTGAGGAATTGTTAAATGTTGATGAAGATAGGGAAGCTGAGATTTCGTGTATAGGACAAGGAGGAATAACATCTTGTAGGAGTGAGGAAGAGCCAGTTGTGAGTGTGGGGGAAGTTCGTGAGGCAGTAGGTAAAATGAAAGGGGGTAAGGCAGCCGGGATTGATGAGATACAGATAGAAATGTTAAAAGCAGGTGGGGATATAGTTTTGGAGTGGTTGGTGCAATTATTTAATAAATGTATGGAAGAGGGTAAGGTACCTAGGGATTGGCAGAAAGCATGCATAGTTCCTTTGTATAAAGGCAAAGGGGATAAAAGAGAGTGCAAAAATTATAGGGGGATAATTCTGCTGAGTATACCTGGTAAAGTGTATGGTAGAGTTATTATTGAAAGAATTAAGAGTAAGACGGAGAATAGGATAGCAGATGAACAAGGAGGCTTTAGGAAAGGTAGGGGGTGTGTGGACCAGGTGTTTACAGTGAAACATATAAGTGAACAGTATTTAGATAAGGCTAAAGAGGTCTTTGTGGCATTTATGGATTTGGAAAAGGCGTATGACAGGGTGGATAGGGGGGCAATGTGGCAGATGTTGCAAGTGTAGGAGGTAGGTTACTGAAAGCAGTGAAGAGTTTTTACGAGGATAGTGAGGCTCAAGTTACAGTATGTAGGAAAGAGGGAAATTATTTCCCAGTAAAAGTAGGCCTTAGACAAGGATGTGTGATGTCACCGTGGTTGTTTAATATATTTATAGATGGGGTTGTAAGAGAAGTAAATGCGAGGGTCTTGGCAAGAGGCGTGGAGTTAAAAGATAAAGAATCACACACAAAGTGGGAGTTGTCACAGCTGCTCTTTGCTGATGACACTGTGCTCTTGGGAGATTCTGAAGAGAAGTTGCAGAGATTGGTGGATGAATTTGGTAGGGTGTGCAAAAGAAGAAAATTAAAGGTGAATACAGGAAAGAGTAAGGTTATGAGGATAACAAAAAGATTAGGTGATGAAAGATTGAATATCAGATTGGAGGGAGAGAGTATGGAGGAGGTGAACATATTCAGATATTTGGGAGTGGACGTGTCAGCGGATGGGTCTATGAAAGATGAGGTGAATCATAGAATTGATGAGGGGAAAAGAGTGAGTGGTGCACTTAGGAGTCTGTGGAGACAAAGAACTTTGTCCTTGGAGGCAAAGAGGGGAATGTATGAGAGTATAGTTTTACCAACGCTCTTATATGGGTGTGAAGCATGGGTGATGAATGTTGCAGCGAGGAGAAGGCTGGAGGCAGTGGAGATGTCATGTCTGAGGGCAATGTGTGGTGTGAATATAATGCAGAGAATTCGTAGTTTGGAAGTTAGGAGGAGGTGCGGGATTACCAAAACTGTTGTCCAGAGGGCTGAGGAAGGGTTGTTGAGGTGGTTCGGACATGTAGAGAGAATGGAGCGAAACAGAATGACTTCAAGAGTGTATCAGTCTGTAGTGGAAGGAAGGCGGGGTAGGGGTCGGCCTAGGAAAGGTTGGAGAGAGGGGGTAAAGGAGGTTTTGTGTGCGAGGGGCTTGGACTTCCAGCAGGCATGCATGAGCGTGTTTGATAGGAGTGAATGGAGACAAATGGTTTTTAATACTTGACGTGCTGTTGGAGTGTGAGCAAAGTAACATTTATGAAGGGGTTCAGGGAAACCGGCAGGCCGGACTTGAGTCCTGGAGATGGGAAGTACAGTGCCTGCACTCTGAAGGAGGGGTGTTAATGTTGCAGTTTAAAAACTGTAGTGTAAAACACCCTTCTGGCAAGACAGTGATGGAGTTTTTCTTTTTCTGGCCACCCTGCCTTGGTGGGAATCGGCCAGTGCACAAACAGGTTTTCGCAGTGCCAGTACCCGGCTAGGGTTCGCCATATATGATTTTTGATAATTTTTTTTTCTTAGTTGTTTTTTATGGTATCTTATTGAAACTTGTACAATGTATGATGGAAATATGTTTCGTAACCTACACAGAAAACGAAAGAAATTGGACGATAAATAATGGAATTCACTTAACAGCCATTAGACGTCCCTTAAAACTCTGTCGTTCAAGGTTTTCTCAGTCTTATTCAAGGTTTTTATATTTAGTTTACTATTACACTGTGCATTCTATGGTATAATTAACTGTTTTTTTGCTTAAAAATCTTAAAAAAAAATATTTACATACAGTTCGAAGGGGTCTGTAACAGATTAATCGTGTTTACATACAATCCAGTGGGGAAATTAGGTTCGGGTCACGACCAAATCGGGTCACGACCAGAGTTTTGGAACAAATTATGGTTGTGACCAGAGGTTCCACTGTATACAGAAATATCGCAATCAGCAGGATATGAACCCACTTTGTTTACTGTCCAAGAGAGTGCCTTAGCTTCCAATGAGACACCTTAAACCACTCATCCACAGAGGCCTCAAAACGCTAGGTAGACTGGTTAAGGTATTTATGTTTCTTCCTAGTGAGTCTCAGGTATGGTTTCCAGCTATTTCATTCTCTTTTTGATGCCAGAACTAGAAAGAAACGTGGCTTGTAACCAGGCTACCTAGCATTTTGAGGTATCTGTAGCTGAGTTTTAAAGGCTGTCAACATAGGTTCGAAACATGCCATTCGCGCATACATACACATGCATACACACGCTTATATGTTTTCATATTTGTCGCTTAAGAATTTTACAACCATAATTTCTACAGCATTGAGATAAAGGAGGCTGAGTTTATGAGATACGGAAATACATTTCTCGAATCTCATATCAACCGAATTATGTATAGTTTAGTTAGAGATTACAGCAAAAAACATGAGAAAACTACCTAATATATTATGTCAGAAGTGTGTGATGAATCCAAGTGACCAAAAAATTAGATTAAAAGGCTTGTTAGGGACGATGGTCAGTAAATGACCACAGAAACGCTTTCACAGAAATGCTTTCACTAGACAATTTGGTGTTCTTGGACACAAAAACGTGGTTGTTTGAGTTTTAAATGAAGGTTTCACCTTGTGTATATAACACCAGTAAACCAGCGGAGGCTTCACCTTGTGTAACACCAGTAAACGAATGGAAGCCTCGGCTTGTGTATGTAACACCAGTAAACCAGCGGAGGCTTCACCTTAGATGTATAATATCAATAAACCAGCGGAGGCTTAATCACTGATATCCAACACCAGTATGAGAGATGTTATTTAATCAGTGTCAGAAGATACTCTTCTGTTTGTTGACGAATAAACCGCACTGACTACCTGGCTGACGAATAAACCGCACTGACTACCTGGCTGACGAATAAACCGCACTGACTACCTGGCTGACGAATAAACCGCACTGACTACCTGGCTGACGAATAAACCGCACTGACTACCTGGCTGACGAATAAACCGCACTGACTACCTGGCTGACGAATAAACCGCACTGACTACCTGGCTGACGAATAAACCGCACTGACTACCTGGCTGACGAATAAACCGCACTGACTACCTGGCTGACGAATAAACCGCACTGACTACCTGGCTGACGAATAAACCGCAATGACTACCTGGCTGACGAATAAACCGCACTGACTACCTGGA
>NC_091313.1:14411807-14486807 GCF_038502225.1 Cherax quadricarinatus
GCTGTCTACCAACCTACTACCTATAATGTATATATATATATATATATATATATATATATATATATATATATATATATATATATATATATATATATATATATATATATATATATATATATATATATATATATATACATACATACATATATATATATATATATATATATATATATATATATATATATATATACATACATGTATATATATATATGTATACGTGTATATATATATATATATATATATATATATATATATATATATATATATATATATATAAACATATGTCGTGCCGAATAGGCAGAACTTGCGATCTTGGCTTAAATAGCAACGGTCATCTTGCCATATAAGACAAGTGAAAATTTGTGTATGCAATAATTTCGCCAAAATCATTCTGAACCTAACGAAAAAAATATATTTCACTGTGTTTGTTTAGTATTAAATTAATGTAAACAAACCTAAAATATATTTAGTTGGGTTAGGCTAAAATAAATTGTTCTTGTTATAATAAGGTTAGGTAAGTTTTCTAAGATTCTTTTGGTGCAAAATTAAAAATTTTTACATTAACATTAATGAAAAAAATATATCTTTAAACGTATAAGAGACAATTTCAGAAAGAACTTAATTTTAAATGAGTTCTTGCTAATTGGCCAGTTTTACATATTCGGCACGACATATATATATATATATATATATATATATATATATATATATATATATATATATATATATATATATATATATATATATATATATATATATATATATATATATATACATGTCGTGCCGAATATGTAAAACTGGTCAATTAGCAAGAACTTATTTAAAATTAAGTTCTTTCCGAAATTTTCTCTTATACGTTTAAAGATATATTTTTTTCATTAATGTTAATGTAAAAATTTTTAATTTTGCACCAAAAGAATCTTAGAAAACTTACCTAACCTTATTATAACAAGCTCAATTTATTTTAGCCTAACCCAACTAAATATATTTTAGATTTGTTTACAGTAATTTAATACTAAACAAACACAATGAAATATATTTTTTTTCGTTAGGTTCAGAATGATTTTGGCGGAATTATTGCATACACAAATTTTCACTTGTCCTATATGGCAAAATGAGCGTTGCTATTTAAGCCAAGATGGCAAGTTCTGCCTATTCGGCACGACATATATATATATATATATATATATATATATATATATATATATATATATATATATATATATATATATATATATATATATATATATATATATATATATATATATATATATATATATATATATATATATATATATATATATATATATATATATATACAAACAGGTATATCTTACTACACTTCTACTTAGTCGTAGGTTACAGTACAGAGGTATATATATATATATGCACATGCATATATATACATACACACATCTAGGTTTTTCTCCTTTTTTCTTAATAGTTCTTGTTCTTCTTTATTTCCTGTATTCTCCATGGGGAAGTGTGTAAGCCATGCGTACTTACACTACAGTTATAAACTTGCGACATTAACATCCCTTCCACAGAGTGCAGACACTGTACTTCCCATCTCCAGGATTCAAGTCCGGCCTGCTGGTTTCCCTGAATCCCTCCATGAATGTTACTTTGCTCACACTCAAACAGCACGTCAAGTTCTAAAAGCCATTCGTCTCCATTGGCTCCTAACACACTCATGCATGCTTGTTGGAAGTCCAAGCTCCTCGCACACAAAACTTCCTTTGCCCGCTCCTTCCAACCTTTTCTAGGCCAACCCTTATCCTGCCTTCCCTCCACTACAGATTTATACACTCCATCCTCTATACATGTCCGAACCACCTCAGCAACCCTTCATCCCTCTGGATAATAGTTTTGGAATCTTGCACCTCCTCCTAATCTTCAAACTATGGATTCTCTGCATTATATTCACACCACACATTGCCCTCAGATATGACAACTCCACTGCTTCTAGTCTTCTACTTGTTGCAATATTCACCACCAATGCCTCACACCCATACAAGATTGTTGGTATATCTATACCTTCATAAATTTCCCTTTGTGCTTCCATGGATAAAGTTCTTTGTCTCCACAGACTCCTCAGTTTACCACTCACCTTTTTCCTCCTTATCCAATCTTACTTTTTCTATTTTTTTTTCGTTATCTTCATCACCTTACTCTTTCTTATATTCACTTTTAATTTCCTTCTTATAAATACCCTACCAAACTCATCCACCAACCTCTCCAACTTCTCTTCAGAATCTCCGAAAAGCATAGTGTCATCAGTAAAGGGCAACTGTGACAAATCCCACTTTGTGTTAGAATCACACCTCTTGCAAATACTCGAGCATTCACTTCTCTTACAACTCCATCTATAAATATATTAAACAGCCATGGTAATATCACACATCCCTATTTTACTGGAATATAATCTCCCTCTCTCCTACATACTCTAACCTGAGCCTCGCTATCCTCGTAAAAACTCTTCACTGCTTTCAATGACCTACATCCTGTTCCATGTATTTGCAACATTGTCACATTGCCCCCTTATCCAGCCTATCATATGCCTTTTCCATATCCATAAATGCCACAAAAACCTCTTTACCATTATCTAAATACTGGTCACCTATATGTTTCACTGTAAACACTTGGCCTACACACCCCCTACCCTTCCTAAATCCTCCTTGCTCAAGTGATATTCCGCTCTCCGTCTTACTCTTATTTTTTCCTTAATAACTCTACTATACACTTTACCAGGTATACTCACCAGACTTATTCCACTATTATTTTTGCACTCTTTTTTTTTGTCCTCTTTGCCTGTCTACAAAGGCAAATCCCTAGATACCTTACCCTCTTCGATACATATATTAAATAAAAGCACTAACCTCTCCAAAATTATATCCTTACCTGCTTTGAACTCTTCTATCTTTATCCCATCAAGCCCAGCTGCTTTATCCCCTTTCATTCAACCCACTGCCTCAAGAACTTCGCCCACACTCACAACTGGTTCTTCCTCACTCCTACAAGATGTTATTCCTTCTTGCCCTATACACGAAATCACAGCTTCTCTATCTTCATCAACATTTAACAATTCCTCAGAATATTCCCTCCATCTTCCCGATACCTCTAACTCTCCATTTAATAACTCTCCCCTCCTGTTTTTAACTATTAAATTCATTCGTACCCTAGGATTTCTCAACTTAATAATCTCACTCCAAAACTTATTGTTATTTTAAAAAAAAAAAAAAATTGTTGATAACATCTCAGCCACTCTCTCATTTTCTCTCTTTTTACATTGCTTCACCACTCTCTTAACCTCTCTTTTTCTCTCCATGAACTCCTCCATTCTTGTATCACTTTTGTTTTGTGAAAACCTCTCTTATGCTAACATTTTCTCTCTTTCTACTCTCTTTACATCATCATTCCACCACTTTTCTTCCCTCCCGCACCCACTTTCTGTAATCACAAACTTCTGTTGAACACTCTAACATTACATTCTTAAACCTACCCCATACATCTTCGACCTCGTTACCTATACTCTCTCTAGCCCATTTATTCTCCAATAGTTGTTTATATCTTACCCTAACTGCCTCCTCTTTTAGTTTATAAACCTTCACTTCTCTCATACTTGCTGCTTCCATTTTCCTTGTAACTCACCTGCCTTTTATTCCCACTGTAGCTACAAGTAAAAAGTGATCTGATATATCTGTGGCCCCTCTATAAACATGTACATCCTAAAGTCTACCCATCAGTCTCGTATCTACCAATATGTAGTCAAACAAACTATTGTCAATACTCACTATATCATATCCTGTATACTTATTTATCCTCTTCTTCTTCAAATATGTATTACCTATAACCAAACCCCTTTCTGTACAAAGTTCAATCTCAGGCTCCCCATTATCATTTACACCTGGCACCCCAAACTTACCTGCCACATCCTCTCTGAACGTTTCGCCTACTTTAGCATTTATGTCCCCTACCGCAGTTACTCTGTCACGTGGTTCAAAAGTTCCTACACACTCGGTTAACAGTTCTCTCTCTCTCTCTCTCTCTCTCTCTCTCTCTCTCTCTCTCTCTCTCTCTCCTCTACACTCCTCTCTTCTCCAGGTGCATACGCACATATTATGACCCACTTTTCACATCTGACCCTTATTTTAATCCACATAATCCTTGAATTTAAGCATTTATATTCCCTCTTCTCTTCCCATAACTGATCCTTCAACATTATTGCTACCCTTCCTTAGCTCTAATTCTCACAGATACTACTGAATTAATCCCATTTATTTCTCCTCAGTGAAACTCCCTTACCCCCTTCAGCTTTGTTCCGCTTAGAGCTAGGACATCCAATTTTTTTTCATTCATAACATTAGCAAACATTTCATTCACATCATTCACACTACATCTATGCACATTCAAACATCCCAGTTTTATAAATTTTTTCCTCTTTCTCGTTTTTACTAGATTCTACAGGCGAATGATGTACTAGCAAATTCTTCCCTTCACTTTATTCGCCTCCTACAACACACATGGCTTACGGAGGAAAGCTTCTTTTCCAATTCCCCATTCAGAATTTGGGAAATAAAGAAGAACAAGAACTATTAAGAAAAAAGAAGAAAAGCCTTGATATGTTTATGTATATACATGCATGTACATGCCTGTGTAGTGTAACCTAAGAGTAAGTAAAAGAAGCAACATGAACGTGTTATCCAGCATGTTTATGAGACAGAAAAAAAGACACCAGCAATCCTACTATCTTCTAAATCAGTTAAAAGTTTCTGTTTTACACTCACTTGGAAGGACGGTAGTACCTCACTGGGTGCTTGCTGTTTACCAACCTATTACCACAGGACGGTAGTACCTCCCTGGGCGGTTGTTGTCTACCAACCTATTACCATAGGACAGTAGTATCTCTCTGAGTGGTTACTGTCTATCAACTTAATACCACAGGACGGTAGTACCTCCCTGAGTAGTAGCTGTCTACCAACCTAATACCACAGGACGGTAGTACCTCTCTAGGTGGTTGCTGTCTACCAACCTACTACCAAAGAATTGTAGTACCTTCCTGGGTGGTTGCTGTCTACCAACCTACTACCACAGGACGGTAGTACCTCCCTGGGTGGTTTCTGTCTACCAACCTACTACCACAGGACGGTAGTACCTCCCTGGGTTGTTGCTGTCTACCAACCTACTATCATAGGACTGTAGTATCTCTCTGGGTGGTTGCTGTCTACCAACCTACTACCACAGGACTGTAGTACCTCCCTGTGTGGTTGCTGTCTACCAACCTGCTACCACAGGACGGTAGTACCTCCCTGGGTGGTTGCTGTCTACAACCTACTACCATAGGATTGTAGTATCTCTCTCGGTGGTTGCTGTCTACCAACCTACTTCCACAGGACAGAAGTACCTCCCTAGGTGGTTGCTGTCTACCAGCCTACTTTCACAGGACGGTAGTACCTCCCTGGGTGGTTGCTGTCTACCAACCTACTACCACAGGACCGTAGTACCTCCCAGGGTGGTTGCTGTCTACCAACCTACTACCACAGGACGGTAGTACCTCCCTGGGTGGTTGTTGCCTACCAACCTACTACCACCGGACGGTAGTACCTCCCAGGGTTGTTGCTGTCTACCAACCTTCTACCACAGGACGGTAGTACCTCCCTGGATGGTTGCTGTCTAACAACCTACTACCACAGGACGGTAGTACCTCCATGGGTTCTTGCTGTCTACCAACCTACTACCACAGGACGGTAGTACCTCCCTGGGTTCTTGCTGTCTACCAACCTACTACCACAGAACGGTAGTACCTCCCTGGGTGGTTGCTGTCTACCAACCTACTACCACAGGACGGTAGTACTTCCCTAGGCGGTTGCTGTCTACCAACCTACGACCACAGGACGGTAGTACCTCCCTGGGTGGTTGCTGTCTACCAACCTACTACCACAGGACGGTAGTACTTCCCTAGGTGGTTGCTGTCTACCAACCTACTACCACTGGACGGTAGCACCTACCTGGATAGTTGCTGTCTACCAGCCTACTACTACAGGACGGTAGTACCTCCCTGGGTGGTTGCTGTCTACCAACCTACTACCACAGGACGGTAGTACGTCCCTATGGGGTTGTTGTCTACCAACCTAGTATCACCGGATGGTAGTACCTCTCTGGTTGGCTGCTATCTACCATTCTATTACCACAGGACTGAAGTACCTCCCTAGGTGGATGCTATCTATCAACCTACTACCACAGGACGGAAGTACCTCCCTGTGTGGTTGCTGTCTACCAACCTCCTACCACAGGACGGTAGTACCTCCCTAGGTGGTTGCTGTCTACCAACCTACTACTACAGGACGGTAGTACCTCCCTGGGTGGTTGCTGTCTACAAACCTTTTACCTCAGGACGGTATTACCTCCCTGGGTGGTTGCTGTCTACCAACCTACTACCAGAGGACAGTAGTACTTCCCTGGGAGGTTGCTGTCTACCAACCTACTACCACAGGATGGTAGTACCTCCCTGTGTGACTGTTCTCTACCTACCTACTAGCACAGGACGGTAGTACCTCCCTGGGGGTTGTTGTCTACCAACCTTCTACCACAGGACGGTAGTACCTCCCTGGGTTGTTGCTGTCTACCAACCTACTATCATAGGACTGTAGTATCTCTCTGGGTGGTTGCTGTCTACCAACCTACTACCACAGGACTGTAGTACCTCCCTGTGTGGTTGCTGTCTACCAACCTGCTACCACAGGACGGTAGTACCTACCTGGGTGGTTGCTGTCTACAACCTACTATCATAGGACTGTAGTATCTCTCTGGGTGGTTGCTGTCTACCAACCTACTACCATAGGACTGTAGTATCTCTCTGGGTGGTTGCTGTCTACCAACCTACTACCACACGACAGAAGTACCTCCCTATGTGGTTGCTGTCTACCAGCCTACTACCACAAGACCGTAGTACCTCCCAGGGTGGTTGCTGTCTACCAACCTACTACCACAGGACGGTAGTACCTCCCAGGGTGGTTGCTGCCTACCAACCTACTACCACCGGACGGTAGTACCTCCCTGGGTTGTTGCTGTCTACCAACCTTCTACCACAGGACGGTAGTACTTCCCTGGATGGTTGCTGTCTACCAACCTACTACCACAGGACAGAAGTACCTCCCTAGGTGGTTGCTGTCTACCAGCCTACTTCCACAGGACGGTAGTACCTCCATGGGTTCTTGCTGTCTACCAACCTACTACCACAGGACGGTAGCACCTCCCTGGGTGGTTGCTGTCTACCAACCTACTACCACAGGACGGTAGTACTTCCCTAGGCGGTTGCTGTCTACCAACCTACGACCACAGGACGGTAGTACCTCCCTGGGTGGTTGCTGTCTACCAACCTACTACCACAGGACGGTAGTACTTCCCTAGGTGGTTACTGTCTACCAACCTACTATCACTGGACGGTAGCACCTACCTGGATAGTTGCTGTCTACCAGCCTACTACTACAGGACGGTAGTACCTCTCTGGGTGGTTGCTGTCTACCAACCTACTACCACAGGACGGTAGTACGTCCCTAGGGGGTTGTTGTCTACCAACCTAGTATCACCGGATGGTAGTACCTCTCTGGTTGGCTGCTATCTACCATTCTATTACCACAGGACTGAAGTACCTCCCTAGGTGGATGCTATCTACCAACCTACTACCACAGGACGGAAGTACCTCCCTGTGTGGTTGCTGTCTACCAACCTACTACCACAGGACGTTAGTACCTCCCTAGGTGGTTGCTGTCTACCAGCCTACTACTACAGGACGGTAGTACCTCCCTGTGTGGTTGCTGTCTACAAACCTTTTACCTCAGGACGGTATTATCTCCCTGGGTGGTTGCTGTCTACCAACCTACTACCAGAGGACAGTAGTACTTCCCTGGGTGGTTGCTGTCTACCAACCTACTACCACAGGATGGTAGTACCTCCCTGTGTGATTGTTCTCTACCTACCTACTAGCACAGGACGGTAGTACCACCATGGGGGTTGTTGTCTACCAACCTTCTATCACAGGACGGTAGTACCTCTCTGGGGTGAGGTTCCTGTCTACCGACCTTCTACCACAGGACGGTAGTACCTCCCTGGGTGATTACTGTCTACCAACCTACTACCACAGGACGGTAGTACCAACCTTCTACCACATTACGGTAGTACCTCCCTGGGTGATTGCTGCCTACCAACCTACTACCACAGGACGGTAGTACCTCCCTGGGTGGTTGCTGTCTACCAACCTACTACCACAGGACGGTAGTACTTCCCTGAGTGGTTGCTGTCTACCAACCTACTACAACAGGACGGTAGTACGTCCCTGGGTGGTTGTTGTCTACCAGCCTAGTACCACCGGATCTTAGTACTTCTCTGGTTGGTTGCTATCTACCATCCTATTACCACAGGACGGTAGTACCTCCCTAGGTGGATGCCATCTACCAACCTACTACCTCAGGACGGAAGTACCTCCCTGGGTGGTTGTTGTCTGTAAACCTACTACCACAGGACGGTAGTACCTCCCAAGGTGGTTGCTGTCTACCAACCTACTACTACAGGGCGGTAGTACCTCCCTGGGTGGTTGCTGTCTACCAACCTACTACCACAGGACGTTAGTACCACCCTGGTTAGTTGCTACCTACGAACCTACTACCACAGGACGGTAGTACCTCCCTGGGTTGTTGCTGTCTACAAACCTACTTCCTACTATGGATTTGGAAAAGGCATAAGACAGGGTGGATAGTGCGGCAATGTCGTAGATGTTGCAGGTGTATGGTGCAGGAGGTAGGTTACTGAACGCAGTGAAGAGTTTTTACGAGGATAGTGAGACTCAAAGTAGAGTATGTAGGCGAGAGGGAGATTATTTCCCAGTAAAAGTAGACCTTAGACAAGGATGTGTGATATCACCGTGATTGTTCAATATATTTACAGATGGGGTTGTAAGAGAAGTGAATGCGAGGGTCTTGACAAAAGGTCTGGAGTTAAAGATAAAGAATCAAACACAAAGTGGGAGTTGTCACAGTTGCTCTTTGCTGAAGACACTGTGCTTTTGGGAGATTCTGAAGAGAAGTTGCAGAGGTTGGTGGATGAATTTTTTAGGGTATGTAAAAGATGAAAATTGAAAGTGAATAGATTGGATTTCAGATTGGAGGGAGAGAATATGAAAGAGGTGAATGTGTTCAGATATTTAGGAGTGGATGTGTCAGCAGATGGGTCTATGAAGGATGAGGTGAATCATACAATTGATAAGGGGAAAAGGGTAAGTGGTGCACTTACGAGTCTGTGGAGACAAAAAACTTTGTCTGTGGAAGCAAAGAGGGGGAAGTAAGAGAGTATAGTTGTACCAACACTCTTGTATGGGTGTGAAGCATGGGTGATCAATGTTACGACGAGGAGAAGGCTGGAGGCAGTGGAGATATCAATCTGAGGGCAATGTGTGGTGTGAATATTATACAGAGAATTCGTAGTTTGGAAATTAAGAGAAGGTGTGGGATTACCAAAACTATTATCCGGAGGGCTGAGGAGGGGTTATTGAGGTGGTCCGGATATGTGGAGAGAATGGAACAAAACAGAATGACTTCGAGAGTGAATAAACCTGTAGTGGAGGGAAGGCGGGAAAGGGGTCGGCCTAGGAAGGGTTGGAGGGACGGGGTAAAGGAGGTTTTGTGTGCGAGGTGCTTGGACTTCCAGCAAACGTGCGTGAGCGTATTTGATAGGAGTGAATGGAGACAAATGGTTTTTAATACTTGACGTGCTGTTGGAGTGTGAGGAAAGTAACATTTATGAAGGGACTCAGGGAAACCGGCAGGCCGGACTTGAGTCCTGGAGATGGGAAGTACAGTGTCTACACTCTGAAGGAGGGGTGTTAATGTTGCAGTTTTATAACTGTAGTGTAAAGCACCCTTCTGGCAAGACAGTGATGGAGTGAATGAAGGAGAAAGTTTTTCTTTTCCGGGCCACCCTGCCTTGGTGGGAATCGGCCGATGTGTAATAAAATTATATATATATATATATATATATATATATATATATATATATATATATATATATATATATATATATATATATATATATATATATATATATATATATATATATATATATATATATATATATATATATATATATATATATATATATATATATATATATATATATATATATATATATATATATATATATATATATATATATATATATATATATATATATATATATATATATATATATATATATATATATATATGTCGTGCCGAATAGGCAGAACTTGCGATCTTGGCTTAAATAGCAACGTTCATCTTGCCATATAGGACAAGTGAAAATTTGTGTATGCAATAATTTCGCCAAAATCATTCTGAACCTAATGAAAAAAATATATTTCACTGTGTTTGTTTAGTATTAAATTATTGTAAACGTATATGGAATGTATTTAGTTGGGTTAGGCTAAAATAAATTGTTCTTGTTATAATAAGGTTAGGTAAGTTTTCTAATACTCATTTGGTGCAAAATTAAAAATTTTTACATTAACATTATTGAAAAATATATATCTTTAAATGTTTAAGAGAAAATTTTAGAAATGTCTTAATTTTAAATGAGTTCTTGCTAATTGACCAGTTTTACATATTCGGCACGACATATATATATATATATATATATATATATATATATATATATATATATATATATATATATATATATATATATATATATATATATATATATATATATATATATATATATATATGCAATAAGATCACAGTAAACAGGTGATTTTAGAATATGCAAAAAAACCACTCTGAAAGAATAGAGAAATTCCAAGCGCTTTCGTGACTACTCACATTATCAAGGAACTATGAAAGTAAAGAATCCAAGGAAGCTATATAAGGGGTCTGGTCGGCACCTCACTATCAGATCCCACAACGGTTTAAACACGTGACGCGCGGCGAGCCAACTTGGAAAGGTCCTTGGCACAACTCACCCCACAAACTATTCTACCCAAGAAATAAGAAATTTTAAAGATTATTTGTCCAGTGTATTATTAAATTCTTCCCAAATTCTATTAATTATAAATGGATCTAATTTATATAAACCAAAGGAAATATTCATATTATTGTCAAAACTGCTTTTTATGAAACAAGATTCAATTATATTCCTGTCGACCATGGACTTGCTTGATACTACTTTCTCAACTTTTTGAAAATCAATTGGATGGTTAAAATCTCTTACATGAATAAATAGAGCATTGGAATCTTGTCCAGTTCCAATGCTATATTTATGTTGTTTTAATCTTAGTTCGAGATTTTTACCAGTTTGACCGTAATAAACTTTATCGCAAATTTTACAAGGAATCTTATAGACACATCCATCAGCATTTTGGGGGGAATTCTTTATCAAAAGTTTTTTTACTGTATCGAGATTTTTGAATACAACTTTAATATTAAAAGTCTTAAGAAGAGAAGGCATATCAACCAAGTTTTCATGGTAAGGGAGAACCAACATATTTTTATTTGAATAAGGCTGGTTGTCCCTTTTTGGATTGTAAAAAGTATTTCTGGCAACTTTAAAAGATTTATCAATTACATTTCTTGGGTATTTTAAATCATTACCTATTTCATAAATTTTGGATATTTCCTCATCTATGAACTCAGGACTACAAATTCGTAAAGCTCTCAGAAACATTGATGAGAAAACAGACAGTTTGACTCTATCTTGATGCGAGGAATAATAGTGGACATAGGAACAGTTATTAGTAGGTTTTCTGTAAATTTTAAATTTGAATTCATTATTACCCTTAATAATTAAAACATCTAGAAAAGGCAATGAGTTATTTTCTTCAAACTCAACAGTAAAGTTTATTGAATGGGCTAAGCTATTTAATTTTCCAAGGAAATGGTGTATATCTACATTTTTGGGCATAAGACACAAAATATCATCAACATATCTGAACCATTTAGCTCTATTAGGGAGGATTGTGTTAAGTAACCTTGTTTCAAAAAATTCCATGTATAGGTTACTAAGAAAAGGTGAAAGAGGATTTCCCATTGCCATACCAAACTTCTGAGTGTAAAATTTATCATTAAATACAAATTTTGCATCAACAATGCAAAGTTTAATAAGTTTAATGATAGTAGGAACTGGCAATGGTAAATCATAGTTAACGAGTTCTTCAGATAAGAAACTTAATAAATCATCAACAGGAACTTTCGTAAACAAGGAAGTAACATCAAAACTAACCATGTTAAAATCATTTAGGTCAGTCAAGGAGCTTAATTTATCAACCAAGTCTATGTTGTTTTTAACATTAAAGTTAGAAATTTTGCCAACAATAGGGCTCAAAATATCAACAAGCCATTTGGATAATTTATATGAAACTGACCCTATGGAGCTAATAATTGGTCTGACTGGATTCCCTGGTTTGTGTGTTTTTATTAGTCCATATATAGCTTCCTTGGATGCTTTACTTTCATAGTTCCTTGATAATGTGAGTAGTCACGAAAGCGCTTGGAATTTCTCTATTCTTTCAGAGTGTTTTTTTTGCATATATATATATATATATATATATATATATATATATATATATATATATATATATATATATGTCGTGCCGAATATGTAAAACTGGTCAATTAGCAAGAACTCATTTAAAATTAAGTCCTTTCTAAAATTTTCTCTTATACGTTTAAAGATATATTTTTTTCATTAATGTTGATGTAAAAAATTTAAATTTTGCACCAAAAGGAACTTAGAAAACTTACCTAACCTTATTATAACAAGCGCAATTTATTTTACCCTAACCCAACTAAATATATTTTAGATTTGTTTACAGTAATTTAATACTAAACAAACACAGTGAAATATATTTTTTTCGTTAGGTTCAGAATGATTTTGGCGAAATTATTGCATACACAAATTTTCACTTGTCCTATATGGCAAGATGAGCGTTGCCATTTAAGCCAAGATCGCAAGTTCTGCCTATTCGGCACGACATATATATATATATATATATATATATATATATATATATATATATATATATATATATATATATATATATATATATATATATATGTATATATATATATATATATATATATATATATATATATATATATATATATATATATATATATATATATATATATATATATAACCAAATTTTTTTATTAATTAAAATACTCGTATATTTGACTGGTTGTGTAGAAGTAAAATGCAGCCTTAATGACTCTCGTTTATTCCATTAGCGTTACATATATGCAACACCGACCACGACTTAAAACATGGCGTTAAAACTCAAAGCTGAAATTTTATATATATAAAAAACTGAGTACCTAAACAAAATTATATTCATATGTATATATACTAACAAGCTAAGTATAAAAGCTTGAATATGCGTGTCATTTCGCTCATCACTAGCGTTACTTTTGTCATCCACATTAATTAACATGTTGGGGAAGGGGAATGTATGTTTTGGGTAGTGTCTGGGGAAGGTGTAGACAGTGGGAAGAGTTGGGGAGTAGCGAGTTGATAATAGGTATCAAAAAACAATGAAGGCAACAAAAAATGGTTTGGAATAGAGTGAATGAGTAAATGGAGGTTAGGAGAAGGGAGAGGGTTACTTGTTACTGTGTAATGTCGACTCCCTGCGGTTCCGTTCCTCCATGATGTGAACTTTTTTTCAAGCTTTTTTCAAGATTTGGAGAATAACCTTTTATTGAGACAAGGTTTAGGTCAGATGTCTGTTAAGAGCATTTTTTTACTTGGCGAAGCGAAACAGAGAAACGTTGCAATTGAATCTTGTCGTCCAACGTGCTTTTTTAACACTTGTATTTGGGGTCCAATTTTTGTTGAGTGTGTCCTGGAACATATGTTATTATATCCCTATTAATAAGTAACCCGCAGCATGAATGTGAATATGAGAGGGTGAGCAAGTGATAATGTTGGAGGTTCACCTTTACACTCCCTTCAGCATTCTTAATTTTTCACCCGTCAAGTTTTATACACAAGCCAGCAGGCTTTATCCTCCATGTTTAATAATCTTGCGAGTAAGCTTCAGTTAATTAACCACACTTGTATTCTTCCTTAGCTCCTGTGAAAGCTAGTCCCTTGCTGCTGTATACTACCTCTTACTGCTAGTCGAATAGGGAAAGTTGGTGCCAGGAAGCGAGCCCCAAGCGTCTCGCCGTGCCAAGATTCAAATACTGTAAGTTTTGGAGGTGAGGCAGATTCTTTGGCCACTGAGCTATTATTACAAAGTGAATAAATTTTAACTGAATTATCCTACCAGAGAATACTAGCAGGTCAACATATTGATGCCCTTCTAGCAACTAGCTTGTGTCTGGCTTGTAGCAGGTATAAGTTTATTTTCTGCAACTCTAGGTGAGCAGGACATTGCTACCTCAGGGCTTTTGTAGCAATGCATATATAGTGTGGAAAAAATTTCTCCAGAAAGGGGGGTATCAGCCCCCTTCAACCCTTTCAGCCCCTTTCAGAAAGCGTTTTGCTTTCTGATAAACAGTTTAATTGATTCCGTATGAGACTAAGAGCATCACAGAAAGTCACTCCACCTCTCATTGTGTGGAGAAATTTTCTCCACGAAAGGGGCATCAGCCCCCCTTCATCCCTTCAACCCTTCAGCCCTGAGGGACCCAGCCCTCTCAGAAAGGGCAAGCTTCTTGTTTACTTCCACATCTAGTAATTACAAGCAGATGCCTCACCAGCTTGTACCAGTCACCAGATCACACCACGTCTTTGAAAGAGATCAGTGTTGCAACCAATGTGAATTAACGAGAGTAATTAATCTCTGTACCGCAACAGGAAAGATACAGGAAAACTTCTACCTCACTTTATTCACACGTGGGACATAATGAACTCTAAGTGATTGAGACATATCAAGAAATCAAGCATATGTGTTCCAAATTGTTGCAGTTTGGCAAGGAAGGCAAATCTGCTTGTATCAGCGAATCCTAAATTTATATGAGGACAAGTAAGGCCAGCGAGGGGCGCTGCGGGATAGATTCCTTTTAGACTTCGTCGAGGCAACTCGTGCATCACACTGTGTGTAAAAAATCTCAACAGCAGAGGCGTCGCTAGAGTTGGTGTCACCCGGGGCGGAATCTCTGGTGTCACCCGGGGCACCATCTTTGGTGTCACCCCCATGAAATTCAAGGGCGGAGAATGGGGGATGGAAACTCTAGTTACGTCACTACTGCATGACCAGTGACTAATGTTTAGCAATGAGAACGTTTAAGGGCCATAAACTTAACAGGCGAATACTTCTAAACTTTATTAAAGATAAAATAAATAATCGTAGCAATATTAAGGAAACATAAACTCAGATACCACTTTGAGTACAGCCAACAGATCCTACATTTGTTCATCTTCAACAATGCCAAAGCAAAAAAGAAAACTAGAAAAATAAAGAAAAACATTGCAATATCAGAGAAATACTAGTTCCGATTTGACCTTGAGTACAGGTAACATCTCAGTGAATCTAATCTTACATTTCCTTCCCTTCAGTTATGCAAAATCATCTATCACATCATCAAAATCGATGATTTTCCCTATATAGGCTTATTTGTAGGTTGTTAATATATAATAAGCTATATAGAAATGAAGGATTCTTCTCTTATATTGGTGCAGCACGGTTTCGGGCATTCGTGTCACCTTTAGAGGCTCTATGTTGTCACCCCATAAATGGTGTCACCTGGGGCGGCCTTCCCCCCGTCCCTCCTTACGACGCCCCTGCTCAACGGACACAGCAGAACAATTACAGAGAAGTGTGATCAGCTTCCTGTGATGATATCGCTGTGGAAAGAACAAATCTTGTGGAACATAGTGTACCAGAGTGCATATTCCTAGACTGTGGAAGACGTGGACATACAAGGACACTTTAGCTTTCATTAAGTCACCTATACCTGTCGAATATGGTGCATCCAACACCATAGCTCACGCTACAAGAGCAAGGTAGGTTTTGAACCTACTAGTTATGCATGGGACTGTGCAGTTCTTGTATCACAAGGAGTTCAAAATCATCCTATAGTCTGCAGTGAGGTGTGGACTTTTGAGACCAAACAAGTATGTATTATCAGCAATCAGTTTCTAAGATATGCTGACACAAAACCCCATAGGGGTAATTATACTCATCATACCTATCCCCTTTGTTGAGAAATGATTTACCAGCTAAGGTTATACATTAAATATACAGAAAACTTAGCTTAGAAAGACAGCTCATCGCCTGCACAGCCGCTCCTGCAGACGAGGTCTTGAGAAGCTGTATCATCCATTTCATAATGGGCTGTAAAAGATTATATTATGTTAATAATAAATTACCCCTAGGGGGTGTTATGTCAGCATATTTCATTCACTGATGGCTGACGTACGTACTTATGTGGACTCAAAAGTCCACTTATCACCGGGGTTTATGATAAGTGACTAACTCGTAACTTAGACTCAACTGCACAGTCAATAGTATTACATCACGAGTTAGAACACTTACCCGGGTATATGTATCTGACCCGTAGTTATGCCCGGATATCCGTTGAGATGATTGAAGAATAGTGTTCTTTGAAGAATGTCCCACTACAATCTGTTGGATCGCAACACTCGTTGTTACACTGTTCATCAATAATTGTTCACACCATAATGTCACTAAAGAGGCTGATCACATTTCTCTGTAAGTGTTTATCGTGTTTTGTGAGACACTTTGTCCACACTAACGCACGGATCAGTGTTCTTTGTTGGTTATCCTGGCGTCAGTGTGACTCTCAGTAGTCAAAAGTAATATCACCTCACAGGGTCCTATGCCGCTCCATTGCTCCTCGAACATAAAGGAAAAGCTGACCTAGTACTTTTGCTTCCATGCCACTTCCTCCATGAAGCAAAGCAGAATGTTTGATTCTTGCTGTCTTAAGCATAGACAACAATGTCCATTATCTTTACCATGGTAACAAAGTGGGAGCAGAATTTTCCTAAATTGTTCTGCTAAGGTAAGAGATAGACTGTCTTTTAATAAACTACACTGCAAAACTGGAGTCTTGCAAGGAGTGGCAGTCGCTTGACCACGTGGCATACTCGTACTGCATCTGAGATCAATTACTTGCTGTAGCAGTAAACAAGATGCTTGCCCCTTCTGAGAGGGCTGGGCCCCTCAGGGCTGAAAGGGCTGAAAGGGGCTGAAGGGGGCTGATACCCCCCTCCTGGAGAAAATTTCTCCACACTGGGGGGCGGCGGAGGTTCGCTGCAGGTGAACTATTCATCACTTAACATTAATTTGATTTTTTCACTCGCCACCACTGCTGCTTGTCTTTTCTGAACAGCTTTAGTCTGTGTGGTTTCTGGAGAATCACTAATTTTATTTTCAACACTGTGTAATTCTAACGGCACTAGTTTATTTATTGTCCGCTTATTCACAACACCTTTGCTTATAACATCTACTGTCCTGATGATTCCATTTGCATCAGGATATATGGTCAAAATTTTTCCAAGTGGCCAATGGGACCTCGGACCATCATTGTCAATAATCACTATGTCACCAGGTCTTAAGGACTTATGATTTTCAGGAACACCAGCTCCATAGAAGTGTTCTCTCAATGAGGTGAGATAGTCTTCTCGCCAAATTTTCTCCCAATGTTCAATCACTTTATTAAGGTGTTTGAATTTACGTCTTAGTTGCTCAGATTCGAAATAAGTAGGATCCTCTATGATTTCTTTATCATTCATGGAAGAAACAGGTTCGAGCCTTCTGCCATGGAGTAAATGAGATGGACTTAACACTTCTAAATTGTCTAGATCATCGGTAACATAAGTTAGAGGTCTGTTGTTGACTCTGTTTTCTGTTTCAGTCACAACTGTACGGAATTCTTCTAAGTCGATTCTCTGACGATGAAGAGTCTTCCTTAAACAACGTTTTACAATGCCGATCATTCTTTCATAAAATCCGCCGTGCCATGGAGATTTAGGAGGAATGTATCTCCAACGACAACTGCGTTGATTCAGCATCTGTTGTACTTCTGGTTGATCAAAGATCTTGCTTATATAAGCAGCACCAGCAACAAAGATCGTTGCATTATCTGAAATCATCAGTCTGGGACATGCCGTTCTGGCTGCAAACCTTCTGAATAATTTGATAAAGGTTTCAGCAGACATGTCAGTGGCTACTTCTAGATGTACTGCTCTAGTTGTAGCACAAGTGAACAAACAGATGTACACCTTGATAGGAACTTTGTCAACTGTTTTGGTTAAAATTATTGGTCCAGTGTAATCTACACCTGTCACCTCAAATGGAGTGATATGACAAACTCTTTCAGAGGGATATGGAGGTGGACCTGGATACTGACATACTCGCATATCGTAGTGACGACAAGTAATACAGTCCTTTATTTATTTTTTCACACTTTGTCGACCTTGAGGTATCCAGTAACATTGTCGTATATGACAAAGTGTGTCAGCTACCCCACCATGTAACACGTTACTGTGGGCGTTTTGCATAATCAGTTTCGTTAGGCAATGACTCTTGGGGATCAATATTGGATATATGGCTTCTTTAGGTAGTGAAGAATTATGAATTCTTCCTCGACATCTTATAATCTTTTCTGAGTGGAGATAAAGTCCAAAAGAATTAATCATAACAGGTTTCTTTGGGGATTTATCTTGTGTTTCCAGAAATTTATATTCTGTAGAGAAAACATCTTTCTGTATTAGTTTCACCCGGTATTTAATGGGTTCAAGACATCCATAATCAGGTTTTATTCCTTTAATGAATTTAAAAACAAGAGCTGTAACTCTTAAGAATTTACCCAAAGATGAGTATTTAGATCCATCAATGACTATTTCTGTTGTGTCTGCAACATTTACACAACATATTTCTGCTGTGTTCAAGCATACTCTTTCTTCTGGCATAATGTGAGCTTGATAAATTAGACACATGTGCAACTCTTGGGTATCTTTATTGTGGAAACGTTTCGCCACACAGTGGCTTCATCAGTCCATACAAAGGAGAATCTTGAAGAACAGGAGGAGAATGAGGTAATCAGTCCCTCAACCTTGAGTCGATGTGGTCAGTCCATCAATCTTGAACAGAATAAGGCATACGTGCGGAGAAGGAGCTTATAAACCGTTGGTAGGAGAGGTGCAGCAGTCATAGGTGGTGTCACATTTGTTCAATGTTGAAGTAGGTCGTGCCCAAGAATTAGGCAAGTGAAGAATTCCCAAGTATTAAGATCCCAAGAAGTTGCAGTGTCTGACAGTTTTGTAGATGAATGGTTCAGAGAACCGACATGTTGATAAATTAGACACATGTGCAACTCTTGGGTATCTTTATTGAGGAAACGTTTCGCCACACAGTGGCTTCATCAGTCCATAGGTGGTGTGACACCACCTATGACTGCTGATTCACTGCCAGATTCACTGTTGGTCTAGGAAACAGGAAAAAGACAGTAGAGGCTGTGGTAGTAGATGATTTGCCTAAGTCTGTGCAGATCCAGGGATAAAAGGAAATAGATGTAGCGCTGAAAGCAGCCAAGGTCAAGTTAGTCTGTCCTGACATACAGACGGACACTATTAAATATTTGATTTAATAATTGGAAGTGATTATTATCACTGTTTCGTGCAAAATATTGTAAGTAAATATGATGTTCACTTGCTGAAAACAGCAAGAGGCCACATGATATGTGGTCCCATTCCCTCTCAAAGTGAGAAAGAAACTGATATTGATTCAGTGGAAAATGTACTAGTTACGAGAATAACCACTGATCATGTACCACAGCAAAAATTATCATTACTGGAAGAAATGAATGAACCAGTTGATAAGTTGTGGGATTTAGATGCGATAGGTATTGATGTAAATAAACCAAGCCCACAAGAGTCTTAGACTTATAACCAATATTTAGACACTGTCAAATATAAAGATGGATAGCATTGGGTTAGGTTACCATGGAAATTAAATACACCACATCTGCCTAGCAATTATCGCATGGCTTTCGGACAAATGAAATCACAAATGCATGAGTTCAGGAAGAATCCATAGCTACAGACTGTCTATGATAATATCATACAAGAACAGTTAGACAATAAATTTAATGAGGAAGTAGTTGAAGACAAGTTGAAGGCAGAAGTTCATTATCTCCCGCACCATGGAATCAGAAAGGATTCTGAAACCACTCCACTACGTGTTGTACATAATTGCAGGACACGTGCTAAGAAAGATGTAGCAAGTCTTAATGACTGTCTGATGGCTGGACCCTCACTAACTGAGAAGCTTGGAGATGTGCTTTTGAAATTTCGCACAAACCCATATGCCTACATGGCTGATATTTCCAAAGCTTTCTTAGGAGTTGGACTACAAGAAATGAAGATTATACTAGATTCTTGTGGCCTGAAAATCCACATGATCCTCAAAGTCCTGTGAAAACTTATCGTTTCAAGTCAGTATTGTTTGGTGCATCATACTCTCCATTCTTACTAGAAGCTACTCTAAATACACATTTGAAGAAATCTGAAAGTCCCTTTAAAGAAATCTTAAAGAAAAGTTTCTATGTGGACAATCTTCAAGTTACTGTGAATAAAGAGGAGGATTTGAAATCCTTATACAGAGAAGCTAACAAGGAGATGAAAGATGCAAATAGGCCTCTAAGGACGTATAATACTAATTCAAGGCAATTAAGGGAATTTATCAAAGAAGATTTCCCTGAAACTGAAATTCCTGATTGCAACAATATGCTGGGACTTAATTGGAACACACAGGAAGATACTTTGAGTCTCAAAAGGATAAACAATAAGGTATCACAATGTTTTGATCCTCTAGGACTCGTCTCACCAATTACCATAAAATGCTTATGCAAGATGCATGGAAGCTAAAAATAGGATGGGATGAGAACTTGCCTCTAAAAATGAGTCAAGCATGGGATGAAATATCCAGGGAGTTTAAACAACTTCATCAAATTCAGTTTTCCAGACAAATAGGTCAAGAGGGAAACAAGTAAACATTACATGTGTTCCGTGATGCATCAACCAGAGGTTATGGCGCTGTAGCTTACATGAGTAATTCTGAAGGAAGTACACTAATTACTTCAAAGGCCAGGGTAGCACCCTTGAAGGTCATAACAGTACCACAAGTGGAACTGACAGCACTCTGTGTAGGTACAAAATTAGCTGTCTATCTCAACAAAGTACTTGATCATCTCACTATTGACAAAAACCGTGATCTTGAGTGATAATGAAGCAGTTCTCCAGTGGTTAAGAAGTAATCAGAGTAAGTTGGTCTATGTACAGAATAGAGTAGCAGAAATAAGAGCGATGCAGAGAGATTATCTCTTTCTCCACGTTTCTACCCAAGAGAATCCAGCTGACATGTTGTCACGTGGTGTCCCACTCAAGAAATTTGCGGCTCTCTAATGAAAATAACTGGCCTAAGCAGAAAGCTCACATTATGCCAGAAGAAATAGTCTGTTTGAACACAGCAGAAATAATCTGTGTAAATACTGCAGACACAACAGAAATAGTCATTGATGGATCTAAATACTCCTTTTTGGGTAAATTCTTGAGAGTTACAACTCTTATCTTTAAATTCATTAAAGGGATGAAACCTAATTATGTCTTGAACCCATTAAATACCGGGTGAAACTAATACAGAAAGATGTTTTCTCTACAGAATATAAATTTCTGGAAACACAAGATAAATCCCCAAAGAAACTTGACATGATTAATTCTTTAGGGCTTTATCTCGACTCAGTAAAGATTATAAGATGTCGAAGTAGAATGCATAATCCTTCACTACCTAAAGAAGCCATACATCCAGTGTTGATCCCCAAGAATCAATGGCTAACAAAACTGATTGTTCAAAACGCTCACAGTAACGTGTTGCATGGTGGGGTAGCTGACACACTTTGTCATATACGACAATCCTCATGGATACCTCAAGTGTGAAAAAAAGGGACTGCATTATTTGTCGTCACTACGATATGCGAGCGTCAGTATCCATATCCCTCTGAAAGAGTTTGTCATGTAACTTATATTGAGGTGACAGGTGTAGATTACACTGGACCAATAATTTCAACCAAAACAGTTTACAAAGTTCCCATCAAGGTGTACATCTGTTTGTTCACTTGTGCTACGACTACAGCAGTACATCTAGAAGTAGCCACAGACATGTCTGCTGAAACCTTTATCAAATTATTCAGAAGGTTTGCAGCCAGAAGGGCATGTCCCAGACTGATGATTTCAGACAATGCAACGAACTTTGTTGCTGGTGCTGCTTATATAAGCAAGATCTTTGATCAACCAGAAGTACAACAGATGCTGAATCAACGTAGTTGTCGTTGGAGATAAATTCCTCCTAAATCTCAATGGAATGGCGGATTTTATGAAAGAATGATCGGCATTGTAAAACGTTGTTTAAGGAAGACTCTTCATCGTCAGAGAATCGACTTAGAAAAATTCCGTACAGTTGTGACTGAAATAGAAAATAGAGTCAACAACAGAAATCTAACTTATGTTACCTATGATCTAGACAATTTAGAAGTGTTAAGTCCATCTCATTTACTCCATGGCAGAAGGCTCGAACCTGTTCCTTCCATGAATGATAAAGAAATCATAGAGAATCCTCCATATTTCGAACCTGAGCAATTCAGGTTTAAACACCTTAACACCTTAATAAAGTGATTTGAACACTGGGAGAACATTGAGAGAACACTTCTATGGAGCTGGTGTTTCTGAAAATCATAAGTAACCTGGAGACAGTGATTATTGACAATGATGGTCCGAGGTCCCAATGGCCACTTGGAAAAATTGTGACCATATATCCTGATGCAAAAGGAATCAACAGGACAGTTGATGTTTTGAGCAAAGGTGTAGAGAATAAGGGGACAATAAATAAACTAGTGCCGTTAGAATTACACAGTGTTGAAAACAAAATTAGTGATTCTCCAGAAACCCCACAGACTAAAGCTGTTCATAAAAGGCAAGCAGAAGTGGTGGCGAGTGAGAAAATCAAATTAATGTTAAGTGATGAATAGTTCTCCTGCAGCGAACCTCTGCTGCCCCCTAGTGTGGAGAAATTTTCTCCGAAGAAAGGGGTATCGGCCCCCTTTCAGCCCTTCTGCCCTGAGGGGCCCAGCCTTCTCAGAAAGGGCAAGCATCTTGTTTACTTCCACATCCAGTAATTTCAAGCAGATGCTTAACCAGTGTGTACCAGTCCCCGGTCACACCACGTCTTTGCAAGAGATCAGTGTTGCAACCAATGTGAATTAACAAAAGTAATTAATCTCTGTACCGCAACAGGAAAGGCATTTTGGCAAGGAAGGCAAATCTGCTTGTATCAGTGAATCCAAACCATACCCCCGGCCGGGATTGAACCCGCGGTCATAGAGTCTCAAAACTCCAGCCCGTCGCGTTAGCCACTAGACCAGCTAGCCACAATAATATTCATCCAACTAGGTATATTTCTACACCATAGGAAGGTTAGCACAGGCACCTCTGTGACCACAAATGCAAGTTTTTACAGACGAATCTCCAGCTAGCGTGGCCGTGACGAACTCTAGCTCAAGTCCCTTCACTGCCGTCAACATGACTCAAGAAATCGTAATGACACGATTGCAAACAAACCATACCCCCGGCCGGGATTGAACCCGCGGTCATAGAGTCTCAAAACTCCAGCCCGTCGCGTTAGCCACTAGACCAGCTAGCCACAATAAGATTCATCCAACCAAGTATATTTCTACACCAGTTGGATGAATCTTATTGTGGCTAGCTGGTCTAGTGGCTAACGCGACGGGCTGGAGTTTTGAGACTCTATGACCGCGGGTTCAATCCCGGCCGGGGGTATGGTTTGTTTGCAATCGTGTCATTACGATTTCTTGAGTCATGTTGACGGCAGTGAAGGGACTTGAGCTAGAGTTCGTCACGGCCACGCTAGCTGGAGATTCGTCTGTAAAAACTTGCATTTGTGGTCACAGAGGTGCCTGTGCTAACCTTCCTATGGTGTAGAAATATACCTAGTTGGATGAATCTTATTGTGGCTAGCTGGTCTAGTGGTTAACGCGACGGGCTGGAGTTTTGACACTCTATGACCGCGGGTTCAATCCCGGCCGGGGGTATGGTTTGTTTGAAATCATGTCATTACGATTTCTTGTGTCATGTTGACGGCAGTGAAGGGACTTGAGCTAGAGTTCGTCACGGCCACGCTAGCTGGAGATTCGTCTGTAAAAGCTTGCATTTGTGGTCACAGAGGTGCCTGTGCTAACCTTCCTATGGTGTAGAAATATACCTAGTTGGATGAATCTTACTGTGGCTAGCTGGTCTAGTGGCTAACGCGACGGGCTGGAGTTTTGAGACTATGACCGCGGGTTCAATCCCGGCCGGGGGTATGGTTTGTTTGCAATCGTGTCATTACGATTTCTTGAGTCATCAGTGAATCCTTTATATGAGGGCAAGTAAGGCCAGCGAGGGGCGCTGCGGGGTAGATTTCTTTTAGACTTCGTCGAGGCAACTCGTGCGTCACATTGTAACAACATAGACTATAGTGATTGCGCATTTTTGTGCATAAAGAATCTCAACGGACACAGCAGAACAATTACAAAGAAGTGTGATCAGCTTCCTGTAATGACATCGCTGTGGAAAGAACAAATCTTGTGGAACATAATGTGCCAGTGTACGTGTTCCTAGACTGTAGAAGACGTGGACATCCAAGGACACTTTAGCTTTCATCAAGTCACCAATGCCTGTCGAATATGGTGCATCCAACACCATAGCTCACGCTACAAGAGCAAGGTAGGTTTTGAACCAACTAGTTATGCATGGGACTGCGCAATTCTTGAGTCACAGGGAGTTCAAAATCATTCTATAGTCTGCAGTTAGGTGCAGACTTTTGAGTCCAAACCTGTACGTATCATCAGCAATCAGTTTCTAAGATATGCTGACACAACACCCCCTAGGGGTAATTATACTCATCATACCTATCCCCTTACAGCCCATGTGTAGTTACAGTTGCATCGTCAGCTCCAAGAACATTCTGGACGCGGCTGCAGAATGTGGAGACGTCAACAGGCTAAGTCCCATACAGTTCACTTATTATATGACCAGATTGTTTGTATGTAAAACCCACACATTGCATCAAGTGTTCATATCTATATGAGTGACAGTGGAATGGAAAAATAACTCTTTCACCGCAGCAAGAAAATTACAGAAAAACTTGCATCACTTTATTCACAATGTGGGAAAATAATGAATTTCGTCTATCACTAGATATTATGAAATTTGCTATCTTGTATCGAATTATGTTGCAGTGTTTAACAAGGAAGATTAATAATGCTTAGTTCAGTAAATCCTTTGTAAGGAAGGCGAGGCGAGGGCTGAGGGTGCACAGGGCAGATTGGCTTCAAGAGACGACTGGGAAACTTGTTTCACGCGAGCATTGCCTTAAACAAAGGAACAGTGCTTTTGACTCTTGTACAATCTCAAACATTCGTGGGAGAACTATGACACAGTGACACAGTGAATTGTGATCTTCCTGTTGTGAAAATACCACGAAAAAACTAATCTTGATCCTGGTGTAGTGTAACAGTGTGTGTTGCTAAGAATTTTGTGAGAGAAACAGTGCAACCGTGAGACACTAATACTTCAATCAAGCCACCGATATCGGGTTAATTTCCCTGCATTGTCCTCTTCGCTTTCGGGCTGAGTGGACGCACTGCGCAAACAGCTCTTGCTTTCTCTGGTGCGCAACTTCCTGTTTTCACCAAGATGGCTGCCAGCTACCGCAGGAGGAGCAACACCGTGTGTGTTGACCTTGTTAAAGGGGCAATATACCCCACGAATGCCCCTGTTTTATTACCAACGATTATACGGGACACGTTTGGCATTGATGTTGAAGACTTACACGGAATAGCACTTAATGGATCATCACGAATCTTCATAAAGTTCTGCACAGTGGAGGCATATGAAAGGACGGTGACTCAGTACCAGGAGAAGAACATCACCGTATCATCTGGTCTGGAGGTACGCCTGCGGGATGCCTCAAAATACTACACCTGGGTGAGGATCCGCAACGTTCCTTTCGAGGCAGACGATGTAGATATCAGAGAGACATTTCAAAGATATGGTGAGGTGCATGACATTACTTTAGTTCGATGGACGGAGGGAATCTATGAAGGGTTGCCGGCTGGATCTTACACCGTCAAGATGTCTTTAAGAAGACCTATTCCATCGTATGTTGTCCTGGAGGATTTTAGGACACAGATGTACGTGACCTACGCGGGACAACGAAAGACGTGTCGCCTGTGCGGCGCTTTTGACCACATGGCGGCCGGATGTGGTAGAGCAGCAGCGCCGCGGCCTTGGGAGCGGCAAGTAGCCACGGAGTCTCAGGCGGAACCTCTACCGAAGAATTTGAGTGCGGCAGGCAAAGGTAATTGGGCGGACGAAGTGGAGGGCGTGTTGGAGAATTGTGTGACACTACCAGTGGCTTCGGATATTCCCCCGCAAGCGGGGCCGGGAGTTGAGCAGCAGCCTGTGGGGGTGGGAGAGACCGGTGCTCCACAGGAGTTATCTACGCCCCTACAGGAGATGATTAAGTCTTTCCTGGACGTGCCTGCGGAGGAGAACCCAGCTACAGACAGGAGCATTCTGACGGTTGAGAAGGACTTGATTGAGCAGATTCCAGAGTCTCTGGGGTCAGAGCCTGGCATGTTGCAGTTGATACAGGTGGAAGCTGAGGTGCACAAGGGCAATGGAAATACTGATATGGAAATTGAGGGCACATCTAGAAAGAGGGCTGGAGGCTCGTCGGATGAGGAGGTTATAACACCAGCTCAGCGTACAGGGACGAAGACGTGGGCAGGAGTGATTAAGAAAGGGCGGAGTAGTGTACAGGGGGGGGAGGGGGTACAGGCGGGAAAGAGTGTACAAGAAAAGACAGAAGCAGCAAAAAGTGGAACAGACAGGACACAGAGACATAGAGGAAAGCCACCCTTTCTGAATCTTTAAGTGTCTAACGATAAACGTGAATGGCCTTAGAGCTGACGGTAAACGAGTATGGTTGGAGGATGTTTTGCGGCGTTTTAATATTGATGTGTGTTTTATTCAAGAACACAATTTCAAGTATGGCAGAGAGTTGAGGCTGAACGGTTTTAGGATGTATGTTGGTAGTTCAGGGAAATTAAAGGGTGGGGTGGCAGTGGCAGTGAGGGAGTCCAGCCCATTCCACATGCTCAAGTGGGAAGAGGGAGGGGAGGGGAGGGTGGTGAGGGTGGAAGGGATATGGGGCGAGATTAGAGTATGTTTTCTGGGGATATATATGCCGGCAGATAGTAACATACGGGTTAAGGTGAATTTTGTAAGGGAGGTTTTGCTTTTCTACATGCGGGGTTTACCAATGGTTTCTATAATAGGTGGGGATTGGAATTGTGTAATCAGGAATAAGGATGTGGAACCGAGAGGGGCAGGGTGTGTGCTTGGGGTATTGAGGGATTTGTTGAGGGATGCAGGGGTTTATGACATAGTCAGGGGCGATGGGTGGAAAGTAGAGCACACGTTTCTGCGGAGGGGTTATGCTGCCAGGTTGGATCGTATATATATAACTCGAGATATAACAGTAGAACGTGTAATGACGATAGATTTAGGTTTTTCGGACCATCGTCCCGTTTTGGCAGAGATGGCATGGGAAGGGATGGTTCGTAGGTATGTGGGTTATTGGAAAATGAATGTGAGGCTACTCCAGGGAGAGGAGGAGGGGTTGTTTTTTAGGGAATGGTGGAAGCAACTATGGGAGGCTCGCAACGAAGAGGAGGATGTTTTGGAATGGTGGGAGAAGCACGCTAAATTGCAGATTAGGGACTATTACCAGCATAGAGGAAGGGATGAGGCGAGGTGGAGGTATGGTTTACAGAAATATTTAGAGGGGCAGCTAAATGATTGTTATGAAGGGGGAGGGGGGGCTAGACATGGAGAAATAGAGGTTTTAAGGGGAAGATTGAGGGATATACAAAACTCTCGTTTTGATGCGATACGTGTGAGGGAAGGTTTAGAGGAGGTTCTATGGGGTGACAAACCGTCAGGATGTGTTTTGAGGAGATTTAGGAATAGGCAACAGATGACCACGATTATGGGATTAGAGGTGTGTAAAGGGGTGGGGGGATATAGGGTGGGGCAGGTACTTAGTACCACCGATGGAATGAGCAATTATGCTGATTATTGGTTTAGGGAGAATTTTAAGCAGAGGGAGGGTGGAGAGAGGGAGGGAGAGATTCTGGGAGAAGGAATTCGAGGTTTTTTAGGGGAGGAGGAGAGGGCGGTAATAGAGGGTAGGATCAGTGAGGAGGAGGTGGAGGAGGCGATAATGGGCTTGAGTAGGGGAAAAGCGCCGGGCATTGATGGAATTCCTAATGATTTCTATATTACACATTGGGATTGTATGAAGGAATGTCTGGTCCGGTTGTTTAACTGTATGAAGGAAAGGGGAGTGTTGGGGGAATCGCAGGGCACGGGGGTAGTAGTTTTGGTCTATAAGGGAGGGGGGGGAAGACCTTGGGTGCTTTTAGGGCGATCTCCCTCATGTGTGCAGATTATAAAGTTTTTGCGAAGGTTTTAGGTAACCGTATGAAAAAGGTGCTTGACCGAGTCCTACATAGAGGACAGTGTGGGATTCCAGGTCGAAGTATGCGTGAGGGGCATGGAAGAATTAAGGATTTTGTGGAGGGTAGACAACGGGGGGGGATCTTGGGGATTGATTGGAAGCAGGCTTATGACAGTGTAGATAGACATATGTTGTGGTGTATTTTGAAAAAACAGGGTTTTAGTGATGAGATTGTGCGCTGGGCGACTACTTTGTATACGCCTGCAACGGTCAGGGTTCAGGTTAATGGGAAGTTAGGGTTGCCAGTGCAGATGGGGATGGGTTTGCGACAGGGTTGCCCCTTGTCTCAAATCCTCTTTGCATGCATGCAGGACCCTTTTTATAGGCTTATAGAGGAAGGAGTGTGGGAACAGGGAGAGGTGGGTCCTG
Organism: Cherax quadricarinatus; assembly: GCF_038502225.1. Lineage (NCBI taxonomy): Eukaryota > Metazoa > Arthropoda > Malacostraca > Decapoda > Parastacidae > Cherax > Cherax quadricarinatus. The sequence goes on from NC_091313.1 coordinate 14,440,813, forward strand.
GGAGATGTGGTATTGTGGGGTATGTGGATGACACCACAGTTTTGGTTGGAGGGGAAATAGGATTGGGGAATGTGGGACGTATAATAGAGATTTTTGGTGGGGCGACAGGGATGAGGGTTAATGGAGCAAAGTCAAAATTATTAGAAGTAGGCACGTGGGTGGGGGGGGGGGGGGGTTTGGGGGAACAGTATGGGTGGAACGTAGTGGATAGAATTAAGATATGTGGGGTTGTGTATATGGCGGACGCTGGGGAGGCACAGAGAATAAATTCCAAAGAAGTAGTGAGTAGAGCGATGGGTAGGATGCGCGGGTGGAGGGCTGGGGATATAACATTGCAGCAGAGGGTGGTGGTAGTAAATACACTTGTGTACAGTAAAGTGTGGGGCGTGGCAGAAATATATCCCCTGAGGTCGTGTGATATTCAGGAACTGGAGAGGGTGGTTTTGAGGTATGTGTGGGGTTATGGGAAGCCATGGCTACGGAAGGAGGTGGTGACGATGGGCGTGCGGCAGGGTGGGCTGGGTCTTATACCTTTGGACACACGAGTGAAGGCAGTGTATGTGAAGCAGCGATACTTGAGGGTGGGAGGGGAGAGGGGTAGAAGGGTGGGAGAGGTCATGAAGGATGTGCGAAAATGGTGGAAGGGAAAGGAACTACTGGAGTGTGAAGATATGGTGCGAAATTTGTTGGCAGTAAGGGAAGCAAAAAAAGTAAGGGTAAGTAGGCTTGGGAGGATAGGTAGGCAGGGTACAGTGATACAGGGAGTAGCTACATACCCAATGTATGATTGGAGGGGCATTTGGGAAGACTTTCGGAAGATCAGATTAAAGCCAAGGGTTCGTGAAGTGGTTTATAGATTCTTTATGGGAATTCTAGCTACAAGGTCAGTGTTATATAGAATGGGTTATGTAGGTGCTGGCACTTGTTTGCATTGTGAGGAAGAGGAGACGGCTTTTCATGCCATATATTTTTGTGAAACCTTGGGTTTTGTAAGGGCATGGTTAGCGAGAGTTCTGGGTATAGTGGCGGGAGGGGGAAGAAACATTTCGACTTTGAGGGCTTTGCATTTCGATGTGGGAGGGGTTTCCAAGGACATTCGGAGGGCAGTGATGTATATAGTGGCAGATTTTTTGTATGTGTCTTGGTGCATGCGGGAGGTGGGGGGTGAATATAGGGTGCGGGCGCTTGCGGCGAGTGTGTATCGTACAGTATGCAGAAATAGGCTACTATATGGGAGGTTGTGGGTAAATAGTTTTCCCTTGGGTTATCGTAATCTATCGGTAGGTGTAATGTTAGGGTTGGGTGTAGTTTAGAGCTGGATTGGGCTGGTTCTCCCTAAACTGGCATTTTTGTTCTTTTTTGAGATTAGTGGAGGATGGAAGGTGGAATAAAAGTGTGTGGTAGTGGAGCATATGGGTGTAAAGTCGTTAGGAAAGGGGGGGGCGTAGGGGGGGTGAACTGGTGACATTTGGTAGAGACAGGGGTTTTATGACTTTCGACGTCAGGTACGAACTTGAGCATGGAAGGGAACGTGAGTGTTTTTTTTTTTTTTTTTTTTTTTTTTTTTTTTTTTTTTTTTTTTTTTTTTTTAATACAGATAGCATGGGGTCAGGGGATGGCAGGGGGTGGCTTTCTGAAGTGTCTTTTGCCAGGTTGGTTTTGTTCATGATTGAGGTAGTACTGCCCGGTACATGTTTTATTAGGAGCCATAAGTTATATTGTGTAACTTAGTGCATGACAGAGTAAGTCTGATATTGCTCTGGAACATTGTTTAAATGGCTTTAGATTTAAAGGCATAATACATCTATAAGTTTGCATGAAGTGTATATATTAGACTTAGTACTGAATCTAACATTGTATAAAACTTTTATATTTAGCATAAGATGTTTTTGACGTTTTGTATTGTGTAAAAGTTATTGTTGGTCCATTTATTTGAACAATTTTTCATATTTTGTTAGTTGTTTGTTAGTTTTTATTTATATATAACTTTTATAAAATGTAAGTTAGTAAATGCTAAGATCTGTTAGTTTGTATGTACTAACTGTCAAAAAATAACATGATTCTTTTTGATTTAGGTTATACACTTTTGTCATGTCATGTGTATATATGCACATTGTTTCAGGCTAAGTACATGAAAAGGGGGGTTACCACTATTATGTGGCTGCAAGGGTTTATCATCCTGCACATTGAAAGGGATTGAGAGAGAGATACTATAGTGTAAGGGTTTAGTTCAATGGATTAGGTATATTTTGTGGTGAGATTATAAATTGTGTAAGTTTTGTTTTCTTGTCTTTTGACAAAAACAGTTTTTATGTCTATATTTTGGTACCATGTAAGTTTTCAATAAAATATAAAAAAAAATTTCCCTGCCACAAGCCAGGGAAAACTTGCGGGTCAGAGAAAAATACCCAGGTAAGTCTAGTCAGTTATGAACCTAGTTAGGTCGGCTGCAGCAGATGATTGGGTCATATCGTGTCTGGATTTAGCAATATAATCTTCTATCAGAGGGACATTGAGCCAAAACAAGTAAGGTTTTCTATTCAGCATTACTTAAGAAAGAAATGCTGAAATATACGTGAATTTGGGGCAATTACGTTCAAATGCTTACTTGAATTCCCACAGCCCAGGGCTGTAGAATAGACGGCTCCTGAAAGAACGACCCGGGGGCGACAGTGGAGACATTGAGTCGTCACTTAAGCTAAGTATCTTTCCATGTATTTAGAAATGCATAACTTGGCTTATGCTACAGATCCCTTTCACATAGTTAAATTACTGAAGTTAAAACAAGGAGGATAGGAATTTCTTAACAAAAGTTTATGAGTTTTCTTTAATACCTGAATGAACAGATGGAAGAACAACAAATGAGCACTACAGAGCAGCCATAAGCAACACAGCAGTGAGTAAGGAGTAAACAAACGTTCCACCTTTCTAGGGGCAACACCTTGTCCTCCAAAAAGTCACAAAACTCCAAAATAGCTATATCGGAATTCAAGGACTTCTAAATCCCGACTACGACAGTGCGTGGATACCACTCTGAGATAGATCTAGAGTCAGAATCTGGACCTGAATCATAATAAGTGTCCTACGATGTACAAAAAGAATAAATAATTATTAATTCTAAATAAATCTCTGGAAACATTTCCACAGAAGTTCAAGATGTATGTCTGTGCCCACCGATGAAAACTTACTCTTCCACAAAGGAGTCTACATCACAAAACAGTAGGCTAGGAAGCAAGAGGCGTTGCTTCTGTCGTGGTTGGAACGCAGGAGAGAGAGAATTGCGTCTGTAAGTTAGAGGAAGTGTGGACTGACAGGCTTATTACCAAGCGAGCACTAGAATTGGCAAACTACCGAACAAGCGAGGTAGCAGCATGGTAGTAATTCATATCCTTGGTATTGCCAGCATTAAAAAATGTAATAAGTACATCCTACCTAATAAGTGAACTAAATATAACAATAGATAATGATATAAAGCATGATATTTTCGCTTTAACTCTTAACGAGAATAACTAGTATAATAATAAATAATACAAAATGCAAATATAGCTATAAAAAATGTCTTAAAATTACTAGAGGCATGATAACTAAAGATCACCAGTGATCTGAAAATTCTGTCAGTCATGCCCATATTCTGTCTCTATTATTTGTTATTATAATACTGAACTATCCGTGTGAAAGACATTGTGAATTTAAAGATAGAAGGAGGTGTTTTAAACAGATTCCCTGGCTTCTGACCTAGCTGGTGTGTAGTTCAGGAAACAGGGTAGGGATGTACTGCGACTGACACACTCAGGTGTTCTGTGGTACACAGCCTGGCACTATGGTTTGTGACTGGTATCTAGAGCTCTGTAGAATCTCATCCCCATTTCGTTATGGTCTGTTTGAAATGTACTCACCTAACTGTGGTTGCAGGGGTCGAGACTCAGCTCCTGGCCCTGCCTCTTCACTGATCGCTACTAGGTCCTCTCTCTGCTTCCTGAGCTTTGTTATACCTCGTTTTGAAGCTATGTATGGTTCCTGCCTCCACTACATCACTTGCTAAGCTGTTCCACTTCCTGACGACTCTATGACTGAAGAAATACTTCCTAACATCCCTGTGACTCGTCCGAGTCTTCAGCTTCCAATTGTGACTCCTTGTTTCTGTGTCCCCTCTCTGGAACATCCTGTCTCTGTCCACCTTATCTATCACGTGTATGAATGCCTGATAATTTTAGTAATGTTCATCCTAGATGTTAAATTTATCCAACAGATTATAAAGTTACTAATTCCCCCCGTGTCTGTAATTATAAGAAGTGGGAATTGTTGATGTATGCTCTTGATGACTTATAATACAATGCCCCCATACTACAGTATGAGACACACCTAAAAACCTCGGAATCTAGTTAAAGATTATTAAGCGAGTGATTATTATATGAATCTTTTGGAAAGATATTTAAAAGGAGGAAATCGGATGACTTGTGGTCGGGGACAAAGATATGAGACATTGTCTTTAATCTGTGAGACTGATTGATTCTTAAGTAATCACCTTCCTCTATTATTTGGTATAACAGCAGTGTAGTGAAAGGGTCCTACACATCCCCCACCTCTATTAGCCAATTATGTATTATTCCCTGTGCCTGTCCAGTCCAATTATCCTTCTCTCCCCTCTACACGCACCGCCATTGGTGATGTGGGCGCACACAATTTATTCACTACCGAGCTTGAAGTTCCTTTTTCCCCCGGTCCATCCTTCGTCGGCTTGGAGAATACACTATTCTTCCTCACGTGCACGACCTGAATGTTTCTTATTCCTAACGTTGTGTAACTTTATTTTTTAACACTGATGAAATTACAGGCTAAAAGCTGTTATTCTACCTTAGCTCATTTCATTGCCTAACCCAGTCTGAAGTACAATACCACACCACTTCACGAGGCCCACAACATTAACTAAACACTCATGTGCCTATTTACTGCTAGCTCAACAAAGGCAAAAACTGTAAGGCGACATACGTCCAGGTTCTTTTGTTGTGCGCTTAAGCGCTACCACTGTGATATATAGAATAATTAATGGTTATAAAACGATCAATAAAATATGCTCACTATGTTACAAGCAAAAAGTTATCACCAGAAAACTTCTGAGTATGCTGTCACTTTATTACATTCTGGTATGTGGTCGCACACCCTAGTGCGTGCTTGTCTTGTTGTGGTTACTAGGGTCGAATTTAGTTTTTAATTCCTCCTCTTCTCAACTAATGACCAGTTTTACTAACTCATACCATCTTGAGCCTTATCGTACCTACTTGTGAAACTACCTGCCGAGTCTGCCTCCAAAATAAAGAATCAGTCAGAACGTTCAACTTCCTAACCACTTGCAGACTCGAGAATTGTATCCGGGTATCTCTATGCCACATTCTGGGTCGTCAATATCTGACAACGACTCGGTGTCCCGAGTCTTTACCAGCTCACAACCATCTACACCCACTCATGTACCTGTCGTAGCTTTTTTTTTTTTTTAAAGCTACATAAAGTTCTCGTTTCTGTGTCGGTACTTCGAAGTTCGTTCCACACATCTACAACTCTGCTGCCTCAAGTGAGATAAAAATTATCACTTAAACCCTATGGTTTCTTAAAGCATTGTTTTCTCTGTCGGTACTAAATATTCACCAGGATATAGTTGACTGCAGGAGCGCTTGACCGCACTGTAGAAATGACTAGCATAGTACTAGTCATTCCTATGACATCAACTGCACAGGTTGATTTGCGTATCTAGAAGAGGAAAGCTGTGAACGGAACGAAGGTCAGCCGAGGAATGAGAGGGGACAATGTGGAGTGTCCTGGGCAGCCGGGCAACACCGGATGCCACACCAAAAATTCAAAGGAGCTGTTAATTGGCAGGATATATGAAATGCTGCAAGGAGCATGCTTACAACTAGAGAATGCCTTTTTTAATCGGCTTCAAACCCTAAAGGCTGGTGTATTTTAATTGAAAGTATTTTTGTATTGATTTTGGGATTTTTGGCGGCCAGTTTTCCATTTTCTCCAATTTTATGAAATTGAATTTTATTAAATAAAAAAAAATACAGAACTGTAGAGTATTTTAAGCAAAATGTAAATATAAAAGAAATTATAAAAAAATCAAAATCCATATTTTTATGACGTTTTAAAGTGTAATACAAAGTGACTTACCCATATTCCTATATTTTTGTTTTCTTTTTCATAAATTTCTTATATTATTCTATAATGTTTTATTCGATCGGCTTGTACGTGATAACTGGAGGAAGTTTCTGATCGGCTTCAGAATTTAAACACTCGCGTTACTTACCTAGAAAAATATTGGTATATTTTTCCTCTTTTAATCTAGAAATGATAGAGTATTAATTTACGTTATTGCAATATTTTGTCTTGATGGTGAGGGGCTCTTGATCTAAGAAAATGGACTTTTCTTCCCCATACTAGAATCAGATATGACTGCATCACTTTCTAGAAGCTCCATATAACCCTTGTGGAATTAGCGTTTTCTTCTTATTAAATTATAGCAATGTATGAAGAGCATCAATCTTCAATGGCTGATGCATCGTAAGAAATTAAACGTTTCATGGATTTAGGTTGTGTAGGAATAAATTTAGTTGGATTCTGTGTAATAACTGGAAAATGCATTTTCTAGTCAACTTTAATTAAATTTTTAGTACTGATGTGTTTTCCTCGAAGAAAACATTTTTATTCATGTTAGGTTGTGCAAGTTATTATGTATCAGTTATTTTAATCAAATTTGTTTCTGTGAAATAAGAAGAGTAAATCTTTTGATCAGAAATAAGTCACAGCGTTTGTCTTTATTTAGTTATCCAATTTTGATCAACATAACGTATTTTTATGTTCGTATACTATTTGTGTGCCCTAAAGATCATTGTTAGAATTTCTATGTTATAAACACTAAACATAGCTACAACTAATTTACTATTACTTGCTGTACTTAAGTTCTTAAAACTGGTCAGTTTTACATACAAAAGAGTTTCGATTGATTTTAGCCTGTGTAGGTCCCAGTTTGCTTTTTTTTTTTTTTCTTTTTTTTTTTTTTTTTTTTTTTTTTTTTGAAGAAATTGGAAAAAGTAAAATACTGCTTTTCATGCGATTGTTTCTGAGTGTCGCATCTGATTAGTTTCTATACTGATTAATTCATAGCACTACATCTGAGCGGCTACAAACTTACTTTTGATATGAGGACTTGTGAATGACTCTTCTGATTCCCTTCTGGTCTTCAACACTAATATTTAATAATGGCATTATCAACTTTTGCCGCACTTTGCACTATTGCAATCGTGTGCACAGGGAACTGGGAGTATGGAATATGTGGATACCCTTCACTGACCACACAGTGACAGAAATACATCTATCATTTTTATTATTGGGACGCTCAGGACAAGTGGGAGTCGTAACGCGCCCGGGATATGGCAGGTAATTTCGTTCAGAAACTTCAACATTTATGTTGGTTACACAGTCCCTTCACAGGAGGCGCATTGATACTTTTGACGGCCTCTTGATCCAAGGACCTGGACTTATCCTCCCCTTCCTTGGATTAGCTATAAAACTTCTCATTCTGCAGATGTTATATGATCTCTAAAGGTTTAGCGTTTCCGTACGATTAAAGCAAAATTCTTATATAGCAAAACAGTAACTGTAGCTACGTTTTAATTATTTACATATCGTAATTCAGTTGAAAGTTTTGCATCTCTAATTAATTATCATTATAATATTTGAGGTTATACTTAGTCCCCAAAAAAGAAAATATTTTCAGTTTAAACTTGGAAAATTTTCGCATTTTTTATTAACTTTAATTACAAGTTGTAATACTAATCACTATTTTTTTCTTTTACTAAATTTGTGTTGATGTGTTCCAGATTCTAGACAATACTGAGTAAGGCAGTAAGTCGTATATTAGAGACCTCTATTATTACACGGTATTCACATGTCAGTGGAAGCTATAATGAAGGCACGAGCCTAGCTGCTGGTGAAGACACGTGACCACACCCAGGGACACTCACCACTGTGATATCCCTCATGGCAGCTGCCTTCACCATGATGAATGAATCTTGAGCAAGGGAATTAGAGTTGACTCTCGAGCCAAAAAATGGAGTTATATTCGTCTTCCTTTAATCATACATGATTACTTCCTGTTCCTGTGTGACACGGATTTCATGAATGAATAATAATAATAATAATAATAATAATAATAATAATAATAATAACAATAATATTAATTAAATGTATTTCGGTCGTTGCACCATCCGAGAACGGTTCCCGTATTGCATAACACTGGGCTCCTCTGCCTCAATGCACGAGACTGCAATATAACAGAGTGCGGTGTCATAAGTTGATAATATAGTTAAATATTAGTATTGAAGATTTGAAGGGATTCAGAAAAGTCAGTCATTCACAAGTTATTATTTAGAAACTAATAACCAAATTCCTTAAATTGATAAATCAGGATATACACTGACCAAATCTGATTAAAATCTTTCTGGGAGACCAAAGAGAACAATATCTTAAGATCCACAGGCACAATAAGCTTGACGCCGCTTAGATGTTGCGTTATCAAGCAGTCAGCATGAAGAGATTGAAAGTAATAAGATGCGATACTCACAATTTATCTCATTTCAGATTTATCATTTTTTACCTTAAAAAGGAACAAATTGGAAACTACACAGGCAGAAATCAACCCAAACATTTCTCTGAATAAGATTAACCAGCATTATGAAAGTAAATACACACATAAGTTTTATGTAACCTTAATGTACATAAAATACAAACGTTTAACAATAGTCCTAAGTGCACACATTCTCCAATTATTTCAAAGAAACTAAATTTATTATTAAAACTAACACTTGATAACTTACACAACCTAACATCAAGAAACTGTTTCGCTTGAGGAAAACCCATCACCACTAACATTAGCACTAAATGTTTAAAGATGACAAGAAGATATATTCTCTGGTTATTGCACAGAATCTAACCAAATTTGTGGCAACACAGCTTAAACCCAGACAACGTTCCATCCATTCATACGATGCATCAGTCACTGAAGATTAATGCCGTTCACAGTTGTAATATTTTAATCAGAGGAAATTGCTAAACCCGTATGACTCATAAAGCGCAACAGCAAGTGGAAAGTAAGTCTAGCGCCTTGGATCAAGAGCCTCTTGTCAGCATCCAAGGGGAAAAATTGCAATAATGATACTATACTATAGTATTACGAGTCTGATAGTGGCAAAATGGCCGATCATAGGAACTTTTCTCCAGTATTGACATGAAAACAAAAATTATGGAAATGTCCCATGAAGCATTGTGCATAGTGCATCCACCCATGGAAATAGTCCCATGAATCTTGCCCAAGATACATTACACAAGCGTTGAAATTTTGAAGCCAATCGAATAATGCGTTCTCGAGTAACAGTAAAAAAAATCTGTGATAAAGAAAGCGAAAATGTTGCTATTACGATAGTCTTCCCTCCTTCAACTTTACACAAAAAAAATCTAGTATACTTTTACATTTATATTCCACTTAAAATTCTCTTCAATCGTGTAATATTTTATTTATTTCGATCTGATCAAATTGGAAAAAATGGCAAATTGGTACATAGCTTTAAATTAATACAAAACACTTTTAATTAAGATACGGCACAGTTAAGATTTCAAGCTGATATGAAGAAGCATTCACTAGTTATTACATGGAAGCAATTTGCTTAATAAAATTGGCAAATTGAAATTTACACTGATAAAAATATGTCACAAATTATGATTTAATAAAATTCACTAATAAAAAAAAGATTGAAGCCGATCAGAAAAAAACATTCTTCAGTAATTTATCTAATTTCACCGAGTCCAACTTTTTTTTTTTAACCATTTCCGTAAAATTTCAAATCTGCACCTATTCAAACTAAACTTATAGGTTATTATTTATATTATGTTATACGTCGTTAATATTATTTTCAAGCCAATTAGAAGAAACATTCGTTAGTTATTGACTAAGAAAATTAAAATCACTATTTATTCAATAAAATTGCCAAACTGGGACTTATGTCACCCACTGGCAGCCTGAGTCTTGTCTACATGGCAAACAATTTGTTTTCTACAATTGACAAAGTGAAATATTCACATCTCGAGAGTCACAAGCTGTGTTTTAATAAAGCGCCACCAATAGTAAAAATTTGAATCCGATCAGAAAAGGCATTTCTAGAAATTGATTTGATTCAAATGATTTCCAGTTTTTACCTGTTTCAGTAAAATTTCAAATTTACACGTACTCAGACTAAACTTATGGGACATCATTTTTCGTACAGAATGCGTCGCCAATAATATTTTGAAGTCTATCTGAAACTGCATAATAAATATTATTTATTCAATAATATTGTCAAATTTGGACATATGGCCCTAACTGCAGCGTGAAACTTGTGTTTAGAAAAGCACACTAGTGGTGAAAATTTGAAGACGATTCGATAAATCATTCTCCAGTTATGACACGGATTCAACCATTCTAAGCTTTATTACTATTTTACTATTTCAACAAATTTGGCTGCATGCAAACCTAACTTACCAGGTACTATCTGAGAACAAAGATACATCAGTCGTTAAATACTGAAGCTGTTCGTAAGAAGTACTCTAAATATTGTTTAATTTTATTTAATGGTGATATATGCAGCTACGCACTTGCACTTCATTCTCCACCAGTGTCTTTTTTTTTTTCACTGTTTTTGAACGTCTGAAGCTCCACTCCTGAGGATTTTGAAAGTTATCTGAGTCATTCCAGGAAGACAGGAATATGTTTAACAGCTTTGGTCATAGGGCACGTGACCATTTGGCAAGGGAAGCGCTGCCTTCCATCACAGGTAACCCATCACTCAGTAAATTCATAATAAGACTATTATAAACAACTCAATGAACGTAGAGGGTTCGATCCCATGGCAAGCAAGTATTCTCACCACTGGTACACGCGGGATTCATATCATTTATCCATTTATGTATACTATTATAAACAACAGAAAGATTAACATGGGCTTCACGTTGGGATGAGTGAAGGAACATGACGACGTGATGACCCAAAGAAACACTGCTGCTTCCTAGTCATTAATTACTCAGGAATTTATTTGTATATAGCCAGAAAAAAAAATCTAACGTACAGCAACATTTTCACAATTATGTAGAGTGCTAAACTTGAATTGGGTATTCAGCACATTGCGTGGTGGAGGCTCGATCCAACATTCACGCTTCTCTTGCAGCCAGATTGGTAAATTTCCTGTGTGGTCAGACTTACAGAATCCCCAGGATGGAACCAATCGCCATCAGGTTTCATTTCCTACTGGGCAGGTTGTTGTGTCTATAAATACTTGTGTCTGGCAGCGAGCTGAGAGGCACCACCACTACCTATAGTTTCTTGTTAATTTTCCTCCACTGATGATGAGATGAGTCTGGAGCACCGCAGTGTTCTATGATTGTATTCAACAACACAACAGCTGACAGCAATAGCTTGGAAGAAACAGCATCTAGCTTTGAAAACACAGCAAGGCAATATTGAAGGAACAGAAGGTGGTTTTGAGAAGAAGCAGCAGGTTGTTTTGAAGAAAGCAGGTTGTTTTGAAGAAGCAGCAGGTTGTTTTGAAGAAGCAGCAGGTTGTTTTGAAGAAGCAGCAGGTTGTTTTGAAGAAGCAGCAGGTTGTTTTGAAGAAGCAGCAGGTTGTTTTGAAGAAGCAGCAGGTTGTTTTGAAGAAGCAGCAGGTTGTTTTGAAGAAGCAGCAGGTTGTTTTGAAGAAGCAGCAGGTTGTTTTGAAGAAGCAGCAGGTTGTTTTGAAGAAGCAGCAGGTTGTTTTGAAGAAGCAGCAGGTTGTTTTGAAGAAGCAGCAGGTTGTTTTGAAGAAGCAGCAGGTTGTTTTGAAGAAGCAGCAGGTTGTTTTGAAGAAGCAGCAGGTTGTTTTGAAGAAGCAGCAGGTTGTTTTGAAGAAGCAGCAGGTTGTTTTGAAGAAGCAGCAGGTTGTTTTGAAGAAGCAGCAGGTTGTTTTGAAGAAGCAGCAGGTTGTTTTGAAGAAGCAGCAGGTTGTTTTGAAGAAGCAGCAGGTTGTTTTGAAGAAGCAGCAGGTTGTTTTGAAGAAGCAGCAGGTTGTTTTGAAGAAGCAGCAGGTTGTTTTGAAGAAGCAGCAGGTTGTTTTGAAGAAGCAGCAGGTTGTTTTGAAGAAGCAGCAGGTTGTTTTGAAGAAGCAGCAGGTTGTTTTGAAGAAACAGCAGGTTGTTTTGAAGAAGCAGCAGGTTGTTTTGAAGAAGCAGCAGGTTGTTTTGAAGAAACAGCAGGTGGTTTTTGAAGAAACAGCAGGTTGTTTTGAAGAAACAGCAGGTTGTTTTGAAGAAACAGCAGGTTGTTTTGAAGAAGCAGCAGGTTGTTTTGAAGAAACAGCAGGTTGTTTTGAAGAAACAGCAGGTTGTTTTGAAGAAACAGCAGGTTGTTTTGAAGAAACAGCAGGTTGTTTTGAAGAAACAGCAGGTGGTTTTTGAAGAAACAGCAGGTTGTTCTGAAGAAGCAGCAGGTTGTTTTGAAGAAACAGCAGGTTGTTTTGAAGAAACAGCAGGTGGTTTTGAAGAAACAGCAGGTTGTTTTGAAGAAACAGCAGGTTGTTTTGAAGAAACAGCAGGTTGTTTTGAAGAAACAGCAGGTTGTTTTGAAGAAACAGCAGGTTGTTTTGAAGAAACAGCAGGTTGTTCTGAAGAAGCAGCAGGTGGTTTTGAAGAAACAGCAGGTTGTTCTGAAGAAGCAGCAGGTGGTTTTGAAGAAACAGCAGGTTGTTCTGAAGAAACAGCAGGTTGTTCTGAAGAAACAGCAGGTGGATTTGAAGAAACAGCAGGTTGTTCTGAAGAAGCAGCAGGTGGTTTTGAAGAAACAGCAGGTGGATTTGAAGAAACAGCAGGTGGTTTGGAAGAAACAGCAGGTTGTTTTGAAGAAACAGCAGGTGGTTTTTGAAGAAACAGCAGGTTGTTCTGAAGAAACAGCAGGTGGATTTGAAGAAACAGCAGGTTGTTCTGAAGAAGCAGCAGGTGGTTTTGAAGAAACAGCAGGTGGATTTGAAGAAACAGCAGGTGGTTTTGAAGAAACAGCAGGTTGTTCTGAAGAAACAGCAGGTGGTTTTTGAAGAAACAGCAGGTTGTTCTGAAGAAACAGCAGGTTGTTCTGAAGAAACAGCAGGTGGTTTTGAAGAAACAGCAGGTGGATTTGAAGAAACAGCAGGTTGTTCTGAAGAAACAGCAGGTTGTTCTGAAGAAACAGCAGGTGGTTTTGAAGAAACAGCAGGTTGTTCTGAAGAAACAGCAGGTTGTTCTGAAGAAACAGCAGGTTGTTTTGAAGAAGCAGCAGGTTGTTTTGAAGAAGCAGCAGGTTGTTTTGAAGAAGCAGCAGGTTGTTTTGAAGAAGCAGCAGGTTGTTTTGAAGAAACAGCAGGTTGTTTTGAAGAAGCAGCAGGTTGTTTTGAAGAAGCAGCAGGTTGTTTTGAAGAAACAGCAGGTGGTTTTTGAAGAAACAGCAGGTTGTTTTGAAGAAACAGCAGGTTGTTTTGAAGAAACAGCAGGTTGTTTTGAAGAAGCAGCAGGTTGTTTTGAAGAAACAGCAGGTTGTTTTGAAGAAACAGCAGGTTGTTTTGAAGAAACAGCAGGTTGTTTTGAAGAAACAGCAGGTTGTTTTGAAGAAACAGGCAAGCTAGTGCATTGTTGTTATTGACATACATATATATATAAACATATACATATATATATATATATATATATATATATATATATATATATATATATATATATATATATATATATATATATATATATATATATATATATCGTGACGAATAGGCAGAACTTGCGATCTTAGCTTAAATAGCAACGTTCATCTTGCCATATAGGAAAAGCCAAAATTTGTGTATTCAATAATTTCGCCAAAATCATTCTGAACCTAACGAAAAAAATATATTTCACTGTGTTTGTTTAGTATTAAATTGCTGTAAACAAATCTAAAATATATTTCGTTAGGTTAGGCTAAAATAAATTGTTCTTGTTCTAATAAGGTTAGGTGAGTTTTCTAAGATTCTTTTGGTGCAAAATTATAAATTTTTACATCAACATTAATGAACACATATGCAACAGTTAGGTATCTTTATTATGAAACGTTTCGCCTACACAGTAGGCTTCTTCAGTCGAGTACAGAAAAGTTGATAGAAGCAGAAGATACTTGAAGACGATGTAATCAGTCCATCACCCTTAAAGTTTTGAGGTGGTCAGTCCCTCAGTCTGGAGAAGAGCATTGTTCCATAGAATGAAACAATATTGTTTCATTCTATGGAACAATGCTCTTCTCCAGACTGAGGGACTGACCACCTCAAAACTTTAAGGGTGATGGACTGATTACATCGTCTTCAAGTATCTTCTGCTTCTATCAACTTTTCTGTACTCGACTGAAGAAGCCTACTGTGTAGGCGAAACGTTTCATAATAAAGATACCTAACTGTTGCATATGTGTCTTACCTAACAACCTGTCGGTATTTTATACCATTTTAATGTTCAACATTAATGAAAAAAATATATCTTTAAACGTATAAGAGAAATTTTTAGAAAGGACTTAATTTTAAATGAGTTCTTGCTAAATGACCAGTTTTACATATTCGGCACTACATATATATATATATATATATATATATATATATATATATATATGTATATATATATATATATATATATATATATATATATATATATATATATATATTAATGAAATCACGAAACAAGTGATTTTAAATCATTTATCAAACCGCGGCAGATACATATACATGTATATATATATATATATATATATATATATATATATATATATATATATATATATATATATATATATATATATATATAAAATATATATATATATATATATATATATATATATATATATATATATATATGTATATATATATATATATATATATATATATATATATATATATATATATATATATATATATGTATATATATATATATATATATATATATATATATATATATATACATATATATATATATATATATATATATATATATATATATATATATATATATATATATATATATATATATATATATATATATATATATATATATATATATATATATATATATATATATATATATATATATATATATATATATATATATGTATATATATATATATATATTTATTTATTTATTTATATGTATATATATGCAATAAGATCACAGTAAACAGTTGATTTCAGAATATGCTAAACAATCACTGTGAAAGAATAGAGAAATTCCAAGCGCTTTCGTGACTACTCACATTATTAAGGAAATGAAGTGCTACCTGCGTAGCCTTTTGCACCCCCATTCCTCCCAGTCGCACTGGAAGAGCTGTTTGATCCCGTTGGTGATTTTCCAGTGATAGATTTATTGCCTTCTTAAAGACAGATCTTAAGAGTACGTTACATTCAAGTATAAATCTATCTGAAATAACACTAAGAGAAGAGTTGAAAGCACAACTGACACAGGTTATTTTATGGGCCCTGCTGTATACCGTTACAGATTTTATACAAAAAAAAAAACCTCAAGGGAGATACCTGGTGAGGGGCTCTTGATCCTTGGAAATATACCTTTTTTCTCCTAATTGGGGTCAAATTTGATTACCTTCCTACGGTTACAGCGTTTCTCCATGACTAACAATAACAATGAGGCAATGGAAAGCAAATTTTTTTTTTCCGGAGATTTGGAGACCAAGTTCTGTGACACGAGAGAGAGAGAGATAGATAGATAGATAGATAGATAGATAGAGAGAGAGAGAGAGAGAGAGAGAGAGAGAGAGAGAGAGAGAGAGAGAGAGAGAGAGAGAGGAATGGTAATTTTATATTTATGTGAACCGCTAGACTTGTGTGAGTTATTTAACACAAGGCGTGGTGGAGATTCGATACTCCGTCCGTTAACAGCGAAACAGATACGAATCTAGCAGCTAAGCTTTCTGTAGATGGTCGTGGACAGAATCGAAATTGTGCCAACAAGAACTGTATTATCTTTATTCATGTAAATGTTAGATCTTTTTTTACAGTTTTCAGACTTAAGGATATGATGAAAGTTACGTCTGTGTTGAGAGGTGCGCATGTGATCATGAGATGAGGATGTGATCATGAGATGAGGATGTGATCATGAGATGAGGATGTGATCATGAGATGAGGATGTGATCATGAGATGAGGATGTGATCATAAGATGAGGATGGGATCAAGAGATGAGGATGTCATCAAGAGATGAGGATGTGATCATGAGATGAGGATGTGATCATAAGATGAGGATGGGATCAAGAGATGAGGATGTCATCAAGAGATGAGGATGTGATCATGAGATGAGGATGTGATCATGAGATGAGGATGGGATCATGAGATGAGGTTGTGATCAAGAGATGAGGATGTAATCAAGAGATGAGGATGTGATCATGAGATGAGGTTGTGATCAAGAGATGAGGTTGTGATCAAGAGATGAGGATGTGATCATGAGATGAGGATGTGATCATGAGATGAGGATGTGATCAAGAGATGAGGATGTAATCAAGAGATGAGGATGTGATCATGAGATGAGGTTGTGATCAAGAGATGAGGTTGTGATCAAGAGATGAGGATGTGATCATGAGATGAGGATGGGATCATGAGATGAGGTTGTGATCAAGAGATGAGGTTGTGATCAAGAGATGAGGATGTGATCATGAGATGAGGATGGGATCATGAGATGAGGTTGTGATCAAGAGATGAGGATGTAATCAAGAGATGAGGATGTGATCATGAGATGAGGTTGTGATCATGAGATGAGGTTGTGATCAAGAGATGAGGATGTGATCATGAGATGAGGATGGGATCATGAGATGAGGTTGTGATCAAGAGATGAGGTTGTGATCAAGAGATGAGGATGTGATCAAGAGATGAGGATGTGATCATGAGATGAGGTTGTGATCAAGAGATGAGGTTGTGATCAAGAGATGAGGATGTGATCATGAGATGAGGATGGGATCATGAGATGAGGTTGTGATCAAGAGATGAGGATGTAATCAAGAGATGAGGATGTGATCATGAGATGAGGTTGTGATCAAGAGATGAGGATGTGATCATGAGATGAGGATGTGATTATAAGATGAGGATGGGATCATGAGATGAGGATGTGATCATAAGATGAGGATGGGATCATAAGATGAGGATGGGATCATGAGATGAGGATGTGATCATAAGATGAGGATGGGATCATAAGATGAGGATGGGATCATAAGATGAGGATGGGATCATGAGATGAGGATGTGATCATAAGATGAGGATGGGATCATAAGATGAGGATGGGATCATGAGATGAGGATGTGATCATGAGATGAGGATGTGATCATAAGATGAGGATGGGATCATGAGATGAGGATGTGATCATGAGATGAGGATGTGATCATAAGATGAGGATGTGATCATAAGATGAGGATGGTATCATAAGATGAGGTTGTGATCATGAGATGAGGATGTGATCATAAGATGAGGATGTGATCATGAGATGAGGATGTGATCATGAGATGAGGATGTGATCATGAGATGAGGATGTGATCATAAGATGAGGATGGGATCATAAGATGAGGTTGTGATCATGAGATGAGGATGTGATCATAAGATGAGGATGTGATCATGAGATGAGGATGTGATCATAAGATGAGGATGTGATCATAAGATGAGGATGTGATCATGAGATGAGGATGTGATCATAAGATGAGGATGTGATCATGAGATGAGGATGTGATCATAAGATGAGGTTGTGATCATAAGATGAGGATGGGATCATAAGATGAGGTTGTGATCATGAGATGAGGATGTGATCATAAGATGAGGATGTGATCATGAGATGAGGATGGGATCATGAGATGAGGATGTGATCATGAGATGAGGATGTGATCATAAGATGAGGATGTGATCATAAGATGAGGATGGGATCATAAGATGAGGTTGTGATCATGAGATGAGGATGTGATCATAAGATGAGGATGGGATCATAAGATGAGGTTGTGATCATGAGATGAGGATGTGATCATAAGATGAGGATGTGATCATGAGATGAGGATGTGATCAAGAGATGAGGATGTGATCATGAGATGAGGTTGTGATCAAGAGATGAGGATGTGATCATGAGATGAGGTTGTGATCAAGAGATGAGGATGTGATCATGAGATGAGGATGTGATCATGAGATGAGGATGTGATCATGAGATGAGGATGTGATCATAAGATGAGGATGTGATCATGAGATGAGGATGTGATTATAAGATGAGGATGTGATCATGAGATGAGGATGTGATCATGAGATGAGGATGTGATCATGAGATGAGGATGTGATCATGAGATGAGGATGTGATCATGAGATGAGGTTGTGATCAAGAGATGAGGATGTGATCATGAGATGAGGATGTGATCATGAGATGAGGATGTGATCATGAGATGAGGATGTGATCATAAGATGAGGATGTGATCATGAGATGAGGATGTGATTATAAGATGAGGATGTGATCATGAGATGAGGATGTGATCATGAGATGAGGATGTGATCATGAGATGAGGATGTGATCATGAGATGAGGATGTGATCATGAGATGAGGATGTGATCAAGAGATGAGGATGTGATCATGAGATGAGGTTGTGATCAAGAGATGAGGATGTGATCATGAGATGAGGATGTGATTATAAGATGAGGATGTGATCATGAGATGAGGATGTGATCATGAGATGAGGATGTGATCATGAGATGAGGATGTGATCATGAGATGAGGATGTGATCAAGAGATGAGGATGTGATCAAGAGACGAGGATGTGATCAAGAGATGAGGATGTGATCAAGAGATGAGGATGTGATCTAGAGATGAAGATGCTCTCGGTTTACACATGAGTGTCTAGGCCCAGATATGGTTTGGGTTTAGAGTGCCTAGGATATTTTCTCAATGAATATTACATATCTCTTTGTTTAAGCTGTTCCAGCCAATTCACTTGCTTAAGTTGAATTTATTGCACCTTGACTCACATTGATTATTGCTTAAGTTCTCTGTTTTCGTGTTTGTCTGCACTTCAGTGACGTTGTAATCTGCGACTCTGAACTGGAAATTATGCTCCTGAGAAGCTCCTCATTATTTGTGAAGATCAACCCTACCATATTCTCATTTCCAGTGTCTTTTTTTATTATTATTTGTAGGTTTACTACCAACTTTCTGCAAAGTCTTACGATCTCTCTGATATGAATCTTCTCTTTTCATTCTTGTGAG
Source organism: Cherax quadricarinatus (assembly GCF_038502225.1). Taxonomy (NCBI): domain Eukaryota; kingdom Metazoa; phylum Arthropoda; class Malacostraca; order Decapoda; family Parastacidae; genus Cherax; species Cherax quadricarinatus. Next base: position 14,460,131 of record NC_091313.1, read on the forward strand.
AATGCCAATGAAAATGATTCTGATGAGAGTCCATGGAGCTGCACCGATTACCTCACAAACACTATGGATAAGTCTTCCCCTCCTGAAACGACAAATAGTGAGGATGTGAACAAGAGTTACATGTCCCTAGGGAAGGAGGGAGTGTACGGTATTTCAGAAACAGTTATTTTCTAATTAAATGAGGATATAGACATAAGCTACATCACCCAGGCAATGAACTGAGATAAACAAATATTATTCTTGCCTCTACTAGAAAGAATATGCAAATAAGTGCAGTTTGACTCAGTCTTCCGTATTCTCACTCTTTTCAATTACAAGGAATTTTCTCTCATCTCACGTAACCTCAGCACCGCTTTGAAATAACGTTTAAAGCTGCTGTAGTTATTAAATAGTTGAATAATTAACTAAGTTGTGCATTAATAACAAGAATGGAGAGAGAGAGAGAGAGAGAGAGAGAGAGAGAGAGAGTGAGAGAGAGAGAGAAATTATTGATGAAGGTGTTAGCGAGACAGTGTTACGCTCTGTATTACACAGCTCTACATCAGCTATATACCTTGTCCCACTAAAGTCTGTTCTTATACTTGTATCTGTTTTCATGCAATAAAATGCCTCACAATAATCTCTGTCCTACAGAAGTTCTCAGTTTATACTGAAAATTTTAATTATTTCTGTTCCAAACAGAATGAGTTGAAACTCATTCTGTTTGGAACATTATGTCAGTAAAAATAGGTAGCTTTCACTCTGGCAAAACAATATTATCATATCGAGCAGGATGGCACTGCTCAGCTAATGTATCCAATATTGTTAAATAACATGTTCCCCTCGGCACACTGGCCACTCTGTCCCATTACAAAGTCTGGCACCACTGCCTCTCTTACTACAATATTCTCAACACACAAAAGTGTAAGAAATGTTATTTACGTTTGCAAGCAAAACAATATGTCTAAAATAAAGTAGAAGATTAGTGAAGTGTTTGTTGAAGAGAGTCTCTGTAGTTGGCAGGAAAAATAAAGTGCAATTCCTACCTACCGTTTAATTTTTAATACGTATGAATTTCTTTGTGACACTCTCTCTCTCTCTCTCTCTCTCTCTCTCTCTCTCTCTCTCTCTCTCTCTCTCTCTCTCTCTCTCTCTCTCTCTCTCTCTCTCTCTCTCTGGCTCTCAGATCTATTTACTCCCTCTATGTAGAATCTTTTAACAATTTTCAACAGATGTACAGATGTCATAAAGAGCAGTAATTCTCCAGAGTCCAACTCTTCTTTAAAAGATGTCTTTACAGAGTACTTCAGCGACACATCCTCACACCAAGCATAATACGCCTGCAGATTTTGAAGGTTGTTAAGATTAATTAAAGTCTTTCGTTGCATGGCGTGTCAGGCTATTTAATTTGCTTGTTATTGGTACTTTTTCATTTTTATAGGTGCTTGTAACCTTATCTAATTTACCCTATTTTAACTTTACCTAATATAGCCCAAGCGAGCCTAATTTAACCTAAAACAAAGAAAGAAAACATTCTAATTGCAGGGAACGTTCACACATTAACGTTGGAAGTCTCGTAAGTAAACGAACGGTGTAAATAAAGATGATGCGTTCAGTCAACGCGATCTGTTCATAAGACTCTTGTTGTTTCCTAGGGCGGTTATAACAGCTTTTAACACTGTTTACCACTATTTCTTTTATACTGAAAGAATAAAGGATCAACATTCTCTGTCTTGCTATTTCCATTAATCTCCACTAAAGGAGATTATACTTTTCTCTAGAGATCAATCATAATCTTTCAAACCGCCTTCCCAAATGTGACAGGCTAATTTCTCCATTGTAATTCATCTTAATTAGGTATCCCCCGAGAGAGGATACCTAATATTTTCTTTTTCTATGGTTTCGATGCGATACTCCGAAAGCGTCTCCTTCTGACTGGCTTCAAAATTTCATTGTTGGTGTACCATACATAAAGAAATGTTTCGAATTGTTATTCAATAATAAGATGTAAATTTGCCAATTTTATACAAGCAAACAGCACACTGGCTTCTGCAGTAGCTTTAGGACACCTCTTCTGATCGGCTTCAGACTTCTTACATTACTTCAGAAACGTCACGGACCACCGCACTACATAACTACCATGTTCCACACACACACCACTGCACACCACACACTATTACACACCACACATCACTGTGATATATCATTTATACTGATAGCTAATTATTGCACCGAAATTCAGTAAATACACATACAGGTGTGGTCGACGAATGCAGATCACGTCAGTTCAGAGCAAAGGAAAGTCATGTGATCTTAGTTATCATTCAGCTATAGGGCATTTGGGACGTGTAAGCATGAGGTGGTCACATATTAGTCCTGGGATTAGTTATCAAAATATAAAACTGAAAGACCGCCCTCATACACCGGGTCAATGGACAAAAGAAATGCCACCCATTTGTTAGGCAGTAGAAATAAAAGCTCTCCCTCTCTCTCTCTCTCTCTCTCTCTCTCTCTCTCTCTCTCTCTCTCTCTCTCTCTCTCTCTCTCTCTCTCTCTCTCTCTCTCTCTCTCTCTCTCTCTCTCTCTCTCTCTCTCTCTCTCTCTCTCTCTCTCTCTCTCTCTCTCTCTCTCTCTCTCTCTCTCTCTCTCTCTCTCTCTCTCTCTCTCTCTCTCTCTCATTAAAGAAAAATTCTTCCATCCCCTACTGAAAGTAGTAAAGGTTCCACTGACTGCCATAGGTTTATGTTACTGGAAAAAATAAAAGTGAAAAATAAGATATATCCTCCTCCTAACTCATTTTATGATTTCTGTGTTTGTAAGGTACATACTCATAATTTGTGAGTGTTGAGAATAATCCCGCTCTCTTAGGCGGCCAGTAGGATTTAGGAGGGTGCGCAGCCTTGCTAATATTTTGGCTATTTTTATAGGCAATGATTACCGATAAGTATGATTACCCAGAGATTGTGATATTAAGCTGATGGAATACATGAAATGGTTACTACGTACGTATGTGTGTGTGTGTGTGTGTGTGTGTACTCACCTAGTTGTACTCACCTAGTTGAGGTTGCAGGGTCGAGACCAAGCTCCTGGCCCCTCCTCTTCACTGGTCGCTACTAGGTCACTCTCCCTGAACCGTGAGCTTTATCATACCTCTTCTTAAAGCTATGTATGGATCCTGCCTCCACTACATCGCTTCCCAAGCTATTCCACTTCCTGACTACTCTGTGGCTGAAGAAATACTTCCTAACATCCCTGTGATTCATCTGTGTCTTCAACTTCCAACTGTGTCCCCTTGTTGCTGTGTCCCATCTCTGGAACAGCCTGTCTTTGTCCACCTTGTCAATTCCTCTCAGTATTTTGTATGTCGTTATCATGTCCCCCCTATCTCTCCTGTCCTCCAGTGTCGTCAGGTTGATTTCCCTTAGCCTCTCCTCGTAGGACATACCTCTTAGCTCTGGAACTAGTCTTGTTGCAAACATTTGCACTTTCTCTAGTTTCTTTACGTGATTGGCTAGGTTTGGGTTCCAAACTGGTGCCGCATACTCCAATATGGGCCTAACGTACACGGTGTACAGGGTCCTGAACGATTCCTTATTAAGATGTCGGAATGCTGTTCTGAGGTTTGCTAGGTGCCCATATGCTGCAGCAGTTATTTGGTTGATGTGCGCTTCAGGAAATGTGCCTGGTGTTATACTCACCCCAAGATCTTTTTCCTTGAGTGAGGTTTGTAGTCTCTGGCCCCCCTAGACTGTACTCCGTCTGCGGTCTTCTTTGCCCTTCCCCAATCTTCATGACTTTGCACTTGGTGGAGTTAAACTCCAGGAGCCAATTACTGGACCAGGTCTGCAGCCTGTCCAGATCCCTTTGTAGTTCTGCCTGGTCTTCGATCGAATGAATTCTTCTCATCAATATCACGTCATCTGCAAACAGGGACACCTCGGAGTCTATACCTTCCGTCATGTCGTTCACAAATACCAGAAACAGCACTGGTCCTTGGACTGACCCCTGTGGGACCCCACTGGTCACAGGTGCCCACTCTGACACCTCGCCACATACCATGACTCGCTGCTGTCTTCCTGACAAGTATTCCCTGATCCATTGTAGTGCCTTCTCTCTTATCCCTGCTTGGTCCTCCAGTTTTTGGACTAATCTCCTGTGTGGAACTGTGTCAAACGCCTTCTTGCAGTCCAAGAAAATGCAGTCCACCCACCCCTCTCTCTCTTGTCTTACTGCTGTCACCATGTCATAGAACTTAAGTAGGTTTGTGACTCAGGATTTCCCGTCCCTGAAACCATGTTGGCTGCTGTTGATGAGATCATTCCTTTCTAGGTGTTCCACCACTCGTCTCCTGATAATCTTCTCTATGACTTTGCATACTATACATGTCAGTGACACTGGTCTGTAGTTTAGTGCTTCATGCCTGTTTCCTTTTTTAAAGATTGGGACTACAGTTGCTGTCTTCCACGCCTCAGGCAATCTCCCTGTTTCGATAGATGTATTGAATATTGTTGTTAGGGGTACACATAGCGCCTCTGCTCCCTCTCTCAGGATCCATGGAGAGATGTTATCCGGCCTCCCTTCTTATCTGTGCATATTCATTTCTGGCTCTACGACTGCTCTCCTTATTCTCCTGGGTCCTTTACCTTCTATGTTTCTTTCATTTCCTAGCATACCTAGTTTTTGCCTTCCTGCACCTTAGGGGGAACCATGGCCTCATTCTGGCTTTTTCATTAATCCTGTTACCCTTGGGTACAAACCTCTCCTCAGCCTCCTTGCACATTGTTGCTACATATTCCATCAATTCATTAACTGGCTTCCGTGCCAGTTCTCTGTCCCACTGAACCCCGTTCAGGAAGTTCCTCAATACTGTGTAGTCCCCTATCTTGTAGTTTGGCTTCATTCGGCCTAGCCTTCCTGCTTCCCCCTCCACTTGTAGCTCTACTGTGTATTCGAAGCTTAAAACCACATGACCGCTGGCCCCAAGGGGTTTTTCATATGTGATGTCCTCAATATCTGCACTACTCAAGGTGAATACTAAGTGTGTGTGTGTGTGTGTGTATACTCACCTAATTGTACTCTCCTAAATGTGGTTGCAGGGGTCGAGCTCAGCTCCTGGCCCCACCTCTTCAATGATCGCTACTAGGTCCTCTCTCTCCCTGCTCCATGAGCTTCATCACACCTCGTCTTAAAGCTATGTATGGTTCGTGCCTCCACTACATCATTTGTTAAACTATTCCACTTCCTGACAACTCTATGACTGAAGAAATACTTTCTAACATCCCTTTGACTTATCTCAGTCTTCAACCTCCAATTGTGACCCCTTGTTTCTGTATCCCATCTCTGGAACATCTTGTCTCTGTCCACCTTATGTATTCCATGCAGATCCTTTAGCTTCTTCACTAATCTCTTGTGAGGAACTGTGTCGAAGGCCTCCTTGCCGTCCAAGAAAATGCAATCCACCCCTCCCTCCTGCGTCTTACTTCTGTAACTTTGTCATACAACTCCAGAAGGTTTGTGATATAGGATTTGCCTTCCATGAATCCGTGTTGGTTGTCGTTTATAAACTTGTTCCGTTCCAGGTACTCCACCACTCTCCTGCTGATAATATTCTAAATGACTTTGCATACTATACACATCAGTGACACTGGTCTATAGTTTAGTCCCTAGTTTCTGTCTCCTTTCTTAAAAATGGGGACTACATTTGCCATCTTCCATACCTCAGGTAGTTACCCAGTTTCAATGGATGTGTTGAAAAATGTGGTTAGTGGCACACACAGTGTCTCTGCTCCCTCTCTAAGGACTCACGGAGAGATGTCCGGTCCCACCGCCTTTGAGGTATCAAGGGTACTTAGCAGCTTCTTCACCACTTCCTCAGATGTGTATTTCATCCAACACTTGTTGATATAATCCTTGTTGGTGTCCCCTTCAGTTCTGTCTTCCCAGAGTCCTTCCTGTCTCCACTGTAAATACTTCCTTAAATCTCGTGTTGAGCTCCTCACATACCCTTTGATCGTTTCTTGTGAGCCCCCCACCTTCTTTACTCAGCCTGATTATCTGGTCATTGTCTGTTGTCTTCCTCCTAATGTAGCTGTAGAGCAATTCAGGGTCAGTCGCCAGTGGTCAGTCGTCACGTGAGGTCACAGACCCTGAGCTGCTTTGGGGATTAGCGTGGACGGTTACAAAGCATGGCTTGCTTCTGCAGTGTTTTAAAAATTGAGGTTGGAGAGTTGAAGGATGAGGTCTTGCTTCTCCAGGAGGAGATTAGGAGGCTGAAGGTCCACCTCAATGGGTCTGGGAGAGAGTGTGAGGTGGCTGGAGTTGTGGGGAATGAGGCTTCTAGCAGTGAGGTGCAGTCTGTTTCTCGCTGTGAGGAGGCTGTAGTTGGGGAGGTAGCAACGGCTACCAGCAGTGAGGTGCAGTCCAGCACCTGCTACAAGTGGCGAGTTGTTCACAGTAATGGGAGGCGCATCAGAGTAAGGAAAGTTAAGAGTGAAGATCTGAAGGTAGGAAATCGCTTCTCTGTTCTTCAGGATGAATGTACTTCAGTGGCCAGTGAAGGTAAGGGTACTACTGCCCCTGCTAATGGAGGTAAGCGCATTCTTGTGGTTGGTGACTCTCAGGTAAGATATATTGACCGTGCTTTTTGTAATAGGAATAAGAAGATGAGAGATAGAGTGTGCTTCCCTGGAGCTGGTGTTGGGGACATTGTCAACAGGCTGGATAATATCATGTCAGGTAATGGGAACAAGCCCATTATCTGTCTCAGTGCTGGTGGAAATGATATTGGGAAGGGTAGGAGAGAAGAGCTGCTAGATAAGTACAGGTCAGCTATAGATTTCATTAAGTCTAAGGGAGGGATCCCAATCATATGTAGCATCTTGCCTAGAAGGGGAGTAGGAAATGAATGGTTGTCTAGGGCAATTGGTGTAAATTGCTGGCTAGACAGATACTGCAAGGAACTTGCAATCCCATTCATTGACAACTGGAACAACTTTTATGGCAAACATGATATGTATGCAAGGGATGGGGTACATCTCTCTGGGGCTGGGGTGGTAGCACTTGCAGACTCGATTGAGAAGGCCATTGGTGAAATGCCTATGATTTTAAACTGATGGAAGATAGAGGTATGGGTGTGTGTGGGAAACAAGCAGGTTGCAACACTTGGGTTGGAAACAGTAAATGTATAAAAGGCATTCAGAATGAAGTTATAAATAAAGACAATAGATCAGGTCAGCAAACAAAGGGGGACAGCAGAGGGCAGCAAGGGACTAGCTCCCTTAAGGTTTACTATACTAATAGCAGGAGTGTAAGAAATAAGATAGATGAGCTAAGATTAATTGCAAGTGCAGGAAACATAGATATTATTGCTATAACAGAGACCTGGCTCAATCTGAAAGATAGAGAGATGCCCTCTGAATGTCACATACAAGGCTATAAATTATTCCACACTGACAGGGTCACCAGGAAAGGTGGTGGAGTAGCGATGTATGTCAGAGACAATTTAAATTGTTGTGTTAGACAAGATATTAAATTAGAAGCGTCAGCCACTGAATCTGTTTGGTTACAGCTTCTCGAGGGCCGAGAGAAACTAATTTTGGGTGTGATTTACAGGGCCCCAAATCTTGATAGGGAGTGCAGTAAACTTCTATGGGACGAAATTCGTAAGGCATCTACATACGAAAATGTTGTGCTAATGGGAGATTTCAACTATAGACAGATTGACTGGAGCAATTTGACAGGAAATTTAGAGTCAGGTGACTTTCTTGATACGATCCAGGATTGTTTTTTAAAACAGTTTGTGACAGAGCCAACTAGGGGAAATAACCTCCTTGACTTGGTTCTTGCCAGTAGCGAAACACTAATTAATAATCTTGAGGTTAATGATGAGCTTGGGGAAAGTGATCACAAATCACTCAGTTTTAATATATGATGGAATTCCCCTAATAATGGCAATCAAGTCTCCGTCCCTGACTTTCGCTTGGCTGATTTCATAGGACTGAAAAATTACTTAGGTGGGCTGAACTGGAATGACCTGACTAAGGGTCAGGTAGGTGAAGGTTGCCTATATGATGCTTTCCAGGGCATAGTTCTAGCTGCTCAGTCAAATTATGTTCCAAATAGGGAAATCAGATCAAACAAAAATTATCCTAAATGGATGAACAATAGATTAAAATATCTGATTGGTCAAAAGAGAGGCATATATAGGCAAATCAAAAGAGGAGAGGGGCAATTGAGAAATCGATATATTCAGTTAAAGAGAGAAAAAAAAGGGAATTAGAAAAGCAAAAAGAGATTATGAGGTTAAAGTTGCAAGAGAATCGAAGACTAACCCAAAAGGATTCTTTCAGGTATACAGAAGTAAGATCAGGGACAAGATAGGCCCACTCAAAAGTTCCTCGGGTCAGCTCACTGACAGTGATAAGGAAATGTGTAGAATTTTTAACACATACTTCCTCTCAGTTTTTACACAGGAGGATACCAGCGATATTCCAGTAATGATAAATTATGTAGAACAGGACGATAATAAACTGTGCACTATTAGGGTCACAAGTGACATGGTCCTTAGGCAAATAGATAAATTAAAACCAAACAAATCCCCAGGCCCTGATGAACTGTATGCAAGGGTTCTAAAGGAATGTAAAGAGGAGCTTAGCACACCTTTGGCTAATCTTTTCAACATATCACTACAAACTGGCATGGTGCTAGATAAGTGGAAAATGGCAAATGTGATACCTATTTTCAAAACAGGTGACAGGTCCTTAGCTTCGAACTATAGACCAATAAGCCTACCCTCCATAGTGGGAAAATTTATGGAATCAATAATTGCCGAGGCAGTTCGTAGCCACCTTGAAAAGCATAAATTAATCAACGAATCTCAGCATGGTTTTACAAAGGGACGTTCCTGCCTTACGAATTTATTAACTTTTTTCACTAAGGTATTTGAGGAGGTAGATCATGGTAATGAATATGATATTGTGTATATGGACTTCAGTAAGGCTTTTGACAGGGTCCCACATCAGAGACTGTTGAGGAAAATTAAAGCACATGGAATAGGAGGAGAAATTTTTTCCTGGATAGAGGCATGGTTGACAAATAGGCAGCAGAGGGTTTGCATAAATGGGGAGAAATCAGAGTGGGGAAGCGTCACGAGCGGTGTTCCACAGGGGTCAGTGTTGGGCCCCCTGCTGTTCACAATCTACATAAACGACATAGATGAGGGCATAAAGAGCGACATCGGCAAGTTTGCCGATGACACCAAAATAGGCCGTCGAATTCATTCTGACGAGGACATTCGAGCACTCCAGGAAGATTTGAATAGACTGATGCAGTGGTCGGAGAAGTGGCAGATGCAGTTTAATATAGACAAATGCAAAGTTCTAAATGTTGGACAGGATAATAACCATGCCACATATAAACTAAATAATGTAGATCTTAATATTACGGATTGCGAAAAAGATTTAGGAGTTCTGGTTAGCAGTAATCTGAAACCAAGACAACAGTGCATAAGTGTTCGCAATAAAGCTAATAGAATCCTTGGCTTCATATCAAGAAGCATAAATAATAGGAGTCCTCAGGTTGTTCTTCAACTCTATACATCCTTGGTTAGGCCTCATTTAGATTATGCTGCACAGTTTTGGTCACCGTATTACAGAATGGATATAAATTCTCTGGAAAATGTACAAAGGAGGATGACAAAGTTGATCCCATGTATCAGAAACCTTCCCTATGAGGATAGACTAATGGCCCTGAAACTGCACTCTCTAGAAAGACGTAGAATTAGGGGGGATATGATTGAGGTGTATAAATGGAAGACAGGAATAAATAAAGGGGATGTAAATAGTGTGCTGAAAATATCTAGCCTAGACAGGACTCGCAGCAATGGTTTTAAGTTGGAAAAATTCAGATTCAAGAAGGATATAGGAAAGTACTGGTTTGGTAATAGAGTTGTGGATGAGTGGAACAAACTCCCAAGTACCGTTATAGAGGCCAGAACGTTGTGTAGCTTTAAAAGTAGGTTGGATAAATACATGAGTAGATGTGGGTGGGTGTGAGTTAGACCTGATAGCTTGTGCTACCAGGTCGGTTGCCGTGTTCCTCCCTTAAGTCAATGTGACCTGACCTGACTAGGTTGGGTGCATTGGCTTAAGCCGGTAGGAGACTTGGACCTGCCTCGCATGGGCCAGTAGGCCTTCTGCAGTGTTCCTTCGTTCTTATGTTCTTATGTTCTTATGTCAGACTTGACTTTCAGTGCTATGCTGTTTTCGTATTGTCGCTGGGCCTCCCTCTATCTGTGCATACTCGTTTCGGGCTCTTCGACTAATCTTTTTATTTTCCTAGGTCCTTTGCCTTCTGTATTTTTCCATTCGCTACAGCGCTTAGTTTTTGCCTCCCTACACGTTCGGGTAAAACAAGGGCTCGTTTTGGTCTTCCTATTATTTCTGTTGACATTCTGAACAATCCTTTCCTCTGCATTCTTGCATTTTGTTGTTACGTAGTCCATCATTTCGTTTACCGACTTTCCTACCAATTCTCTGTTTCACTGAACCTCTTGCAGGAAGTTCATCATAACTGTGTAGTCCCCCTTGTATAGTTTGGCTTTTCCCACTTACTTCCACTCACATGTTCACCACTACACACAACAACTTACCTCCACACACACCTTCACCAGTACACACAACCATTTACCTCCACACACACCTTCACCGCTGCACACAACCACTTACCTCCACACGCCATCACCAGTACACACAACCACTTACCTCTACACACCTTCACCACTACATGCAACCACTTACTTCCACACCTTCACCACTGCAAACAATCACTTACCTCCACACACATTCACCAGTACACACAACCACTTACCTCAACACACCTTCACCACAGCACACAACCACTTACCTCCATATACCTTCACCACTGCACACAACCACTTACCTGCACACACCTTCAACACTACACACAACAACTTACCACCACACACACCTTCACCACTACACACAACCATTTACCTCCACACACCTTCACCAGTACACACAACCACTTATCTCCACACACCTGCACAACTACACACAACCACTTACCTCCACACACCTTCTCCACTGCACACAACCACTTACCTCCATACACTTTCACCACTGCACACAACCACTTACCTCCACACACCTTCACCAGTACACACAACCACTTACCTCCACACACCTGCACCACTACACACAACAACTTACCTCCACACACACCTTCACCACTACACACAACCATTTACCTCCACACACACCTTCACCGCTGCACACAACCACTTACCTCCACACGCCATCACCAGTACACACAACCACTTACCTCTACACACCTTCACCACTACATGCAACCACTTACTTCCACACCTTCACCACTGCAAACAATCACCTACCTCCACACACATTCACCAGTACACACAACCACTTACTTCCACACCTTCACCACTGCAAACAACCACTTACCTCCACATACATTCACCAGTACACACAACCATTTACCTCCACACACCTTCACCACTGCACACAACCACTTACCTCCATACACCTTCACCACTGCACACAACCACTTACCTCCACACACCTTCACCACTGCACACAACCACTTACCTCCATACACCTTCACCACTGCAAACAATCACTTATCTCCATACATTTTCACCACTGCACACAACCACTTACCTCCACACACCTTCACCACTGCACACAACCACTTACCTCTACACACATGTTCACCACTACAAACAACCACTTACCTACACACACCTTCAACACTACACACAACACTTACCTCCACACACACCTAAACCACTATGCACAACCACTTACCTCCACAGCCCTTCACCACTACATACAACCACTTCCACACACCTTCACCACTGCAAACAATCACTTACCTCCACACACATTCACAAGTACACACAACCACTTACCTCCACACACACCTAAACCACTATGCACAACCACTTACCTCCACACACACCTAAACCACTATGCACAACCACTTACCTCCACACCCCTTCACCACTACATACAACCACTTCCAGACACCTTCACCACTGCACACAACCACTTACCTCTACACACATGTTCACCACTACAAACAACCACTTACCTACACACACCTTCAACACTACACACAACCACTTACCTCCACACACACCTAAACCACTATGCACAACCACTTACCTCCACACACCTTCACCACTGCACACAACCATATACCTCTATATACCTTCACCACTGCACACAACCACTTACCTCTACACACATGTTCACCACTACAAACAACCGCTTACCTGCACACACCTTCACCACTACACACAACCATTTACCTCTACAAAAACCTTCACCAGTACACACAACCACTTATCTCCACACACCTGCACCACTACACACAACAACTTACCTCCACACACACCTTCACCACTATACACAACCACTTACATCCACCCACCTTCACCACTGCACACAACCCTGTACCTCCACACACCTTCACCACTACACACAACCACTTACCTCCACACACCTTCACCACTGCAAATAACCACTTACCTCCACACACATGTTCACCACTACAAACAACCATTTACCTCCACACACCTTCACCACTGCACACAACCACTTACCTCTACACACCTTCACCACTACACACAACCATTTACCTCTACACACCTTCACCACTGTGCGCAACCACTTATATCCCTACACCTTCAACACTACACACAACCACTTACCTCCACACACCTTCACCTCTTCACACAACCACTTGCCTCCACACACCTTCACCTCTACACACAACCACTTGCCTGTACACACGTTCACCACTACACACAACCACTTACCTCTACACACGTTCACCACTACACACAACCAAATACCTCCACACACCTTCACCACTACACACAACCACATACCTCCACACACCTTCACCACTAAACACAACCACTTACTCCACACAAACTACACTGATACACACATCACATACTATCACTCACCTCTATGCATAATCACACAACTCCACAAAATATTGTTTCACTACTTACCACCACACACACCACACCACCACACACACACACCACCACCACACACACACCACCACACCACCACACCACACCACACCACCACACACACCGCACCACCACACACACAACACCACCACACACACACCACACCACCACACACACACCACCACCACCACACACACCACACCACCACACAGTACCACACCACCACACACACCACACCACCACACACATCACACCACCACACACACCACACCATCACACACACCACACCATCACACACACCACACCACCACATACCCCACATCAGCACACAGTACCACACCACCACACACACCACACCACCACACACACCACACCACCACACACACCACACCACCACACACACCAAACCACCGCACACACCACACCACCACACACACCACACGACCACACACAGCACACTACCGCACACACCACACCACCACACACACCACACCACCTCACACACCACACCACCTCACACACCACACCACCGCACACACCACACCACCGCACACACCACACCACCACACACACCACACAACCGCACACAGCACACTACCGCACACACCACACCACCGCACACACCACACACACCACACACACCACACCACCTCACACACCACACCACCACATACACCACACAACCGCACACAGCACACTACCGCACACACCACACCACCGCACACACCACACCACCACACACACCACACCACCGCACACACCACACCACCGCACACACCACACCACCACACACACCACACAACCACACACAGCACACTACCGAACACACCACACCACCGCACACACCACACCACCACACACACCACACCACCTCACACACCACACCACCGCACACACCACACCACCGCACACACCACACCACCTCACACACCACACCACCACACACACCACACAACCGCACACAGCACACTACCGCACACACCACACCACCGCACACACCACACCACCGCACACACCACACCACCACACACACCACACCACCGCACACACCACACCACCGCACACACCACACCACCACACACACCACACAACCACACACAGCACACTACCCCACACACCACACCACCGCACACACCACACCACCACACACACCACACCACCTCACACACCACACCACCGCACACACCACACCACCGCACACACCACACCACACACACACCACACACACCACACAACCGCACACACCACACAGCCGCACACACCTCACCACCACACACAACACACCACCGCACACACCACACCACCACACACACCACACCACCACACACACCTCACCACCGTACACACCACACCACCACACACACCACACCACCACACACACCACACCACCGCACACACCACACCACCGCACACACCACACCACCGCACACACCACACCACCACACACACCACACCACCACACACACCACACCACTGCACACACCTCACCACCACACACACACCACACCACCGCACACGCTACACCACAACACACACCACACCACCACACACACCACACCACCGTACACACCACACCACACACACACACCACACCGCCGCACACACCACACAGCCACACACACCACACCACCACACACACTACACCATCGCACACACCACACAACCACACACACCACACCACCACACACACCACACCACCGCACACACCACTCCACCACGCACACCACACCACCGCACACACCTCACCACCACACACACCACATCACTGCACACACCACACCACCGCACACACCCCACCACCACACACGCGACACCACCGCATACACCACACCACCACACACACGACACCACCGCACACACCACACCACCGCACACACCACACCACCACACACACCACACCACCGCACACACCACACCACCATACACATCACACCACCATACACACCACGCCACCGCTCACACCCCGCCACCACACACACCATACCACTGCACACACCACACCACAGCACACACCACACACACCACACCACCGCACACACTACACCGCTGCATACACCACACCACAACACACACCACGCCACCACACACACTACGCCACCACACACACCACACCACCGCACACACCACAACACCACACACACCACACCACCACACACACCACACCACCGCACACACCGCACCACCACACACACCACACCACCGCACACACCACACCACCGCACACACCACACCACCACACACACCACACCATCACACACACCACACCACACACACCACACCACCATACACACCACGCCACCGCACACACCACGCCACCACACACACCACACCGCACACGCCACACCACCGCACACATCACACCACCACACACACCACACCACCACACACACCACGCCACCGCACACACCACGCAACCACACACACCACAGCACCGCACACACCACACCACCGCACACCACACAACCACACACACCACACCACACACACCACAGCACCGCACACACCACAGCACCGCACACACCATACCACCGCACGCACCACGCCACCACACACACCACAACACAGCACACACTACACCACCACACACACCACACCACCGCACACCACAAAACCACACACACCACACCACACACACACCACAGCACCGCACACACAATACCACCGCACACACCACGCCACCACACACACCACACCACCGCACACAACAAACCACCACACACACCACACCACCGCACACAACACAACCACACACACCACACCACACACACACACCACAGCACCGCACACACCACACCACCGCACACCATACCACCGCACACACCACGCCACCACACACACACCACACCACAGCACACGCCACACACACCACACCACCGCACACACTACACCGCTGCACACACCACACCACCACACACACCACGCCACCACACACACTACGCCACCACACACACCACACCACCGCACACACAACACCACACACACCACAGCACCATACACACCACAGCACCGCACACATTACAGCACCACACTCACCACACCACCACACACACCACACCACCGCACACACCGCACCACCACACACACCACACCGCCACACACACCACACCACCGCACACACCACACCACCACACACACCACACCATCACACACACCACACCACACCACACGCACCACACCACCGCACACATCACACCACCGCACACACCACACCACCACACACACCACGCCACCGCACACACCACGCCACCACACACACCACAGCACCACACACACCACACCACCGCACACACCACACCACCGCACACACCACACCACCACACACGCCACACCATCACACACACCACATCACACGCACCACACCACCATACACACCACGCCACCACACACACCACACCACCGCACACACCACGCCACCACACACGCACCACAACACAGCACATACTACACCACCACACACACCACACCACCGCACACCACACAACCACACACACCACACCACAGCACCGCACACACCACACCACCGCACACACCATACCACCGCACACACCACACCACCACACACACCACAACACAGAACACACTACACCACCACACACACCTCACCACCGAACACCACACAACCACACACACCACACCACACACACCACAGCACCGCACACACCACACCACCGCACGCACCATACCACCGCACACACCACGCCACCACACACACCACACCACCGCACACAACAAACCACAACACACACCACACCACATCATCGCACACACCACACCACCGCACACACCACATCATCGCACACACCACACCACACACTCCACGACACACAACCAGACACACAACAGTACTTTCGCTGCCTAATCAATTTTCATTGAGAAGAGATTAAGCATCTCTGACCGAGTCGCCACATATTAGCTCCAAGGGACTATGACCAAGCGTCTCGTGAACGCTTTCTCTCACAGAAAATAACACTAAGGCAGTTCCTCTTCCCAGACTGATGCATGGTACACTTTGGTTTAGAAAGACACGTAAGCAAACACTATAACATATATATTAGAAAACGTTTCGGTCCTGGGACCTTGATCACTTCTAACATACAGAGGTAGAAAGACATTATATATATGCGGAGAGTGAGATGTGACGCACGTGACCTGAGGAATGTCATGTTACAAAAAACGCGATTCTAAAAGCTTAGAGATCTCCAGTGAATACTAGAAAGGACTGCCCTTCTAGCATCCAGCCTGTTACTGGGTTTTCGTAACAAGTAGTCAGTATCCTTGTCCAATTATCCATTAAAATTAAGTATGGTTCAATAGTGCTTTAGGATTACAACTGGTAGGCTACTAACTAGAGAAATTAAAATTTAATAAATTTATTAAGTCTATAAGTTGTCTAGAGGTATATTATCAAAGTAAATTAAATCACAGCAATCAAAATAAAATCAATCTCTCGAGTTCAATATTATTGTGCTGAAAGCACATATCACATTTATAATTCTTAAGTACCGTCAGGTACATTAACATTTAATAAGATATTACAAATATGTACAAGTAAGTGAGTGTATGCGTGTAAGTGCTCTTAAGTAGTTAGCTATGTCTCAAGACTCGAATTAGACTTAAACAAGTGACTGACAAAGTCCTCAAATAAATTAACTTCTTGACCGACTGGCAACCCGAACAGTCTGCTTGAACAACAAAGAATGCTAAGCCCAATAGCAATACAATATCAAGCGACTGCAACACAGAATTAGGAACTGGGAAATAATATAACGACACTAAGTAGGGACCATCAGCAGATCCTCCACGAAAGTTACAAAACTCCCATAATACTGAATCTTTGTTCAGCATAGGTAAAACTGTGACTGTGACAATACACAGGAACCAGTACAAAATTAGGTCAGAAGCTATAGCTAAGGACCTGAGATGTTCAGAGTGTCTAAGTGACACACAACCTCAGTACAACGTCGAAAATCACTAAGTCTTTACAATGTTCTGAGAACAGAGTTCTACAGAACTAACAAGAATAATGAGACAGACAATCTGTCCAACCAGCAAGCGAGTCTCGAGCAGACTGACAATTTCACGAGAGGTGAGGACACCCCCCCCCTCGATCACGTGATAGCTACGTGGACAACTGCAGCTCAGAAGCCGGCAGTATAACGAGCGACAAGCGATAATTACAGTAGTTTGACATTCAAGCCTAACTGAGCACATTTTATATACATCCTAACAACATAAGCTAAATAACAATATAAAAGTCAAATAATAATATAAAGTCATACATTTACGATTTAGCTATTATCGCAAATATAAGCAATATAAAATTAAATGAAAAGATAATATACATTATATATATACATAATCATTGTAACCCATTCAGGGGTTGCAACATGTCATAAGAACATAAGAATGGAGGAACACTGTAGAAGGTCTACTGGCTCATGCGAGGCAGGTCTTTATCAAAACAACCTCTACCTATGATGAGGACGGGTAGAAGATGAAATCATGTGACTCCTGTGTTGTTGGGTTGGTGCTGCTTAAGTATTATGTATGCCAATGTTTTTGAAATTTTGTAGTTACCAGTGTTGCGTTCTATAGTGTCGGTGACGGCGATTAGTGAGGCTTCTAGGCACCGTCGGCGTCTGAGGTCTGGTTCGGTGAGAACGAGTTGTGCCTCATTCCAGTTCATCAAATGCCCCGTGGAGTCTCTGTGGAGGACACAGGCGTACCTTACATCGTCTCTGTTAGAGGCATTTCGATGCTCATTCAGGCGGACTGTAAGATCTCTGCCTGTCTCGCCTACATATTTCTTGGGACAGAACCCACAGGGGATAGTGTAGACGCCTGCTGTAGAAGTTAGAGGTGTGGGGCTGCGTTTCGTAGTGAGGTCTTTGATAGATGATGTGTTTATGGTGGAAACGTTGATGTTACTCATAGCAAGTGCCCGGCGAGTATTCGTGGCAACATCGCCACATGGGAGTGCTATGAACTGTTTAGGGGGCTGTTCCATGGGCGGTTTGTTGAGGATAGCTTGTGCCTTGAGTCTGCAATCTCGGATGAAGAAAGATGGGAACTGAAGACGTGTAAAGGCTGGAGATGCGAAGAGCTCTCAAGAAGAAGCCAATGAGGACTCCTCTCTTAGTGCGGATGTCTTGGTGTGAATAAAAGTGTATAAGATCGTCCTTGTTGGTAGGTTTTCTATACACTTTGAAGAGAAGTTTGTCACTGTCGGGAGATCTGCACAGTAGAACGTCGAGGAAAGGAAGTTTGCCATCATTGCAGACTCAAGGCACAAGCTATCCTCAACAAACCGCCCATGGAACAGCCCCCTAAACAGTTCATAGTACTCCCATGTGGCGATGTTGCCACGAATACTCGCCGGGCACTTGCTATGAGTAGCATCAACGTTTCCACCATAAACACATCATCTATCAAAGACCTCACTACGAAACGCAGCCCCACACCTCTAACTTCTACAGCAGGCGTGAAATTAAGACACATGTGCAACATCTGGGTATCTTTATTGTAGACGTTTCGCCATCCAGTGGCTTTATCAATACAAATTCTAGGACATAACTTGAAGACAGTAGAACTATGTACAGAAGATGAGGTAATCAACCTAGGAGTAGGTGCGAAGAGCACCATAGTTGTGGAGATTCTGAAGCAGAAGAAATTAGCCTGGCGCTTATATAGTAACGTCAGGTGTAGCAGACGAGGGCATAGTCACTGGTTCATAGTTCTACTGTCTTCAAGTTATGTCCTAGAATTTGTATTGATAAAGCCAATGGATGGCGAAACGTCTACAATAAAGATACCCAGATGTTGCACATGTGTCTTAATTTCATCTTGTCGGTATTATATACCATTCTTACACAGCAGGCGTCTACACTATCCCCTGTGGGTTCTGTCCCAAGAAATATGTAGGCGAGACAGGCAGAGATCTTGCAGTCCGCCTGAATGAGCATCGAAATGCCTCTAACAGAGACGATGTAAGGTACGCCTGTGTCCTCCACGGGGCATTTGATAAACTGGAATGAGGCACAACTCGTTCTCACCGAACCAGACCTCAGACGCCGACGGTGCCTAGAAACCTCACTAATCGCCGTCACCGACACTATAGAACGCAACACTGGAAACTACAAAATTTCAAAAACATTGGCATACATGATACTTAAGCAGCACCAACCCAACAACACAGGAGTCACATAATTTCATCGTCTACCCGTCCTCATCATAAGTAGAGGTTGTTTTGATAAAGACCTGCCTCGCATGAGCCAGTAGACCTTCTACAGTGTTCCTCCATTCTTATGTTCTTATGACATTCCTCAGGTCACGTGCGTCACATCTCACTCTCCGCCTATATATATAATGTCTTTCTACCTCTGTATGTTAGAAGTGATCAAGGTCCCAGGACCGAAACGTTTTCTAATAAATATGTTATAGTGTTTGCTTACGTGTCTTTCTAAACCAACTTGTCGGTATTTATTACCAAGGTTTATACCATGGTACACTTTAAACAGGGATATGAGCGTCTGGTGGCATATTTCATTCACATCCCGACGAAATCCTAATGGCTAGTCTTGACTGAAAAAGCGCATCACGAAAGTTCCTAGATAAGAAGTTGAATTCCTGATTTGACTGGATTTCACATGGTAACCTTGCCTAGGCGAACACTAACAAGAGCTCAGGTAATAAAAGAAGAAACTGATGCGTCGTAATGGTATTGCATTAGGATACCTAGTAGAGGTACACATAATGGCATATAAATATTTCTTTCCCATATGCTACCAAGAAAGGGATCAAAACAGTCAATAGCCAGTCTAGAGAAAGAATGACTTGGTTTGCCATAGTGTTTGGCAAATGGCACACGTCCTGACAGGGGCAGACACGTCTAATGTCATAATAGCCCAGAAAAAATCTCAGTAATTTTTGGCAATATTTTCTTTACACCTAAATGTCTATTGGTTATCACCCCACCATTGCTCTGCTATTATATAGACAGCAGGCTGCAGAACACGGAGGTATTTTGCATATTATCTGAGGACAGGATTTGAAAAAAAAGTCTGTATAAAGGAGATGCAGCCGCATCACAGTCCCACTGAACTGTTTATCTAATCCCACCTCAACATAAAGAGCTGGTCTTGTAATCTCATACCTATACAATACGCTGTGACCACACCGCACCTACCATGCGAAAAGACTCTAGTACTGAGATTTTTTGTTATTTCCGGAACGTTGCGTCTGAGAATTTCAACTTCTTCACATATACCCAGCGGAATACATGGTTATCAATCAGAAATTACAAGTTACGAATAGAAAGCCCATTACACATATAGCCTGTGAAAATTACTTTCAATAAAATGGCTGTGTATAAGGACACTAGATACAGCCTCACCATAAACTTATGTTAATCATGACATAAGTGGATGATAGAACACTTAATACTGAGTACAGTAATAACATGCAATGCGTCCCGGAGTCCCTGACAGTAACAGCTTCAGTCTGTGACTGTGTATTTTACCGAAACTTAAAGGGTGATGTAGACTGTATATCCCCTTGAAGGGATATTATTTTCCAGCACTCTCATAATTCTTTGGAACTTCAGTTCTCTTCACTGTCAATGCTGAGCAGCAAAGGCTCACTTCCCTATTAAGTATAACCTCTACTCTTTTTCTCGGTAATAGTGCTGAGGCACAACTCCTCGGCAGTTGCAAAGAGCTAAATAATCGGTGGTTGCTCGCCCTCAGAGATTCCTGTTTCTGTTTCCCATGTGTTTTTCAATACATGAAGAAAACCTGGGAAAAGTTTCATGTTCCTCTTTTCTTGAGAATATTATAGGATACTTCTGATTTCCGTTCTAAAAACATTAGTCATACTAGATCATATTGGATCGTACTGCAAGCACTTGAAATCTATTTGTACATCGCTTGGATAATATTTCTAACTTTTAGGCAAGTTTTCAGCACGACAGTGAACAAAATTCCAAGGGATGTGCTCCCAGCATACTACTTTAAACACTATTTCGATTTGAAACCGTCTCCCATTTAGTGCTTAAGCCCTATTAATTACATTAAGTAATGGGTATGGAAATAAAAAAAAACATTAATTCAAAACGGTATCTAAGTTCAGATATGTTCAGACACTTTTCTCTCACAAAGCTATAATTCACACTGACGTCGTCTCGGCAGCCGGGTGAGGGAGAGGCAGGAGTCTGTGGAAACACTTCACCCAAGCTGCAAATAACGTCATACGTAAATATATGTCATTATTGTTTCCGAATAGTCATACATGTGTAAATAAACGCCATAATTTATATAATGTAAACATTTTTAAACTTTTTACGTTAATTAGTATTGTAGGTGGTAAACAGCAGTTGATACAATTCATGCTATGTTAAAATGCATTTTCTATAATTCACAACAAAGTCTTTAAATTGGGGTGCAGGCAAGGTGTGTGTAGCTATAATGGGAAAAGTTACTTTAAAATGCAAAGGTTATTCAAACACACAGATACACCGTCACCCACCAACACACCTCACCAGACTCGTCACAAACCATCACACACGCCCACACATCACCACACCCCGTCACCCATCAACACACCCTATCATGCACCATCACAAGATGCCACACCACCACACATCATCAAACGCCACTACACACGAACACATACACTAATGACCACCACATACCACTACACATCAACACATCACTACACACCACGACACGTTAATGTACACACTATACACCACGACAGTGTCACAACACTTCACACAATACAATACATCATCACACACACTCATAAACGACACCCTCCCATATACCGTCACATTGTCACAACATCAAACGCCACCATACATCACGCACCCTCACACACCACCACATCTCTACACGTGCCATCATATACCACCACATTTCCTCCCCCCTCCGCAAACAGAACATTGTCACTCACCACACATCACCACGTACACCATCACACTCACACACTCACGCACCTTGACACTGTGGAAAATATCGCTTGAATTTTCCAATCAACCTTCATACCCACCCCCTAGTTGCGGAAATGTGAGGGAAGGGGGAACGATGCCTAATGAGGGATGCCACTATTCAGTACATACACTTAATTTCTAAGATTTAGTCTCGTAACTCCTCAGCTGCTTCATGTACTACCATTACACTACACATATTTAGGCTAAGTTAGCGTTTGGTATTTGGCTTAAAGTAGTAATTACACTACCGATACATTAAATGGGCCGTAGGCAGTCTCTTTCCCGCCCAGAAGCACCTACATGAGACCAGGGCCGCGTCTGGGTAGCAGTCACGCTTGAGGAGTGAGTGACATGGGACGATTTCCGTGGACATTATCGTGGATTATCCGTTACCGCCGCGACCCGGATATATCACCTCCATAAGACCGCTACAAACCCAGACCGTCGTGGCCTGTGACTCTATACAGGTATTCGTAGGTGTTCCCACTGCTTAGTCATCTTGCATGTAAGTGCCCAGGGTGTAGTAAGTGCGCACTTGTTCATTGGGTTTACCTGTAAAGGTGAGCTAAACCTGCACGAAAGACCTAGAAAATCCTCCGGTGTGGAATAGATACAAAGACAGTTTTCAATTAATATAGGGGGGGGGGAGGCCCTAGGATGGATTCATTATTGAATAAGAGACCACTAACCCATTCCAGTCGTTAAGCCACATATACTCTATTCTACATAGTCCAAACCACACAGAACACCTCACATCACATCACCACTCACTATCACACACAGTCACATATACTCACATACGTCACACACCACCACGCATCACCAAACACCATCACATGTAACCACGCACCACACACCAACACACCATGAAACAAGACACCTAGACACGCTTCAACACCTTGCAGGACAATATAACCGCCCTCCATAACACGTCACTACACACCACACACCACCACACCACGCACCACCATACAGTATCACATATCACTATACATCACACATTCCAACACACTACACTCACCACCACCACACATCACACATATTCACACTTCACCGCACACGTCACCATACACCACACAACACCATACATTACCACCCACTACCCTTCACTACTCACTGTTACACAGCCACGCAACACCACCACGTACCACCACCACGTACCGCCACTACACAAGATCACACCATATGCGCTGTCACACACCCCAGCACACAACACCATACACGTACACCACACATTATGATACACCTTCACTCGGTGTGTGCTGTACCACACACTGTCACTCACAAACACACACCACTACACATTACACACTACCACAAACTACTACACTCCAAAACATGCCACCACACACCAAAACTAACACTTTCTCACGCACTTTCTCACACGCCAGCACACACCGTCGCATACTCTTATATGCTTACACTTTCGTAAAATTTATAATAATATTTTTTGTAATAATAAAAATAAATTTAATATAATTGGGTATACTGCATATGTTAGTAATCTTCTTACATTGAAATTAAGATTGTTGTGTGCATTGTATTGTTATTATTATTTATCTATAGGATTAAATTATTAAGATATGTAATGTTGTTCGTAGGGGGGATAACGTTTTGTTGGGACAGAGGGTCAACAGTCTGGATGAACTTCTTTCTTCCACCCGAGTTGAAAGGTGACTTATGCGGTAATACCCTCACTCGGCATTGTCATAATGTGTGGGAGTGTTCTAATTAATTAATTACATAACTGGTAGCATTATTATGAGTTTTGAGATGTTTGTTCCTTCGTTCACACAAGCAACTTTAAGAGAAATCCTTCAGACGTTCCTCGAATCTCATATGATGTGTGGGCTCTCTCTCTCTGCCTTGTCTCACTTCATTCCTTGCCTGAAGCTTCAGGAAGACACAGCACTGCACTCTACCAATATATTTTACCATCTTCAGCATAGTTCTTAAGGATTTTTTTTTTGTCCTCACAGTATCTCATGGTGAGATAGAGGTGTCTGCTTTCTCTTTGAAAATGTAAATTCACAAAGATTATATTTAGTATTTAATTTTAGTGTTTTCTTTTGAGATGGGTGCACGTCTCATATCTTGATTAAGACATCCGTGAAGAGCATTGTTCAAGATTTCGATGTTGTTATGGTGTTTGTCCACTGCCTTATAGTGGTTGTGCACTGACACCATCGAAGTTATGGGGTGGAATTACCGTGCACAACCCAGTAATTGGGATATTGCTGTCGGGACTACTGTGCTTGTATGTCCACCATCAGGTGTTTGATGGTCTATGTTGCTTGTCCACTTGTGCCAAAATGTTGCTGCTGTTTTCACATCGTTGAATTCTAGAAGCACTGTTTGATAGCAAAGCTTGCTAGCCTTAAATGCTGGAGAAGTTATTTGTTTTTACCGATAATGTGTGATTTATTTGTAACATGTAAAAAACGGTTATATCACATGTTATACAAAGTACAGTTATTTATTACTTCATAACGCATGTCTTATAAATACTCACTTAATGACAGATTACTTAAGTCAGAGTAGAACACTATTGTCTTATGTTAATTCCTCATATACTTCGTGTAAACGTTACTACCAAGATCTTGACATTAAATGTTTTAATTAGTACGTATATTGATATCCTGCTGGTCGTCTTCCTGGACTTTTTCTGAATTTATTCACTCAATTTATAGTCACTTACGAGATATGAGAACAAAGATTCAGGATCACCTAGCAGTCGTTAGTTATTATGAGTGGAATGGTGGCTTTTCTTTAGTAACTTAGAGTGTACTTAATACACACCATCCCACACACACGACACACCACACAATATCACACACCATAAACATCACCACACACCATACTCACCATTTACCACCACGCATCATCATACATATGACATACCATACACCATACACATCACACACCATACTCATCACTCACCACCACATAAGACCGTACACACAATACACCACACACACGATACACCAAAAACACTGCACACCACGCACCACCACACACACGACACAACACGCACCACCATATACACGACACACTACGAACCACCACACACACGACACACCACGCACCACCACACACACGACAAACTACGCTCTACCACACAAACGACTCACAACGCACCACCACACACACGACAAACTACGCTCTACCACACACACGACACACCACGCACCACCACACACACGACAAACTACGCATCACCACACACACGGCAAACTAAGCACCACCAGACACACGGCACAACACGCACCACCATACACACGACACACCAAGCACCACCACACGCACGACACACCACACACACGACAGACTATTCACCACCACACGCACGACACACCACGCACCACCACACACACGACAAACTACGCACCACCACACACACGACAAACTACGCACCACCACACACACGGCACAACACGCACCACCATACACACGACACACCACGCACCACCACACACACGACACACCACACACACGACAGACTGCTCACCACCACACACACGACACACCACGCACCACCACACACACGACACACCACGCACCACCACACACACGACAAACTACACTCTACCACACACACACGACACACCACGCACCACCACACACACGACACACCACGCGCCACCACACAAACGTCACAAAACACACCACCACACACACGACGCACCACG
>NC_091313.1:14491807-14578783 GCF_038502225.1 Cherax quadricarinatus
AATGAAAATGAGCAGGACCCAGACACAGGAGGAAGGGCAAACACACCCCACAGAATCTCCCACCAAAAGACTCCACCCGTGACATTCCCAACGCAACTGAGCAACCTATACTACAACCCACTCACTGTTCCCTCTGCCACCAACCCCCATATCACAAACCTCACCCCAACAGCTGTCCCTTATGGGCATTCTGACCCCACCCCCATCAACACAAACCCCACCTACACCACAGCCCCATATAGGCCCCCACCAAGGCTCTCGCTCCCCCAACCCCAATATTCTTGCATGACCACAATGATAGAAAAGAAACTAAAGGTTTGGTACACAAACGCGGATGGAATAACGAATAAACATGAGGAGTGGAATGAAAGAATCAGTGAAAAATCCCCAGACATCATAGCAGTCACAGAAACAAAACTCGCTGAGACAATAACAGACACAATCTTCCCAACAGGATATCAGATCCTGAGGAAAGATAGAAGGAGTAGAGGGGGAGGAGGGGTTGCACTGCTCATAAAACACCGATGGGGATTTGAGGAAATGGAAGGCATGGACATGATTGGAGAAAGAGACTACATTGTAGGTACAATTCAGTCTGGAGAACATAAAGTAGTCATTGGAGTGATGTATAACCCACCACAGAACTGCAGGAGGCCAAGAGAGGAGTACGAAGAAAACAACAGGGTGATGGTGGACACACTGGCTGAGGTGGCAAGAAGAGCTCACTCGAGCAAAGCAAAGTTACTGGTAATGGGCGATTTCAACCACAGGGAGATCGACTGGGAAAACCTGGAGCCACATGGGGGTCCCGAAACATGGAGAGCCAAGATGATGGATGTGGTACTTGAAAACCTCATGCATCAACATGTCAGGGACACAACCAGAGAGAGAGGGGAGGATGAGCCAGCAAGACTGGATCTTGTGTTCACCCTGAGCAGTTCAGACATTGAGGACATCACTTACGAGAGGCCCCTTGGAGCTAGCGATCATGTGGTTCTGAGTTTTGACTATATAGTAGAGTTACAAGTGGAGAAGGTAACAGGAACTGAAGGGGACAGGCCAAACTATAAAAGGGGGGACTACACAGGTATGAGAAACTTCCTGCAGGAGGTTCAGTGGGACAGAGAAATGGTAGGAAAATCAGTAAACGAGATGATGGAATATGTGGCAACAAAGTGCAAGGAGGCAGAGGAAAGTTTTGTTCCCAAGGGAAACAGAAATAATAGGAAGACCAAAACGAGTCCTTGGTTTACCCGAAGGTGTAGGGAGGCAAAAACTAAGTGCAACAGAGAATGGAAAAGGTACAGGAGGCATAGGACCCAGGAAAACAAGGAGATTAGTAGAAGAGCCAGAAACGAGTATGCACAGATAAGGAGGGAGGCCCAGCGACAGTATGAAAACGACATAGCATCGAAAGTCAAATCTGACCCGAAACTGCTGTATAGCCACATTAGGAGGAAGACAACAGTCAAGGACCAGGTGATAAGGCTGAGGAAAGAAGGTGGAGAACTCACAAGAAACGATCAAGAGGTATGTGAGGAGCTCAACACGAGATTTAAGGAAGTATTTACAGTAGAGACAGGAAGGACTCTGGGGGGACAGACCAGATGGGGACACCAGCAAGGAATACACCAACAAGTGTTGGACGACATACATACAGATGAGGAGGAGGTGAAGAAACTGCTAAGGGACATCGATACCTCAAAGGCAATGGGACCGGACAACATCTCCCCGTGGGTCCTTAGAGAGGGAGCAGATATGTTGTGCGTGCCACTTGCCACAATCTTCAACACATCCCTGGAAACTGGGCAACTACCTGAGGTATGGAAGACGGCAAATGTAGTTCCCATTTTTAAAAAAGGAGACAGAAAAGAGGCACTAAACTATAGACCTGTGTCATTGACGTGTATAGTATGCAAAATTATGGAGAAGATTGTCAGGAGGAGAGTGGTGGAGCACCTGGAACGGAACAGGAGTATAAATGCCAACCAGCACGGATTCACGGAAGGCAAATCCTGTGTCACAAACCTTCTGGAGTTTTATGATAAAATAACAGAAGTAAGACAAGAGAGAGAGGGGTGGGTTGATTGCATCTTCTTGGACTGCAAGAATGCCTTTGACACAGTTCCTCACAAGAGATTAGTGCAGAAGCTAGAGCATCAGGCGCATATAACAGGAAGGGCACTGCAATGGATCAGAGAATACCTGACAGGGAGGCAACAACGAGTCATGGTACGTAATGATGTATCACAGTGGGCACCTGTGACGAGCGGGGTCCCACAGGGGTCGGTCCTAGGACCAGTGCTATTTTTGGTATATGTGAACGACATGACGGAAGGGTTAGACTCAGAAGTGTCCCTGTTTGCAGATGATGTGAAGTTAATGAGGAGAATTAAATCTGATGAAGACCAGGCAGGACTTCAAAGAGACCTGGACAGACTGGACACCTGGTCCAGCAAATGGCTTCTCGAATTTAATCCTGCCAAATGCAAAGTCATGAAGATAGGGGAAGGGCACAGAAGACCACAGACAGAGTATAGGCTAGGTGGCCAAAGACTGCAAACCTCACTCAAGGAGAAAGATCTTGGGGTGAGTATAACACCGAGCATGTCTCCGGAAGCACACATCAATCAGATAACTGCTGCAGCATATGGGCGCCTGGCAAACCTGAGAACAGCATTCCGATACCTTAGTAAGGAATCATTCAAGACACTGTACACCGTGTATGTCAGGCCCATACTGGAGTATGCAGCACCTGTTTGGAACCCGCACTTGATAAAGCACGTCAAGAAACTAGAGAAAGTACAAAGGTTTGCGACAAGGTTAGTTCCAGAGCTAAGGGGAATGTCCTATGAAGAAAGATTAAGGGAAATCGGCCTGACGACACTGGAGGACAGGAGGGTCAGGGGAGACATGATAACGACATATAAAATACTGCGTGGAATAGACAAGGTAGACAAAGACAGGATGTTCCATTGAGGGGACACAGAAACTAGAGGCCACAATTGGAAGTTGAAGACACAAATGAGTCAGAGAGATAGTAGGAAGAATTTCTTCAGTCATAGAGTTGTAAGGCAGTGGAATAGCCTAGAAAATGACGAAGTGGAGGCAGGAACCATACACAGTTTTAAGACGAGGTTTGATAAAGCTCATGGAGCGGGGAGAGAGAGGGCCTAGTAGCAACCGGTGAAGAGGCGGTGCCAGGAGCTAGGACTCGACCCCTGCAACCACAAATAGGTGAGTACAAATAGGTGAGTACACACACACACACACACACACACACGACACACCACGCCCCACCACACACGGGACACACCACGAACCACCACACACACGACAAACTACGCCCCACCACACACACGACACGCCATGCACCACCACACACACGACAAACTACTCAGTACCACACAAACGACAAACTACGCACCACCACACACACAACACACCACGTACCACCACACACACGACACACCACGCACCCGCACACACGTGACACATCATGCACAATCACACACACGACACACCACGCACCACCACACACACGACACACCACGCAACACCACACACACACACGACACACCACGCACCACAACACACGCGACACACCACGTACCACCACACACACGACAAACTACGCACCACCACACACACAACACACCACGTACCACCACACACACGACACACCACGCACTGCCACACACACGACACACCACGCACCACCACACACACGACACACCACGCACCCCCACACACACGACACATCATGCCCCATCACACACACGACACACCACGCACCGCCACACACACCACACACACCACACACCACGCACCACCAAACACATGACACACCACGCACCACCACCCACACGACACACCACGCACCAACACACACACGACATACCACACACGACACACCACGCACCACCACACACACAACACACCACGTACCACCACACACACGACACACCACGCACCCGCACACACGCGACACATCATGCACAATCACACACACGACACACCATGCACCACCACACACACGACACACCACGCAACACCACACACACACACGACACACCACGCACCACCACACACGTGACACATCATGCACCACCACACACACGACAAACTACGCACCTCCACACACACAACACACCACGTACCACCACACACACGACACACCACGCACTGCCACACACACGACACACCACGCACCACCACACACACGACACACCACGCACCCCCACACACACGACACATCATGCCCCATCACACACACGACACACCACGCACCGCCACACACACCACACACACCACACACCACGCTCCACCAAACACATGACACACCACGCACCACCACCCACACGACACACCACGCACCACCACACACACAACACACCACGTACCACCACACACACGACACACCACGCACCCGCACACACGCGACACATCATGCACAATCACACACACGACACACCACGCACCACCACACACACGACACACCACGCAACACCACACACACACACGACACATCACGCACCACCACACACGCGAGACATCATGCATCACCACACACACGACAATCTACGCACCACCACACACACAACACACCACGTACCACCACACACACGACACACCACGCACTCCCACACACACGACACACCACGCACCACCACACACACGACACACCACGCACCCCCACACACACCACACACACCACACACCACGCACCACCAAACACATTACACACCACGCACCACCACCCACACGACACACCACGCACCAACACACACGACATACCACACACGACACACCACACACACACAACACACCACGTACCAGCACACACACGACACACCACGCACCACCACATACGCGATACATCATGCACCATCACACACACGACACACCACGCACCACCACACACACCACACACCACGCACCACCAAACACACGACACACCACGCACCACCACCCACACGACACACCACGCACCAACACACACACGACTTACCACACACGACACACCACGCACTGCCACGCACACGACAAACTGCGCACCAGCACACATACGACACACCACGCACCACCACATACGCGATACATCATGCACAACCACACACACGACACACTACGCACCATCACACACACGACACACCACACACGACACACCACGTACCATAACACACACGACACACCACACACGACACACCACACACGACACACCACACACGACACACTACACACAACACACCACACGACACACCACACACGACACACCAAGCATCAACACACACACGACACACCAAGCAACACCATACACACACGACTCGCCACGAACCACCACACACACACGACACGCCACACCACACCATATAACATATACACACAACATGCGTATCATCACACGACACAACACACCAATACACACCACCCTGCATCACACTACTACGCATCACACAACCACTCTTCATTAAACACTACTACACACCAGGACACATCATCCATTACCACACACTATAGAACAGACACCACTGTACTACGCCACACAACCTAGTGCACCATCTCCCCATAACACCACACATGCACCATCAAGTACCATAACACATCACGCACTATGTGGTGGAAGTTTTATCCACCGGTTTCTCTATTCTCCAGGTATACCGTTCTCCTCTCTAGGGGTGTGTATGACCCCGGGGTACCGACCCCGGTAGTAGCCCACCAGTGGAAGAGGAGAAAGGGGCACGGTGCGTTGCTAAACCGATTCTCATCTTAGGAAAGGCGGTGAAACTCTTTTGACATATTTAAGTCATTACTGACTTGGTGTATAGCTATGAGACCTTAACCCAGCAGGTCTAGGACCTGTAATTTATGAATGTCATAGAGACTGACATTCTCGCATGTCCAGAACACTTGACCAGTGTTCATTTTCTTGTCTGGCATTTATGCCTAGGGCAGACCCAGACATACAATTTGAAAACCAGAGACAGGATTCAGTACACTACGCCAGTGAGGACGTACCCATGATTAAGGCCAACCTATAACTTTAATAGCGTTTCAAGGTCTAGTTAAGGTCGGCAGTGTGGAAGTACTGAAGGCATGTCTATGCGATCTGTATATCTTTGGACTTATTCCGGGTTCACAGTCGAGTGTAGTGAAAGTGACCTTCCGATCTTACCCGTTCCTGGTGTAAGCGAGTTTCATCCACAAGGATTTCAATAACATCCAGACATGACGACCACTCATTAGGCAGGACCAGAGTGAATATATGGTCTGCCCTGACATCTCTAGAATTGCTACTCGCGGGCATATCTTACAACCCTGTCGAGTGTAGATTGTAATCCATAATCTTGCTCAAGGTAGGAAGGAACCTAGCATAGGTAGAGTGGTATTAGTTCAGATTACTGGATGTCAGTCCCAGAGCTAATCTTTGTACGTAACCGCATGGGTCAAGA
Organism: Cherax quadricarinatus; assembly: GCF_038502225.1. Lineage (NCBI taxonomy): Eukaryota > Metazoa > Arthropoda > Malacostraca > Decapoda > Parastacidae > Cherax > Cherax quadricarinatus. Next base: position 14,498,260 of record NC_091313.1, read on the forward strand.
ACCCACGGGGTCAGCCAGCGTTCACTCCACCGCAGACTAAGAGTGCTGGATATTTTCCTCCATGATAATAAACCAATCGCCAGGTATTATCAGAGACATTAGGTTGGTAAGTAACCAGTAGCCAGGATGCTTAGCAGTAATAATACCCCATCGAAGGGAAGAGCTCACAGTATCTAGAGCTGAGATGGCTGGGGTCTTGGTGAGCTCGACTGACGAGTGACTGATTGTGTCAGTCAGAGTAGAACCCCTAATTATCCACACACCAGCACTCCATTAAACACTACCATACACCAAGACACATCATCCATTGCTACATACTGCGGAACACCTCGCACCATTATACGGCAGTAAATACCATAACGCACCATCACCTTACAACACTACACATTCACCACCACGCACCATGATACATCCTGTACCACTAGACACCACCATACTTCTCGCACCACCAGATACGATCACGCAACATAAAATACCTTAACTCACCACCAAACACTGCCAAACACCAGTATACACCATAACGCACCACCACACATCACAAATCACACACCATTGTATACCATACCACACCACACATCATGCACCACTACCATTACACACCAATACACACACTACAATACAGCTCCACAGCACTACAAACCAACATGCATCACGCACCACCACACAAAATCACACAGCACGCACCACCACACAAAATCACACAGCACGCACCACCACACAAAATCACACAGCATGCACCACCACACAAAATCACACAGCATGCACCACCACACAAAATCACACAGCATGCACCACCACACAAAATCACACAGCATGCACCACCACACAAAATCACACAGCACGCACCACCACACAAATGACACAGAACAACACCACACAACACCAAACTTCACACCAAGACATGCTGCCAAAAACCACCACACACAAAGCACCTCCAGACACCACCACACATCACGCACTATCAGGCATAGCCGCACATGCACCACCAGACACCATCACACTTCATGCACCACCAGACACCATCACACATCAAGCACCTCCAAACACCACACGTCATGCACCACCAAGCACCATCACACATCACGCACCACCACAGGTCACGCACTATCTTATACCAAGACACATCATGCACCACGACACATCATGCACCACCACACATCATGCACCACCACATATCATGCAACATCATACAACAGCACCACACATTATTCATCACTACACACCACAGCACTCCTTCACACCTCATGCACCACCACATCACCTATCACAATATATAAATACTACCACGCACCACCGCAGCACATCAATACACTATCATACAACAATATACCACCACACATCAACACACCACAAAATATCACAATACACACCAGCACAACACCATTCACACTTCCATACACTCCACCACACATCACGCAACACCACCACCACCACGCTTCACCACTACCACCCTCCACCACACACCACTGCTTACCGCTATCCATCGAAAGACATTCCCACACACCATCAAACACGCACCACCACGAAGCATTGCTACTTTCTGTCAAACTTAACCGCACATCACCATACATCCCCAGTCACCAAACATCATTGAACACCACACACTACCACACACGAACACACAGACCACAACACACATTACCACATACCAACACCACACATACCAACACCAACATATACCAACACCACCACACACCAACACCACCACACACATTACCACACAAGACATACACCAACACCACCACATACAAACACCACCACACACCACCACCAAACACCAACACCACTAAACACCAACACACTCCTCCAAGTTACAACTTAGTCCAGTATTTCATTCTTCGATAACTTTGCATCGTTCAGCTGCACTTGGTTTATTAAGGTCAACAGTGCTCGACACTTCCTGCAACTCTCTTTGGAATTCTGGTCTTATATCTTCCTTCACTAACTTTAGAGTTATATTTTACTGCCAGTCTTAATTATAACCATTGAGTATCCTGGTGCAGCATCCCGCGAGCAGCATCCTGCGAGCAGCATCCTGGATGCATCCTGAGAGCAACATCCTGAGTTCAGCAACCAGAGAGCAGCATCCTTTGTGCAGCATCCTGGTTGCAGCATCCTGGGTGCAGCATCATTGGTGCATCCTGAGAGCAGTAACTTGCTTGCAACATCTTGGGTGCAGCATCCTGGGTGCAGAATTCTGGGTGCATCCTGCCTGCAGCATCTTGGGTGCAGAATCCTGGGTGCAGAATTCTGGGTGCAGCATCCTGGGTGCATCCTGAGATCATAATATTGTGTGCAGAATCCTGGGAGCCGCATCCTGGGTGCATCCTGGGTGCAGGATCCTGGGTGCATCCTGAGAGCAGCATCCTAGGTGAAGCATCCTGGGTGCAGCATCATGTGTGCAGCATCCTAGAAGCTGCATCCTGGGTATAGCATCCTGAGAGCAACATCCTGAGAGCAGCATCCTGGGTGTAGCATTTTGGGTGCAGCCCCCTGAGAGCAGCATCCTGGGTGCATAAGAACATAAGAAAGAAGGAACACTGCAGCAGGCCTACTGACCCAAGCAGAGCAGGTCCATGTTTCCCCCCCGGATTAGACCAATGACCCACCCCCCGGATTATCCCAATGACCCACCCAGCCTGGTCATCTCCACTCAAGGATGGAGCACTGCACCAGACCCAGCAGCACAAGCTAGTCAGGTCAACTCACACCCACCCACACCCACTCATGTATTTATCTAACCTATTTTTAAAACTACACAACGTTTTAGCCTCAATAACTGTACTGAGGCTAAAACGTTGTGTAGTTTTAAAAGCATCCTGTGTGCAGCATCCTGGATGCAGCATCTTTTTAGCACCATCCTAGGTGCAGCATCCTAGGGGCAGCATCCTGGGTGAAGCATCCTGAATGCAGCATCCTGAGAATATCCTGCTTACAGCATTCTGGCAGCACCATCCTGGGAGCACCATTCTGGAAACAGAATAATGGGAGCAATATTCTGGGAACAGCATTCTGATAGCAATATTCTGGGAGCAATATTCTGGGAGCAGCATTCTGTGAGTTCCATCCTTGGAGAAGCATCCAAGTATCGTTTTCCTGTTATCCAGATCCTGTTGTCAACATCATGGGTGTAGCACCCAAGGAGCACCACCCTGGGAGTAGGACCCTAGGAACAGCATCCTAGGAGCAGGACCCTAGGAGCACCATCCTGGATGTAGCATCTTAGGAGCAGCATCCTGGGAGGAGCATCCTAAATGCAGCATCCTATATGTAACATCTAAAGTGCAGCATCCTAACATCAGCATCCTCGGTGCAGTATAGGTGCAGCATTCTGAAAGCAGCATCCCGGGAGCAGCAACCTGCATGTATCCTGGGAGTAGCATCCTAAGTCCATCATCCTGGGATCAGCAACTTGGGAGCATCCTGGGTGCAGTATCCTAGGTACAGCATCCTGAGCATTCTGGGATCAGCATCCTAGGATCAGCATCCTGAGAGCAGGATCCTTGGGGAGGCGCCCAGTGTCTCATTCATCAACTTGTCGGTGTTTGAAACCAGTAATATAAGCCTGTTTTGTTGCATCTCGCTCTAAGACCTCTCAGAATTCATGATTTATTAATGAATTAATATTATATGAATTTATGAAACATAGTAAAAGATCTTTTCAAATGAGAAATCGATAACATAGATTACGAATAGTAACAAAATATATATTCAATATTAACAAAATGAACAAAGAGCGTAGAAGCAAAATAAAATCTAGCCTTAGAAAAATAACTTTAGTTCTTCAGGGCACTGGCCTGGGGCCTTTACTGTTTCTCACACTCATAGCAGACATAAATGAAAACACTAGCTATAGCTTCTTATGATCCTTTGCATGGATATCAAAATATACATGAAAGTTGACTCAGTAGAAGACGCGGAAAATTTGTAAACAGATGTCAGTAAAGTTATTTAGTGGCAATAGAGAATAACATGATGTTCTGTGGTGACAGATTCCAACTGTTCAGATGTGGAAAGCTTGAATAACCCAAAATGACTACTGGAACCCAAAATGACTACTGGAACCCAAAATGACTACTGGAAAAAATATGTAAAAGACTTGGCTATAACAACAACAAATGACCTTTCATTTAGAGTACAGAAGAAAGTAAATAGTGGGAAGATCATAAAAATGACAGGTTTGATAATGAGAACTGTCAAAACATTCGACTCATTTTTGTTCTCCTGTTTAAAGTATGTTCAGTGTTGATGACTCCGTTCAAGGCAGAAAAGATATCAGAGCTGTTAACGATACAGTAACTGTTTCTGGTGTTTCCAACTGGAACGCCTGAAAGTGCTGGGAATGCATTCTCTGGAGCGAAGAAGTGAGGGGTCCATAGTAATATATATGTACTTATACGTGAAAGATGTTTGAGAGCGGCGTCCCGAAACTACAGCCAGCAATTGAGTTAAGCATGGCACACACACACACACACTCTCTCTCTCTCTCTCTCTCTCTCTCTCTCTCTCTCTCTCTCTCTCTCTCTCTCTCTCTCTCTCTCTCTCTCTCTCTCTCTCTCTCTCTCTCTCTCTCTCCCTCCCTAGTGCAACTCTTCTCGCAAAACTTTTTCTTAATCAATTCTATCTTCCACGCTCAACCCACCAAAAGTGTCTTTAAATAACAGCAAGTAAATCATCATACTACCGTAACGATGTACTAGAGTAAGAGATAGGGAAGGGGAGGTGGAATTGTAAATCCTGTAGATCCTGTAAAAAAAGAGAAGCTATGGGCCCACGGATGTATCAACATCCGTGGCCTTCAGCTGTTCAACCTATTGTCATCAGATATTAGAAATACGAGTATTCCACAAATTGTCGTGGAAATTTTCAAGAGGAAACTGAATCACTACCACCGCCGTGCTGCTCTATTCAAACTGTGATAGATATGTGAGACCGAGGGCCCTACCAGCACAACAAGTTAAATAGAAATTAGAAAAGCCTGGCCCCAGGCCGGGATAAGAGGGCAGAAAATATCTCGATACCTGTTATAGTTATATCCCACAACTTCTTTATACGTGCTGCTTGCTAGTTCATTATTGATTCTCAATAAAATATTATCTTCCCGAAGTTAGCTAAGGTGTTTCAATCATTGAACGATGCAAGTGAGATATCCATCATGCATTCCTGTAACCCCAGCTCCCTCTACGTCAATGCACGCCTTACGAGGTACACGAGATGCAGCTCAACTCAACTTAGGAGCATTAACTGGAGCTCAAGGAGCTGAAGATCATCACTTTCAGGAGACACAGAAGACGGAACACAACCCACCCGAGATAAATCGGGTGGCATTTCCAAAAGTTTTTTTCACTACTTCGTTGCGAGAATTGGATACACAACTTTTTAAATAAAACTAACAAACTGACACCAACAAAGCCAAATTAAAATCCAAACTTTTCTTTAGGTGAGATACAACTGTGCTGAAAGTTAAATGTCGATATAAAGAATCATTCTCAAGTTTCAGCATGGAAAGCAAAATGTCAGTTTTTTAGCAACATTGGAAAATTTTTGTCTACACCTTAAAAAACGAAATCGATTCTTCCACATACTATAAGTTACTCTTGTTGAGATACCGCTGATCGAAATTATTCCTCGCTGAGGAATTGATTACCTCATCTTTTGTATATAGTTCTACTGTCTTCAAATTATGTCCCAGAATCTGTATTGATAAAGCCACTGGATGGCGAAACGTCTTCAATAAAGATACCCAGATGTTGCACATGTGTCTCAGTTTTTAATCTTGTCGGTACTGTATACCATTCTTGTACATTAAATTTGGTAACTAAGAACTTGTGCAGCCCAATAATAATGTTAACCTTCCATCAAGAAAAATATGCAAGGGTGGAAAATTTGAAGCGGTTGAAATAAACCTTTTCTAATTATCGCATGGCAACGATTATTACTATTATTATTATTATTATTATTATTATTATTATTATTATTATTATTATTATTATTATTATTATTATTATTATTATTATTATTATTATTATTATTATTATTATTATTATTATTATCATCATCATCATTTTAAGCTTTAAACCCGAAAGGTTATACAGCCACGGAAACAAATAATTCTGCATTGTTAAATTGTGTAAAAAAAAATTGCAAATAAGTCGCCATTAAAGCGACATTAATCTTGCCTTCGTAGCAAACACAACACAATAGTTAGTTTGTGGTGGTTAATATGACGAATTGTTATGTTATATTATTACATAACTGTGCAATTTCTGAACATTCATGAAATAATGCAAATAATTTTTCTAAATAGGATAAACCAATGTTAAAAATCTGTAAGTTTTACCTGTTTGGCACCACATATGTATATCGTGCGACTTTGGCTGAAATAGCAACGCTCTTCTTACCGAATAAGGCAAGTGAAAATTTGTGTATGTAGTAATTTTGCAAAAATCATTCTGAACCTAAGGAAAATAATATATTTCATTGTGTTTGTGTATTATTAAATTATTGTAAACTCATCTTAGATATATTTAGTTAGATTAGGCTATATTATAATAAGGTTAGGTAAGTTTTCTAAGGTACTTACGTTACAAAATTATTAATTTTTACGTTAACATAAATGAAAAAAAAATTTAAGCGAATAAGAGAATTTTTTGGAAAGGACTTAATGTTAAATAATTTTTTATTAATTGACCAGTTTTACCTATTCGGAACGACATATATATATATATTTATATATATATATATATATATATATATATATATATATATATATATATATATATATATATATATATATACATATATACACTGATCTCTGGCTGAAGGAGACTCGAACCTACGAACCTTGAAACAAGGTACGCAGTGCTATACTATTCTCACCACACTAGACAATACCTTGGAGTCCAGCTTGCTCTAGACTTTGATCCAAGGCAGCCAGCTTTCAGGGAGAAGGCTTACAACTTTTCATCTCATCCCCTGCATGCATCAGCCTTACTAGATTTTAACAATGCAAGGAATTCGCAAGAGCAGGCGAAATATACACAAACACTGATCTCTGGCAGAAGGAGACTCGAACCTACGAACCTTGGAACAAAGTACGCAGTTCTTTACCAATCTACCCACACTGGACCAATACCTTGGTCCAAAGTCTAGCTTGCGCTAGACTTTGATCCAAGGCAGCCAGTTTTCAGGGAGAAGGCTTACAGCTTTTCATCTCATCCCCTGCATGCATCAGCCTTACTAGAGATATTAACAATGCAAGGAATTCGCAAGAGCAGGCGAAATATACACAAACACTGATCTCTGGCAGAAGGAGACTCGAACCTACGAACCTTGGAACAAAGTACGCAGTTCTTTACCAATCTACCCACACTGGACCAATACCTTGGTCCAAAGTCTAGCTTGCGCTAGACTTTGATCCAAGGCAGCCAGTTTTCAGGGAGAAGGCTTACAGCTTTTCATCTCATCCCCTGCATGCATCAGCCTTACTAGAGATATTAACAATGCAAGGAATTCGCAAGAGCAGGCGAAATATACACAAACACTGATCTCTGGCTGAAGGAGACTCGAACCTACGAACCTTAGGACAAGGTACGCAGTGCTTTACCAATCTACCCACACTGGACCAATACCTTGGTCCAAAGTCTAGCTTGCGCTAGACTTTGATCCAAGGCAGCCAGTTTTCAGGGAGAAGGCTTACAGCTTTTCATCTCATCCCCTGCATGCATCAGCCTTACTAGAGATATTAACAATGCAAGGAATTCGCAAGAGCAGGCGAAATATACACAAACACTGATCTCTGGCAGAAGGAGACTCGAACCTACGAACCTTGGAACAAGGTACGCAGTAGATTGGTAAAGCACTGCGTACCTTGTTCCAAGGTTCATAGGTTCGAGTCTCCTTCAGCCAGAGATCAGTGTTTGTGTATATTTCGCCTGCTCTTGCGAATTCCTTGCATATATATATATATATATATATATATATCTATATATATATATATATATATATATATATATATATATATATATATATATATATTTTGCGCATCTACCAACAGTCTCACAAAATACCCAGAACTGTCCACTGCTGCTAAGACATCAGTCTTAAACAGTGGTTATCTGACATACATCTCTCCAATGCGCTCAAAGGGTCCCAGTTTTCTGCTTATGTTTCAGAAGTTTTTTAGATAAAGGTGATAAAACATTTTGAAGCATGAGCAGAAAATGGGGATCCTCAGGGCGCAGCGGAAAGATTTATGTTAGATAATCACTGTTTAAGGCTTTATTATTAGTCACCAACAGTGAAATACTGTTTTTTTTTTTTATTAAGAATTAGGCTGAAGAAGAGTTCTCAAGTTACCACACAGAAGTTTTGCTGGAAGGAAAACCTATGACGTCTTTTGGTATACCCTTTTAAGGGATACATGTTAATCTATACTGAAGATCGTCTCAGATTAACACTTACACGAAACTTTTGAACAGAGAAATTTAAACTGCTGTCCTAATAATAACGGTTTTGAAGATGACGCGATTAAAGCTCGATGCCAACCTTTTGATATACGAGATACACTTCTCTTGAAATAATGAATATTATTCAAAATGTACCTTAATACAAATACCTTTGTGCTTAAGTCAACGCAACCTCTGTCTTTAAGTGAGCACGACCTCTGTGTTTAAGTGAGCACAACCTCTGTGTTTAAGTGAGCACAATCTCTGTATTTAACTGAGCACTACCTCTGTGTTTAAGTGAGCACAACCTCTGTGTTTAAGTGAGCACAACCTTTGTGTTTAAGTGAGCACAACCTCTGTGTTTAAGTGAGCACAACCTTTGTGTTTAAGTGAGCACAACCTCTGTGTTTAAGAGAGCACAACCTCTGTGTTTAAGTGAGCACAACCTCTGTGTTTAAGTGAACACAACCTCTGTATATAACTGAGCACTACCTCTGTGTTTAAGTGAGCACAACCTCTGTATTTAACTGAGCACTACCTCTGTGTTTAAGTGAGCACAAGCCTTGTGTTTAAGTGAGCACAACCTCTGTGTTTATGTGAGCACAACCTCTGTGTTTAAGTGAGCACAACCTTTGTGTTTAAGTGAGCACAACCTCTGTGTTTAAGTGAGCACAACCTTTGTGTTTAAGTGAGCACAACCTCTGTGTTTAAGTGAGCACAACCTCTGTGTTTAAGTGAGCACAACCTCTGTGTTTAAGTGAGCACAACCTCTGTGTTTAAGTGAGCACAACCTCTGTGTTTAAGTGAGCACAACCTCTGTGTTTAAGTGAGCACAACCTCTGTGTTTAAGTGAGCACAACCTCTGTGTTTAAGTGAGCACAACCTCTGTGTTTAAGTGAGCACAACCTCTGTGTTTAAGTGAGCACAACCTCTGTGTTTAAGTGAGCACAACCTCTGTGTTTAAGTGAGCACAACCTCTGTGTTTAAGTGAACACAACCTCTGTATATAACTGAGCACTACCTCTGTGTTTAAGTGAGCACAACCTCTGTATTTAACTGAGCACTACCTCTGTGTTTAAGTGAGCACAAGCCTTGTGTTTAAGTGAGCACAACCTCTGTGTTTATGTGAGCACAACCTCTGTGTTTAAGTGAGCACAACCTTTGTGTTTAAGTGAGCACAACCTCTGTGTTTAAGTGAGCACAACCTCTGTGTTTAAGTGAGCACAACCTCTGTTTTTAAGTGAGCACAACCTCTGTGTTTAAGTGAACACAACCTCTGTGTTTAAGTGAGCACAACCTCTGTGTTTAAGTGAGCACAACCTCTGTGTTTAAGTGAGCACAACCTCTGTATTTAACTGAGCACTACCTCTGTGTTTAAGTGAGAACAAGCCTTGTGTTTAAGTGAGCACAACCTCTGTGTTTAAGTGAGCACGACCTCTGTGTTTAAGTTAGCACAACCTCTGTGTTGAAGTGAGCACAACCTCTTCGTTTAAGTGAGCACAACCTCTGTGTTTAAGTGAGCACAACCTCTGTCTTCAAGTGAGCACAACCTCTGTGTTTAAGTGAGCACAACCTCTGTGTTTAAGTGAGCACAATCTCTGTGTTTAAGTTAGCACAACCTCTGAGTTGAAGTGAGCACAACCTCTTCGTTTAAGTGAGCACAACCTCTGTCTTCAAGTGAGCACAACCTCTGTGTTTAAGTGAGCACAACCTCTGTGTTTAAGTGAGCACAACCTTTCTGTTTAAGTGAGCACAACACCTGTGTTTAAGTGAGCACAATCTCTGTGTTTAAGTGAGCACAACCTCTGTGTTTAAGTGAGCACAATCTCTGTGTTTAAGTGAGCTCAACCCCTGTGTTTAAGTGACAACACCCTCTGTGTTTAAGTGAACACAACCTCTGTGTTTAAGTGAGCACAACCTCTGTGTTTAAGTGAGCACAATCTCTGTGTTTAAGTGAGCACAACCTCTGTGTTTAAGTGAGAACAACCTCTGTGTTTAAGTGAGCTCAACCTCTGTGTTTAAGTGAGCACAATCTCTGTGTTTAAGTTAGCTCAACCTCTGTGTTTAAGTGAGCACAACCTCTGTGTTTAAGTGAGCACAACCTCTGTGTTTAAGTGAGAACAACCTCTGTGTTTAAGTGAGAACAACTTCTGTGTTAAAGTGAGCTCAACCTCTGTGTTTAAATGAGCTCAACCTCTGTGTTTAAGTGAGCACAATCTCTGTGTTTAAGTGAGCACTACCTCTGTGTTTAAGTGAGCACAACCTCTGAGTTGAAGTGAGCACAACCTCTTCGTTTAAGTGAGCACAACCTCTGTGTTTAAGTGAGCACAACCTCTTCGTTTAAGTGAGCCCACCATCTGTGTTTAAGTCAGCACAATCTCTGTGTTGAAGTGAGCACAATCTCTGTGTTTAAGTGGGCACAACCTCTGTGTTTAAGTGAGCACAACCTCTTCGTTTAAGTGAGCACACCCTCTGTGTTTAAGTCAGCACAACCTCTGTGTTTAAGTGAGCACAATCTCTGTGTTTAAGTGAGCACACCCTCTGTGTTTAAGTGAGCACACCCTCTGTGTTTAAGTCAGCACAATCTCTGTGTTTAAGTGAACACAATCTCTGTGTTTAAGTGAGCACAACCTCTTCGTTTAAGTGAACACAATCTCTGTGTTTAAGTGAGCACAATCTCTGTGTTTAAGTGAGCACTACCTCTGTGTTTAAGTGAGTACAACCTCTGAGTTGAAGTGAGCACAACCTCTTCGTTTAAGTGAGCACAACCTCTGTGTTTAAGTCAGCACAATCTCTGTGTTTAAGTGAGCACACCCTCTGTGTTTAAGTCAGCACAATCTCTGTGTTTAAGTCAGCACAACCTCTGTGTTTAAGTGAGCACAATCTCTGTGTTTAAGTGAGCACAATCTCTGTGTTTAAGTGAGCACTACCTCTGTGTTTAAGTGAGCACAACCTCTGAGTTGAAGTGAGCACAACCTCTTCGTTTAAGTGAGCACACCCTCTGTGTTTAAGTCAGCACAATCTCTGTGTTTAAGTGAGCACACCCTCTGTGTTTAAGTCAGCACAATCTCTGTGTTTAAGTCAGCACAACCTCTGTGTTTAAGTGAGCACAACCTCTGAGACCAAGGAACATTTTTCTAAAAACTGAAATAAATCCCTGGTTGTCTTCAAAAGGGAGCTGCACAGATACCTAAAGTCAGTCCCGGATCAGCCGTTCTATGGTTCGTACGTTGGACTACGTGCGACCAGCAGTAACAGCCTCATTGATCAGGCCCTGATCCACCAGGAGGCCTGGTTATTGACCGGCTGCGGGGGCGTTGATCCCCGGAATACCCTCCACGTAGACTCCAGGAGACTTCAATTTTAAGGATTAAAAAGTGTGTCAAAAGGCGCCTTTTAATGATGTAATAAAACCGTACAAATTCCTGTCAGATCCTACTGAGTACGCAGACTCTGGCTTTGTAATTTTTTCTGTAATTTTTATAAATTTATTCCAACGAACAACAAAGCTATAGTATCATCTTAGGATGCCCACTCACTTCTTTGTAAATATACTGGTCATCTCCCACCGTGGTTAGGGGGCACGAAAGAGAAAGAAATACTTAAATCGTAATTCGTTTAATCAGTCTACTCAGAAGAACGATGACATCACAGTTCAGATGACCTTCCACACTGCAACATCACCATCCTTCTTTGAGATTGCAAACTCTCCTTCCCACCTCCAGCACTCAAGTCAGGCTAACAGGTTTCTCTGAGTCCTTTCAAAACCGTTACCTTGTTCACACTCCAATAGCACATTAAATTATAAAAATCTCTCGCCTCCGCTCCTGTATATCAAGCTAACACAAGTCTCTTTGATGCCCAAACCTCTAACACTCAAAATCTTCTCCGTCCTTTCATAGGATGACCCTTACCCCTCCTTTCCTCCTTTCTCTCCTAGTCATCCTATTCTAGTCCAACCTCTGAATATGTCCGAACCATCTCAACAGCCCCTCCTCAGCCTACTGAATAGTAGATTTGTTAATACTGTAACTACTTCTACTCTCAAAACTCGGAATTCTCTGCATAATATTCACACCACATATTACCCTCAAACACGACATTAGCACTGTCTTCATCCTCCTTGCAGCAACATTTAAAACCCATGCTTCAGACACATAATTCAATGATGGTACCACTGTACAAACCCCTTTTTGCCTTCAAGGATAGGTAATCGACTCCAAAGATGCCTCCATGCACCACCCACTTTTTTCCCTTCATTAGATTTATGGTTCATCTCGTCTCTCACAGAACCATCCGCTGACAAATTCATTCCCACATGGCTGAATAGATTTACTTACTTTATAATTTTTCCCTCCAATCTAATATCCAGTCTTTCATTTCCTACATTTTTTGATACTCTCATCGCCTTGATATTTCCAATGTTCATTTTTAATTTCCTTCCTTAACATACCTTCACAAATACGTCTACTAACCTTTACAGCTACTTTTCAGAATCTCCCACAAGAACCGTGGCATCGGCAAAGAGAAACTTTGTAAAAGGTTCAATAACTTTTAACCCCACTCCTCTTCCCAACACTTCTTTTAAAACCCCAACTATAAATATGTTAAATAACAAATGATGGAATCACGCATCCCTGTCTGAGAGTTACTTTTACTGGGAAAAAATCTCCCTCTCTCTTACATACCCTAATCGAGCCATGTAAATCCAATGAAAAGTTCCATACATATATGAAAGTATTGTTAAGTTATATGCTTCAGTGTACACACTGAAGCTACACTCTTCCTGAGAATCTCCTTGTTACTCTTCACTCCTGCTCTCTATCTTACCCGAGATATTCAACAGGCTTATTTCCCTAATGCAATGGGACTACGCATGCTCTCTGCCATTCCCTGGGCACCTTTTCAACCATTTGTGCTTATAATGGATAAATGCACCAACTACTCCATCACTACATTCCCATCAGTTTTTAAGATATCTGTCTTTACCCATTTTCATTATACCCACTGCATCATGTATTTTTCACACACTCAATCTGGCTCTTCCTTATACCTGTCTGCCCAGTGCAAGAATTATTATTATAATCAAGGGGGAAGCGCTAAACCCGGAGGATTATACAGCGCCTGGGGAGGGGATGTGGAAGGCATTCAGGCTTAATTCGGGGAACTGGAGCACAGATCCAATTCCCTAAATCAAGAGCCCCTCACCAACATCAAGGAACCTTCCTTGAGGGGCCAGTGCAAGAAATCTCTGCGTCCTTCTGCTCACTGATATTCAACAACTCTTCATAATAATCCTTCCGTCTTCCAAGTGCCTCCGTCTCAGCTTCCTGATCTCTCCAAAACTTTTTCTTATTTTCAGCATAATTTGTTGATAAAGCCTCACATACACACTCTCATCAGTTCTCACTTTTTACGTCCTCACCACTCTTTTAACCTCATTTTTTTTTTACTTTCCATATTCTCCACACTTTGTATATCACTTCTACTTTGTAAAAGCCTCTCATATGCTAACGTTCTCTCCCTCACCTTCCTCTTCAACCAGTCATTCCACCATTCGCTCCTTTTCCTTCCCACTCCAAGCCTCCTATACCCACAAACTTCTGCTGAACGCTCTAATACTGTATTCCTAAATCGAACCCATTCCTCATCGACCACCACCACTTCATTGTCTGTATTCTCTCTAGACCACCTTACTCCCAGTAGTTGCTTGTATCTTACCCTAAGTATCTACTCCTTTAATATATAAACTTTCTTTTCTCTCTTACCCACTGATGACTTTCTCATTTTACCCCCTTCTACCTTTTGCTCTCATTGTAGCTGCAACCGAATAATAATACGATGTATCAGTCGCCCCTCTAAAAACATACACATTCAGAAGTCTACCCATCAACCTATTATCTAGTTATGCATAGCGCAACAAACTGCTATTATCATGCCATATCTCGTGTCTTGCTTATTTATTTATCTTGTTTTTCAAAGTTTGTATTACCTATTACCAAACCTTTTTCTATACATAGTCCAACTAGACATCCCCCATTATCATTTACCCCTGGCACTCCAACCTTACCCACTATACCTTCTACAATAGTTTCTACCACTTTAACATTTAGGTCCCCATACAATAATTGTTATCTTACTTGGTTCAAAACTCATTAAACGCTCGCTTAACATCTCCCAAATCACTTACTATTGGCCGCTATTCACCTCCCTTCCTTAATCTGCATAACATTTTTAGTTTATACATTTTAATTCCCTCTTTTCTGTTCATAATTGATCATTTATTATTACCGCTACTCACTTCTTAGCTCTGATTCTTTCAGATACACTTGACCTCATCCCATTGACATCCTTCCACAAAAGCTGTTCTACCACTTGTAGCTTTGTTTCGCTTATAGCTAGTACATCCAGCTTTTCATTTATCGCATTTGCAATCAATTCTTTCTTCACTTCCAAACTGCATCCACGGACTGTCAATCCACATTTAAGTTCTCTTTCTTTGTCATTTTACTAATTTAGACCGGAGAAGGGGTTACTGACCCCTTGCTTCAGGCATTTTAGTCGCCTCTTACGACGCTTCCTCATGTTCATTCACTGTGTGCATAAAATTTATGCAAAAATATTTGTATCTTTAAAGTGTAAATCAACTTAACCTAGAACCCAGCAACAGAATATTAAGCCTTATTTTTTTATTAACACATCAGCCATTTCCCTTCAAGGCAGCGTGACCTGAAAAAGAAGAAAAACTTTTAACATCATCATTCACTCCATCACCGTCTTGCCAGAGGTGTGCCTACACTACAGTTATAGAGCTGCAACTTATCAACACCCTTCTTCCAGGACTCAAGCCTGCCGCTCTCTCTGAATCCCTTCATAAATGTTACCTCGCTCACACTCCTACAGCAAGTTAAGTCATAAAAAAACATTTGTCTCCACTTTCATCTAACACGCTAACCCATGCTTGCTGGAAGTCTAAGCCCTTCTCACACAAAACCTCCTTTACGCCCTCCCTCCAACCTTTCCTAGGCCGAGCCCTACCCTGCCTTTCTTCCACTGCAGATTTATACGCTCTCCAAGTCATTCGACTCGTTCCAGCCTCTCTAAATGTCCGAACCGCCTCAACAGCTTCTCTTCAGCCCTCTAGTAACCCCACACCTCCTCCTAATTTCTAAGCTACAGATTTCAGCATTATATTCACACCGCATGTTGCCCTCGTCTTTCATAGCCCCATCTGCTGACAAGTCATTTCCAAATATCTAAATACATTCACTTCCTCCACACTCCTTCCCTCCAATCTTATATACAATTTTTAATACCTATTTTTATTGTTATCCTCATCATCTTACTCTTTCCTATGTTTCCTTTCAATTTCCATCTTCTACATACTCTACCAAACTCGTCCACGAACCTCTGCAGCTTCTCTTCAGAATCTCCTAAAAGTACAGTGTCATCAGCAAAAAGCAAATGTGATAACTCCAGCTTGTTAATACATTCTTGATCTTATAACCCTAAACGTCTTGCCAACACCCGAGCATTCACTTCTCTTACTACCCCATCTACATACATGTTGAACAACTATGGTGACATCACACATCCCTGTGTAAAGCCTACTTTTACCAAGAAATAATCTCCCTCTCTCCTACATACCCTAACCTGAGCCTCACTATCCTCATAAAAACTCTTCATTGTTTTCAGTAACCTACCTCCTATTCCATACATTAGCAATGTCTGCCACATTGCCCAAATATCCACCCCATCATACGCCTTTTCCAAATCCATAAATGCCACAAAAACATTTTTACCTTCATTAAAATACTGCTCACCTATAAGTTTAACTGTAAACATTTGGTCTACACACCTCCTACCCTTCCTAAAGCCTTCTTGTTCATCTGCGATTCTGCTCTCCATTTTACTCTTAATTATTTTAATAATAATTCTGCCATACACTTTACCAAGTATACTCATCAGGCTTAGTCCCCTATAATTTTTACACTCTCTTTTATCCCCTATGTCTTTATACAAAGGAAATATGCATGCTCTCTGGCAATCCCAAGGTACCTTACCCTCTTCCATACATTTATCAAATAAAAACACAAACCATTCCAAAATCATATCCCCAACTGCTTTTAACATTTATTATAACCCACTTTTTGCATCCGACCTTTATCTTAATCCTTGAATTTTTTTTTATTAACACATCGGTCAATTTCCACCAAGGCAGGGTGGCCTAAAAAAGAAAATCTTTCATCAATCACTCCATCACTGTCTTGCCAGCGGGGTGCTGTACACTACAGTTTATAAAACTGCAACATTAACACCCCTCCTTCAGAGTGCAGACACTGTACTTCCCATCTCCAGGAGAAAACTTGTGATTGTTAAAGAGGTTATTCACTCATCACCGTAACAGTGGTACATCTACACATCAAATACAGAAGGGAAGATCTATGGAAATAAAAATCTTAATCCAAGATTAATGTTGCACGATGCCAACAGCACACCGCACACTAGAGGCAATAAACAAAGTGTACAGGAGGAGGCTAGTTAACAAATCGTTTAGAATAAACATGGTTTCTAGAGTCAGGTGTAAATAAGGTGTGTGGGGAGCTGCACTGCTTCGACCAACACAACCAAAAGTATAACATGATACTTGGTCAGCTCAAGTAAAAGATAACGTACTCGTGTGTCAAAAGCTAGTTTGTCAGTACCTAGCATGTACACATACCTTTATCTCAGAGGCGGCTAGTTTGTCAGGAATTATCATGCGCACGGAACTGTTTCCTGACACGAGACAAAGTCGAGCACCTGGAAAATTATGAGCACTTCCCGGACAAGGTCAGATGCTCGCTCCATGTTGCGAGGACACTCGTGGCAGATGTATGCTCAAGGATTAATTTCAGCCTCCTAATGTTGGAATACCAGCCTCAACAAGCAGTCTGTAAAGTAATGAAACCACGAAACAAGTGGTTCTGAATCATTTACCAAATTGCGGCAAGCCAGGATTCGACCCCACGACACATTGTTCTGCCTCAAGAGACCGTGGGTTCGAATCCCGGACTGCCGCAGTTTGGTAAATGATTCAAAACCACTTGTATCGTTGTTTCATTGCTGTATAGACCGCTTGTTGAGGCTGGTATTCAAACAGGAGGAGGCTGAAATTAATCCTTGAACATACATCTGCCACGAGTGTTCTCGCAACATGAAACAAGCCTAGTTTCTTAAGCTCATGTTGTTTGTAGGATCGATGGCTGAGTGGATTAGGGGATATGTACATTGTGTGGTCTCTCGAGGCCTGCCGCAAATTGGTAAATAATTCAAAACCACTTGTTTCGTGGTTTCATTGATATATATATATATATATATATATATATATATATATATATATATATATATATATATATATATATATATATATATATATATATATATAAATATATATATATATATATATATATATATATATATATATATATATATATATATATATATATATATATATATGTATATATATATGTCGTGCCGAATATGTAAAACTGGTCAATTAGCAAGAACTCATTTAAAATTAAATCCTTTCTGAAATTTTCTCTTATACGTTTAAAGATATATTTTTTTCATTAATGTTAATGTAAAAATTTTTAATTTTGCTCCAAAAGAATCTTAGAAAACTTACCTAACCTTATTATAACAAGAGCAATTTATTTTAGCCTAACCCAACTTAATATATTTTAGATTTGTTTACAGTAATTTAATACTAAACAAACACAGTGAAATATATTTTTTTCGTTTGGTTCAGAATGATTTTGGCGAAATTATTGCATACACAAATTTTCGCTTGTCCTATATGGCAAGATGAACGTTGCTATTTAAGCCAAGATCGCAAGTTCTGCCTATTCGGCACGACATATATATATATATATATATATATATATATATATATATATATATATATATATATATATATATATATATATATATATATATATATATATATATATATATACTCGTGCTGCCCACGCAGCACGAGTATACATGTCTGATGAAAAAGCCTTGATCAAATTGGACTTTTCCAACGCTTTGCCTTCCCTCTATCCCTTCATAGAATCGTGTTATAGTGTGACTTCTAAACTATTGTTTGGGGACCATGAAATTCTCTCGTGTGAGGGTGTGCAACAGGGGGACCTCGCCCCTTTTCTATTCTGTTTGGTCATCAAGGAAGGCACAGAAGCACTCTCCAGTGAGCTCGATTTCTGGTTCTTGTATGATGGTACCCTAGCTGGCCCTACAGAATCTCTCCTAGAGGACATCTGAAAAACTAAAGACATGGGAGAAAGCCTGGGCCTATTTTTAAACCCCACCAAATGTGAAATAGTGTCTACCAGTCGACAGATGATTCAGAATATTAGTGTTGTTTTACCAGGAGCACGAGCCATTGATCCAGCCAATAGCACTCTCCTTGGCGCTCCTCTTGGGTCTAATGCCATCGATCTGATTCTAGAAAAAAAAGTCTCAGACCTCAGGACGATGGAAAGCAGGATGAAAGACATTGATGCACATGATGAATTCTACCTACTCACCTGGTGCCTGTCAATCCCAAAACTTACCTACTTTCTGAGATGCTCCCCAGCCTTCAGCAGTCTGAAACTCAAGGAATATGACTCTCTCCTTAAGACCATGCTAGCGAGCGTATTGAATCTTTCCCTCGAAGAAGGACAGTGGTTGCAAGCCTCATTTCCGGTCAGGCTTGGGGGGCTGGCAGTACGGAGATCCTCCCAGAATGCCCTACCAGCTTTCCTATCCTCTTCCATAGCATCAAACGAGTTAATAAGACAAATTCTTCTGGACAACCTCAGTGACTCAGCAGGAATACAGGACCCTAACTCTGCCAGCACCATCACTGAATGGGAGACTCCAGCACAGCAGTGGCCTACAAACTGTCAAGCTGAGATGGCCCCATCGCTGAAAAGGCGCTTGTCAACATGCTCAGAGCTGTAACGTCAGACAGGGAGACTGCCCGGCTCTATGCTGTGAGTGCACTTCACTCCGGGGACTTCCTCCAAACATTTCCAATTTCGGCAATGGGAACGTGCCTCGGCCCTAAGACCCTCCGTATTGCAGTGGCTCTGCGCCTTGCTGCCCCAATTGATACGGAATATACGTGTATTTGTGGCGATGCGGAAGCCGACCAATATGGTCTACGGTCTTAACTGTTCCAAAACCAAGCGCTGGCATGCAAGACACAATGAGATCAACGATATCAAAAAGAGAACCCTTGCTACAGCTGGATGCCCAGCCGAGAGGGAGCCCCAATCACTTGCAGCCAACAATACCCACAACCCAGCAAACCGCCCCGATGGGATCACCATCGTGGCAAGCTCTTAGCATGGGACTATACCTGTGTGTCCACACTGGCTGACACCTATATCCATCACAGTGTCGGGCGACAGGGAGGAGCTGCTGACCACAGGGAGGAGCACAAGATCGGCAAGTACAGGAACATAAGCCAACAGTATCGATTTGTCCCAGTGTTATCACAGACCTTGGGATCATGGGGAAAACATGCCACACGTTTCCTTAAAGAACTGGGTTCCAGACTCATCGACACCATCAGGGACCCTAGAGCAGCCACTTTCATGTTCCAGTGCCTCAGCGTGGCCATCCAGAGCGGAAATGCATGGTGCATACTGGGCTCGCATCAGATTTCGGAGAAGCTGGAGGAGATTCATAACCTTTGATATATTGAACCAATGTATTCATGTTTGTCTTTTCTATCAAGGCATTCTGTCTATTAATGAAGTTAACATGTAGAATAAAAATATAGGGAGTGGTAAGAGAAGAAAATATTCAAACAGCTCCGGGGAGAACTTTGAGTTTTCCCTGAGTTACGTTTATTGTCTTCTCTAAGGATGAGGATACATATATATATATATATATAGATATATATATATATATATATATATATATATATATATATATATATATATATATATATATATATATATATATATATATATCAATACCAACACTGCGACTAGCCAAGGACTCAAACCCATGCTGCCTCTTGGTGGGTGAAAACTCATGATGCCTTAATCCACTGGACCATACAATCCTTAAGGGTAGCGCATCCAGCGGAACTGGATGTTGTACTCGCTACCCAAGGACATACGATGGTGTGGATGACTCTAGGCTCATTTCATTCTAGTCCCTGTTTGGTGTACTAGTACAACGAGCAGTATTTTATATTATTGTGCCCACGAACGAGTGGTATTGATCAATAACAACACTGCGACTAACCAAGGATTCGAACCCATGCTGCTTTGGCCTGCCTCATGATGGGCGAAAACTCATGACGCCTTAATCCACTGGACCACACAATCATTAAGAGTAGTGCATCCAGCGGAACTGGATGTTGTACTCACTACCCAAGGACATCCGATGGTGTGGATGACTCTAGTCTAATTTCATTCTAGCCAAAGCAGCATGGGTTCGAGTCGGCTAGTCGCAGTGTTGTTATTGATCAATTCCACTCTTTCGTGGGCACAATAATATAAAATACTGTTCGTTGTACTAGTACACCAAACAGGGACTAGAATTAAATTAGCCTAGAGTAGAGGAGAGAGAGAGAGAGAGAGAGAGACAGAGACAGAGAGAGAGAGAGAGAGAGAGAGAGAGAGAGAGAGAGAGAGAGAGAGAGAGAGAGAGAGATTTTGGGAGAAGTTAAACTAATGTACAGGAATCTTTGAACCAAGTGAGAGAGTAATTGTGGAAGGGGACCTAAATGCTAAAGTAGGAGAAACATTTAGGAAAGGTGTGGTAGGTAAGTTTCGGGTGCCAAGTGTAAATGATAACGGGAGCCCATTGATTGAACTTTGTACGGAAAAGGGGTTAAGTTATAGGTGATACATATTTTATGAAAAAGAGGATAAATAAGTATACAAGATAAGATGTCGGGCATAATGACAGTAGTTTGTTGGACTACGTATTGGTAGATAAAAGACTGTTGAGTGGACTTCAGGATGTACATGTTTATAGAGGGGCCACAGATATATCAGATCACTTTTTAGCTGTAGCTACGGTGAGAGTAAAAGGTAGATGGGATATAAGGAAAACAGAAGCAGCAAATAAGAGAGAAGTGAAGGTTTATAAACTAAAAGAGGAGGCACTTAGTTTAAGTTCTAAACAACTATTGGAGGATAAATGGGCTAGTGAGAGTATAGGCAATGGGGTCGAAGATGCATGGGGTAGGTTTAAGAATGTAGTGTTAGAGTGTTCAGCAGAAGTTTGTGGTTACAGGAAAGTGGGTGCGGGAGGGAAGAAGAGTGATTGGTGGAATGATGATGTAAAGAGAGTAGTAAGGGAGAAAAAGTTAGCATATGGGAGATTTTTACAAAGTAGAAGTGATGCAAGTAGAGAAGAGTATATGGAGAGAAAAAGAGAGATTAAGAGTGGTGATGCAATGTTAAGAGAGCAAATGAGTGAGTGGGTGAGACGTTGTCAACAAATTTTGTTGAAATAAAGAAAAAAAATTGGAGTGAGATTAGTAAGTTGAGGAAGCCTAAGGAACGAATGGATTTGATAGTTAAAAATAGGAGAGGAGAGTTACTAAATGGAGAGTTAGAGGTATCGGGAAGATGGAGGGAATATTTTATGGAATTATTAAATGTTGAGCTGTGATTACATGTATAAGGCAAAGAGGAATAACATCTTGTAGGAGTGAGGAAGAGCCAGCTGTGAGTGTGGGAGATGTTCGTGAGGCAGTGGGCAGAATGAAAGGGGGTAAAGCAGCTGGGATTGATGGGATAAAGATATGTAAAGTAAAAGGACACAAGTGAAACTAATATGACACTTTATTGTCGGACACCGCAACATAATGGACAGTTCATGCGGAATAAACATAGAAATGTTTAAAAGCAGGTGGGGATATAGTTTTGGAGTGGTTAGTGCTATTATTTAATAAATGTATGGAAGAGGGTAAGGTACCTAGGGATTGGCAGAGAGCATGCATAGTTCCATCGTATAAAGGCAAAGGGGACAAAAGAGTGTTCAAAAATTATAGGGGAATAAGTCTGATGAGTATACCTGGTAAAATGTATGGAAGAGTTATTATTGAAAGAATTAAGAGTAAGACGGAGAGTAGGATAGCAGATGAACAAGGAGGCTTTAGGAAAGGTATGGGGTGTGTAGACCAGTGAAACATTGAGGTGAACAGTATTTAGATAATGGTAAAAAGGTTTTCGTGGCATTTATGAATCTAGAAAAGGCGTATGACAGGGTGGATAGGGGAACAATGTGGCAGATGTTGCAGGTGTATCGAATAGGAGGTAGGTTACTGAAAGCAGTGAAGAATTTTTACGAGGGCTTGGGGATTTGTTAGGTTTTAATTTCTCAATTTGTCTGAGGAGTATGTCATTAGTTACCGCAATCGTGCATAGTTTATTATCGTCCTGTTCTACATAATCTATAATTTCAGGAATTTCGCTAGTATTTTCCTGGGTAAAAACTGAGAGGAAGTAGGTATTGAAAATTTCACACATATCCTTATCACTGTCAGTGGTCTGACCTGAGTTACTCTTAAGTGTGCCTATCTTGTCCCTAATCTTACTTCTGTATACCTGAAAGAACCCTTTTGGGTTAGTCTTCGAATCCCTTGCGACCTTAGCCTCATAATCCCTTTTTGCTTTTCTTATTACTTTTTTATTTCTTTCTTTAATTGAATATATTAATTTCTTAACTGCCCATCCCCTCTTTTGATACGCCTATATATGCCTCTCTTTTGACCAATGAGATGTTTTAATCTACTGTGCATCCATTTGGGATCAATTTTATTAGATCTAATTTCCCTACTCGGAACAAAAGTTGTCTGGGCAGCTAAATGGCCAGCTTTAATAAGACAGTAAGCAAGTAAGAAAGTAAGCTTCATGTAAACAAACTGTGATCATTTATTGGATATAATGCTGAGTACTTTGACTCACAGCTCAAATGGGGAGTTATAGTGTGGAGGTTCGAGTATACAACGTTCTTCATGTACGAGTATAATGTAAACAACATAGACAGCCTTATTTCTATGCATTAGCACACTGTGAATGAAAATGTTAACAAATTTCAGCCTAAAGCTCTTTAACTTTAAACAAAACAACCCTCTTAATTCCTCAAACGCATCACCTTAACTTCTTCTCAGAACCAGACTGAGCTTTGTCTTTAACTGGTCAGTTATATCTTTTGTAATACACTTTTTCGTGCTAATGGTTTTATTTACTTTACTATAAACTTAACTTCACAACCGTACAGTTATTAAGATATCATTCATAACTATACTGAAGACGGTAACATGTCCATAAGTCTAAGGAGGTGAAACGAATATCACAGGGAAGGTTAGTAATATTCCTGAAACTTGGTAGTAGTAGCATTTGTATCAAAATATTAGTTTCCTTAAAGAAATAAAAAAAAATGTGTGATCACCTGTCACGCTCAGCTAGTGTCTTCCTCCTCTTCTCAAGGAACTCTAATCCTTTTCTTTATTTCAAATTTTGTTGGTTTAGCGGACATCGACTCATACGATTTAACTTCTTACCCACCTCACAGTTTTATTACTGTGCTTCCAGCGGTGTTCTCATCTCGTCTCGCTTCTGTACCTCCCAAGGTTTCATTGACACACCAATTCCCACGTCTCTCAACATCTCATCCCATCCTATAGAGGGTAAATACAGACGGTGCCTCCTCTCTTTCTCGCTCTCCACCCGACCTAGCAAGTTTGACACTTCCAGAGATCAAATGGAGCAGCTCATCTCATGCGTGTCGCCTGCGGGTGTTACTCGAGTATCTTACTGCAAGTGGTGTTTTTCTCGTCAGGGAAAAATGACGCCTGATGCGAACTTTATTAATGAACCAACCGCTGGGTACCCAACCCTCGTAAAAATAATTGATTATGTTTCTTAATACCAACAGAGAGTTAGACAGTGTTTCCAGAAAAACCTATATATGATGAACGTATCGTCTACGAATGAACTTTACCAATTATACAATAATACAGAGGTACAGTGCTTTAAAGGCAAAGGAGCAACCTGAAGTCTAGCTCGGGAGAGATCACAAGAGAGCGGATGGGAAGGGAAACGTGTGGCGTGAGGACCTACTAGTGTGTGGGAATATACGTACCGACACTTCTAATCACTCTTATTAATGCACACACTGACAGACATAATCACACATAATGTACACACTGATAGGTCTAATCACTCATAATGCACACACTGACAGGACTAATCATTCATAATGCAAACACTGACAGGTCTAATCGCTCATAATATAAACACTAACAGGTCTAATCACTCAAAATGTACACACTGACAGATACAATCACTCATAATGCACACACTGACAAATACAATCATTTATAATGTACACACTGGTAGATACAATCACACGTGCACACGCTTCATATAAATATAATGTTCCCTTTCAGACTTGACTCGAGTTTCCCACGTCTCTTCTTGTACATCAGCATCGATATACGCTGTTTGTTTGACCTGTCTCTCTCTCCTCCATAATCTCACATCTTACCTCCCGAGTCTGATCACAGAGTACTCATTTGTCCCACAGGGCAAAGTATGTGTGTGTGAGAGTTTTGCATACTTTACATAATCCCGTCCTGATGGAAAATTGTATTAAAAGTTTCTATGCGATCACAGTGTCTCCTGTAGGTCAAAGAAAAAAATCTCGATAGAGTATGCCGCTGACTTATCGTGATTAAACAACACACACACACACAGCTTTCAGTGAAGAGGCGGAGCCAGGAGCTGAGTATCGACCCCTGCAACGTGCATGTGTGCACATGCACACATGCACGTGCACACATGCTCTCTCCGTTTCTTTCTCTCCCTTCTTTGTCATGCCTTATCTGGGCAAAGAGTGTGGAGAAATTTTCTCCAGGAAGGGGGTATCAGTCCCCTTCAGCCCTGAGGAGCCCAGCCCTCTCAGAAGGGGCAAGCATCTTGTTTGCTTCCACATCTTGTAATTACAAGCAGATGCTTAACCAGAGTGTACCAGTCACAGGTCACACCACGTCTTTGCAAGAGACCAGTGTTGAACCAGTGTGAGTTAACGAGAGTAATTAATCTCTGTACCGCAACAGGAAAGGTACAGGGAAATTTTTACCTCACTTTATTCACATGTAGGACATAACGAACTCTAAGTGATCGAGACATACCATGAAATTAAGCATTCTGCTTTGCTTCCTGGTGGAAGTTTGGCAAGCAGGGGAAATATGCTTTGTCAGCTTTTCCTTTGTAGCTAGGGACAGGGACAACAGGGCGTAGGACACTGTGGCATTTCAAATTGCTTGAAAACCTCAAAGGGGAAACATTAACGCCGGAATAACGAACGAAGAACATTATTCCGCATGTTTTTGTGCTCAAAGACAATCTCCATAATAACAATAAACATTTTACAGAGAAGTGTGCATAGCTTCCTGTAGTGACCTTGTTGTAAATTTAAACGATTGAAATTCAATTCAATTCAAGTTTATTCTCTATAAGGGTTACAATGTGGGATTTACAGATTTTGGGTATTGTGTGGTTTACATGTCATAAAATACTAATTACAGAGGGGCCCACTAGGACACCTAGCATGGCTAGGCATTTCGGGCAGACTTAGATTAATTCTTAACATTAAATCCTTACAGATTATGATATTAAGGCTAAGTGACTACATCCTAATTTGTGAGTTTAGCAATGTGAATGCTTTTGTTTTGGCACAATACAAAGTGTCTATATTGGAGTATCATAGGCAAACTTATGACTAGTTAGGATTTATTATTTTAAGATTAAGATTAGTATTTCTGGGTTTATAGTCAGTGGGTGAGTGAGTGTAATTGTGAACCACCAGGTGGTTATCATGTAGTTAGTTAGTGTATCAGGGAGATAAGATGTTTTCTAACTGTAGTTTTGAAAGTGATGAATGTGTCTGCAGTTCTAGAGTTTTCAGGTAGGGTGTTCCAGATTTTAGATCCTTTGAAATGCATTGAATTTTTGTAAAGATTTAGTCGAACACAGGGAATATCATAGAGATGTTTGTGTCTGGTGTTATGCCTGTGGATCCTGTCACAACTATCAAGAAAGCGTTTTAGGTCAAGGTTAATATTGGAATTTAAGGTCCTGTAGATATAGATTGCACAGTAGTAAGTGTGGATGTTCTGAACAGGGAGTAAGTTTAGATCTATGAAGAGTGGGGGGTGTGTTGCCAGGGATGGGATTTAGTGATTATTCTTATTGCAGCTTTTTGTTGGGTTATTATTGGCTTTAGGTGTGTTGCTGCAGTTGAACCCCAAGCACAGATAGCATAGGTGAGGTATGGATATATAAGTGAAAGTTTTGGTGTGAGAAGGGTAGTTTGCGGCACGTAGCATCGTATCTTGAAGAGGATCCCCACCGTTTTGGATACTTTTTTTGTTATGTGTTGGATATGGGTGCTAAAATTTAGGTTGTTGTCGAGGTATAGGCCAAGGAATTTGCCCTCATTATGTCTGGCAATTAGAGTGTTGTCGATCTTAATGTTAAGTTGCGCAACACCTGCTCTTCTACCAAACATAATATAGTAGGTTTTGCCAGAGTTAAGTGTAAGTTTATTGGCTGTCATTCAAGTCGATATTTTGAGCAGCTCCTCGTTAACAATGGTGTTGAGGGTGGCAAGATTAGGGTGGGAGATGACATAAGTCGTGTCGTCAGCAAAGAGAATGGGATTCAGGTGTTGCGATATGCTTGGAAGATCATTGATGTAAATGAGGAAGAGCAGGGGTCGAAGGACACTTCCCTGCAGAACTCCAGTATCAAGTGGCGGTATTGATGAGGCTGTGTCTTTAATGGTGACATACTGATACCTATTAGAGAGGTAGAATTTAAAATATGCAAGCGCATGGACTCTTATACCATAGTGGTCAAGTTTGTGGAGTAGGATGCTATGGTCAACTGAGTAAAACGCTTTTCTTAGGTCAATAAAAATTCCCAGTGGATATTCCTTATTTTCCAGTGCTATGTAAAGCATGCCTAGCATTTTTATAATTGCATCATTAGTGCTTTTATTTTTCCTGAATCCAAATTGGCAGGGGTTGAGTACGTTTTGTGACGTTATAAATGAATATAGTTTCCTGTGCACGAGTTTCTCGAAGATTTTGGATAGCAATGGTAAGTTTGATATTGGCCTAGAGTTGTTTACATCTGTAGGGTCACCACCTTTATGTATTGGTTAACCCTTGCTGTCTTGAGTAGTGTCGGGAAAGTGCTAGTTTCTAGTGACTTGTTAAAGAGTAATGTAATAGCATGCGAAAGGACATGGGCCGCTCGCTTGTACAATAATGGTGGGACGTGAGACAGATTCCCCGAGTTATTTTTAAGTGACTTTATGATCGCAGTGACTTCCGTGAGCTCAGTTGGTACAAGATAAAAGGAATTTGGGAAATTCCCATCTAGGTAGTCCCCGGCACGGCCATTGGTACGTGGGATTTTACTGGCGAGATTAGATCCTATGTTTGAGAAGAAGTCGTTTATTTTGTTAGCTGTATCAGTGGGATGCAGTGGTGTTTAATGAGGTTTAGTTAGAACATTATTCTTGTAATAAAGTTGGTAGAATTACCGACAATATTGTGGCAACGTTTCGCTCTCCAGGAGCTTTATCAAGCCATTACAAACAATACATGGACACAGAGGGTATATAAAGGCTCAGAGTGAGGTGTTATACTAGTGAGGTACCATTTCGATGTTCACTAGTGGTAGTAGTAGTAGTAGTGGTAGTGACAAAAGTAATACAATATGGTAGAGCAATTAATTCGTACATGAGTAAAAGGATATAAAAGCTATTACTTGGGTAACATAAAAATAGGTTGGACAAATATAGACTGGAATGAGGCAGCTTGTTTCAGTGTTCACTCTCTGTGCTGTGTGTAGTATAACAGGAGAGACTATGTGATGGCAGGGTTTACTGTTTTCAGGAGGATTCTTGCTAAGACTTCGGAGATGGTGAAGCTGCCGTTGTTTTGTTTAATTGTATTCGAAACAGCGATCAGTGCTGATTCGAGGCACTTGCGTCTGCGGAAATTAGTTTCTTTGATCACTAATTGGGCGTCTCTGAATTTCATGAGATGATTGGTGGAATTTCGGTGTTGTACACAGGCGTTGTTCAAGTTATCGTTCCTACATGCGTAAATGTGTTCATTGAGGCGGGTGTCGAGGTTTCTGGCTGTTTCACCTACGTAAATCTTGTCACAGCCTCCACAGGGTATAGTGTAAACTCCTGCATTGACTGGTTCGTGGTGCTTGGATTTTGTCCTGGTTATATCCTTTATTGAAGTGCTAGAAGCGAAGGCGACTCTGGTGTTAGCTTGTGAAAGTACTTTTGAGACGTTCAGTGCAACCTGACTGTTGGGAAGAATTATAACTTTGCTGGGAGTAGTGTTGATGCGTGGAGAATTTATGATCTGAAGAGCTCTTTTCTTGCAGTCTTTGATGAAAAAAGAAGGAAAATGTAACTCTGTGAATGTTTGGTGAATGTATGCACACTCCTCGTCAAGAAACTCAGGACTACAAATTCGGTATGCTCTTAGGAAAAACCCGATGATGATGCCTCTTTTGGTCTTGGTATCTTGACTGGAATAGAAGTGTGTGAGATCATTTTTATTGGTGGGTTTCCGATAAACTTGAAATCTTAGGTTGTTGTCTACTTTGTGAATGAGGACGTCGAGGAAAGGTAGCTTGTCATTGGACTCTTCTTCTAGTGTAAACTGGATCGCCGGTTCAACTGCGTTGAGCCTTGCCTGAAGATCCCGTACATCAAAACGTTTTGGAGTTATTACGAGGACATCGTCCACGTAACGTAACCAAGTGACGCTTGAAGGGATGATGTTGGCGAAGTGCTCGGACTCTAGGTGTTCCATGTATAAGTTGGCTAGGACGGCACTTATGGGGGACCCCATTCCCATGCCGTAGGTTTGTTTGTAGAGCTTGTTATTGAAAGAAAAACAGTTGAAATTAACACAGAGTTCAATTAAGTCAACAAAATCTCCGGGAGGTAGAGGAAAATTAAGGTCCTGATTGACTTTACGTCGTAGAACCTCGATGGCTTTTTTGGTAGGTACTTTTGTGAAGAGGGAAGTCACATCCAAACTGCTTAGTTTCTTGCTACGGATGGAGAGGTAACGAATGCGGTTGAGAAGGTCACCTGAGTGTTTAAGATGAGCGGGGCTGATGGTCCCCAGAAGGCAGGAAAGATGTTTGGCAAGAACTCCGGCTAGTTTGTGTTGAGCACTGCCTATTCCTGACGTGATTGGTCTGAGAGGAATATTGTGTTTATGGGTCTTGGGTAAACCATAAGTACCGTCCTAGCCAACTTATACATGGAACACCTAGAGTCCGAGCACTTCGCCAACATCATCCCTTCAAGCGTCACTTGGTTACGTTACGTGGACGATGTCCTCGTAATAACTCCAAAACGTTTTGATGTACGGGATCTTCAGGCAAGGCTCAACGCAGTTGAACCGGCGATCCAGTTTACACTAGAAGAAGAGTCCAATGACAAGCTACCTTTCCTCGACGTCCTCATTCACAAAGTAGACAACAACCTAAGATTTCAAGTTTATCGGAAACCCACCAATAAAAATGATCTCACACACTTCTATTCCAGTCAAGATACCAAGACCAAAAGAGGCATCATCATCGGGTTTTTCCTAAGAGCATACCGAATTTGTAGTCCTGAGTTTCTTGACGAGGAGTGTGCATACATTCACCAAACATTCACAGAGTTAAATTTTCCTTCTTTTTTCATCAAAGACTGCAAGAAAAGAGCTCTTCAGATCATAAATTCTCCACGCATCAACACCACTCCCAGCAAAGTTATAATTCTTCCCAACAGTCAGGTTGCACTGAACGTCTCAAAAGTACTTTCACAAGCTAACACCAGAGTCGCCTTCGCTTCTAGCACTTCAATAAAGGATATAACCAGGACAAAATCCAAGCACCACGAACCAGTCAATGCAGGAGTTTACACTATACCCTGTGGAGGCTGTGACAAGATTTACGTAGGTGAAGCAGCCAGAAACCTCGACACCCGCCTCAATGAACACATTTACGCATGTAGGAACGATAACTTGAACAACGCCTGTGTACAACACCGAAATTCCACCAATCATCTCATGAAATTCAGAGACGCCCAATTAGTGATCAAAGAAACTAATTTCCGCAGACGCAAGTGCCTCGAATCAGCACTGATCGCTGTTTCGAATACAATTAAACAAAACAACGGCAGCTTCACCATCTCCGAAGTCTTAGCAAGAATCCTCCTGAAAACAGTAAACCCTGCCATCACATAGTCTCTCCTGTTATACTACACACAGCACAGAGAGTGAACACTGAAACAAGCTGCCTCATTCCAGTCTATATTTGTCCAACCTATTTTTATGTTACCCAAGTAATAGCTTTTATATCCTTTTACTCATGTACGAATTAATTGCTCTACCATATTGTATTACATTTGTCACTACCACTACTACTACTACTACCACTAGTGAACATCGAAATGGTACCTCACTAGTATAACACCTCACTCTGAGCCTTTATATACCCTCTGTGTCCATGTATTGTTTGTAATGGCTTGATAAAGCTCCTGGAGAGCGAAACGTTGCCACAATAAATGTCACATTAGTTGCACTTGTGTCCTTTTACTTAACATTATTCTTGGTTTCTTTCAGTTTGTGGGTCCCCAGAATCTGGGAAAGTGTTTTTCAGGTCTTTTTTATATCTCCTCTTGTGTCAGTGAATCTGCTGGAGTAGTACAGTTGTTTGGCTTTCTTTATTAATTTGGTGAGAACCGTTGAATATTGTTTAAGAATATCTTTGTGTATTAAGCCCTGTCTATATTGCTTTTCATATTGGTGTTTCTTATCAATGGATTTCAGAATGCTGCTGGTTAGCCATGGGCAACCGAGCCGTTTATTCGTGATCTGTTTCGTTTTTATAGGACAATGTTTGTTGTATAGTCTAAGTATTTTGTTAAGAAAAATGTCTGTCCAATCGTCAATACCATTGGCATTGGAGAATTCTGTAGGCCAGTCAACAGTGTCTAGGTCTGCTGTGAAATTCCTTACTGAGGCCTCGTCATGGAGTCTAAATGAAACTTTGTTGTATTCGAGTGGTGGCTTACTAATGTTTGTTAAGAGGAAGGTTGAGTAGTGGTCAGTAGTGCTGTCTGTGATTATCCCTGATTTAAGGGGGGCTAGTATATTGGTCCATATGTGGTCTATTATGGTTGCACTTGTCTCAGTCAGCCTGGTTGGTTTAGTTATTGTTGGTATGAGAAGTGTGTTGTTCATATTGTTGATGAAATCAGTTACAGTCTGATCATCTGGTAGGCCAAGGTTGATATTGAAGTCTCCAGCTAAGAGAAGGTGGTGCTTGTTCATTTGTCTGTTTGTTATTAGTGCCTTTAGATACCGGATACCCCACACAAACGGATGTTTGTGTGGGGTATCCGGTATATGGCATCGATTATTATAGGCGTCTTGAGGTTTTTTACAGTAAAATTAGCAAAAATGTATTCCCCATATTCATCACTAAAGCAATTAATGCTAATACAAGATAGTTGGTTAGAGTAATAGATTGCAGTACCATCCACAACTTGGTATGATCTGCAGTTGTGGATTGCTGTGTATCCTGGTAGTGGGTAGATATCTATTGTGTCCTGCTTAAGCCAGTTCTCAGTAAGAATAATGCAGGAGAAGGGTGTCTTTAGTGACTCAAGGAGTTCCAGGAGGTCATCATAGTGTTTGCTTAAGGACCTGATGTTGTAGTTAAGAACTGATAGACTTTGAGCAGTGTACAGGATAGTGCTGGCTTGTGATGCTGTGTAATAAAGTCAGTTACTTTCCAATAAGTTTTGATTGTGTGTTAGATTATGGAGGTTTAGATCAGAGTCAACGTGATCATTCATCTTTTAGGTTTAAATAGTGGTTGTTTATATCCTGTATTATGTGGTGAGTTCTAATACTGATTT
Organism: Cherax quadricarinatus; assembly: GCF_038502225.1. Taxonomy (NCBI): domain Eukaryota; kingdom Metazoa; phylum Arthropoda; class Malacostraca; order Decapoda; family Parastacidae; genus Cherax; species Cherax quadricarinatus. Next base: position 14,530,731 of record NC_091313.1, read on the forward strand.
CTGTAGTGGTGGGAGGTTTGGATAAGTATACCGCTAAAGCACTTTGGTCATATACAGTATAGTCACTAATAAACATAATGAAATTTATATTGTCTATGTGTTGTGCTAGAATGAGCTAAAGTACAACAAGGTATAAACTAATAGTATAAAAAACAAACAAATTACAAATGGCACCAGACTCACTCTTGTAATTGCACTAAGGTCTAATATAATGAATTTAGTGTTGTCTATGTATTGAGCTAGAATGAGCTAAAGTACAACTTGGTATAAACTTATAATATAAAAATACAAATTAAAATGGTACTTGCAACTGCACTAGGCTCTGATATAGGTTGTTAACAAGAACAAGAGTATAACTAGATTTAAACTGACAAAATAAAATTCACAAATTAAAGTACAATTAAAGACAATTAAGTGTACCGTGTGTATCGAGAACTACTTTCATAGACTAACATTGCACAGTAAGACACTTCTTCAATCAAGACAACGATATCCGAGTAAACATATGAGCTCGATACAGATACCCAGGTAGATCTAGTCGTTAATGATACTACTTAGGTCAGCTGCGCAGCAGATAACTAGTTCACTTTTATCTAGATTTATCACCATACACTCAGTGACACGAGGGCGACTTTTTAGCCCACCACAAGTGAGTATAATGCAGTCGTCAGTCTTCAGTTATTCTATGAAATACTAACACAACACCCCCTAGGGGTAATTATACTTAAACCCCCAATCCCTTATAGCTCATGTACGGTTACAGTTGCATCGTCAGCTCCAAGAACATTCTGGACGAGGCAGCAGAATGTGGAGATGTCATCAAGGTAAATCCCATTACAGTTCACTTATTATATGACTTTGATTGTTTGTATGCTAACCCCTACATAGATGATAATTTCTTCCTGAATGATGGAAAGTATTAGTAATTTTTAGTTCTGCCATTTATTGTAGGAATATGTACCTACGGTGAAAGATACAGTGGCACAGCAACACTCTCACACTCCAGAATTTTAACCGAGGTCAACTGCATTAACGCCAGGTATTAATACTCTAATGGTCGTAAGTCACATTTGAGTTACGCCCGAATTGCTTGCACAGACATAACTACCAACGGCAAGCCAACACACCACACCACAGTTCTGGACCACGGTCGGCTCAGCTCTGCTGTAGCTGAGTGATCTCACACAGGGGTAACTAAGCTAAACATTGTTATACAAGGAACGTGGACTGCAAACTTAAATTTACCATAAAACAAATTACACAGTATAACTAGAGACACAGAGTCTGGTGATTCTAAGGTGTTCAACACACAATTACGGTAAATCAATCATAAATGAATCCCACATAGATGGCATTGATTAGTGTGTCGTAACACAAATTCTGGATGAAACAGAAAATATGTACAAAAGGAAAGTTAACAGAAGAAGATATCCTGCTGCGTGCACAGGTTGCCAGCTGTCAGTATCCAGAATTCGTGAAAGTACTAAACCAGGACCTCTCCCTCTCCCCTCCCCACAAAAAACAAAAAATCTTAAATCATATTAGAACTGCATGAGCATTCATTCCAGTGAGACTCTAAGTCAGTTTTATTACATTGCCAAAATACTTCAGGACACTGACCACAGCAAAACACTACAGGAAAAATGGTGAATTATCCCAAAGGGGTACACAAACAAGTCCACAAGAGCGGGATTCTAAGAAATAGTTATATTACAATTAGACGTAAGTAGCCATAAGCCAAAGAGGCTGATCAAAACAAAATACTTATTTGTAATTACATACATTATTATTGTTGACAAGGTTTAATTAAAATTATGAATATGTAGAAATACTATACATACAGAGTATGCTATATACATTGCCAACTAGCTCAGTCAATTTACAAATAGCATAACCAGAGTAACCATCAGAATGAACACTTGGAATCAAAGATGATATATCTAATTCTGTGATAAGAGACAAAACGTTCCTTGATTTCCGAGGCATTACTTGTTTGGATATAAGAACATAATGACAAACTACACAGACTTATTGAACACAACAACGTTACACACAGTTACAATGAATATTACAGGATGGTAAACAGTCACACATAGTCCAGAGTATGGCAAAGTTACAAGATTGTGCCATAACACATTCTTGATCCTCCGAGTTTCCTTCAATAACTGCATTGTCATTTAAAACATGAAGTATAACAAGTGACACTTAAGTGAGTGAACTAGTTGTTACAGAAGGTGCCTGCCTACAGGCAACTTGTGACAATCACAGAAGGCATTAGCTATTCATGGAGCCGCTTTCCGTCAGAGTGGAGTAACTGTACTTGAATTATCACCCATCGAAGGAAAAATATAGGAGCCTCGGTCCACCCGATGGTCCCCTGACACCTGAGGCTGAGAAGCTGTAACATCAGTTTACCAAATGGGTAACAAAGTATCACCAGTGTCTTCTGCTTGGTAACCCTACTAGCAAAGGTACAGGTCCGCACATTCCTTAAGCTCGACCACCAACTCCATCGTTAGCGGTGCATGTGGGAGCTTGGCAAATAAGAAGAAATGAAAGCAGAGCAAGTGCAGAAAGCCTCAAAGAAGAGTCCCATAGTTTCAGATCTAGACGCATGGCTTACATGTATGTACACAAAGCGCCTACGGCGCTCGGTACGAATGCTGAACCAGACAAGGTCACAGAAAGTTATTAAAATAACTGATACACATAATAAAAATTAAGTCAGTTACACAATATATGGATTTAAGATTAAACAAAGATATCAAGTAACTCAACACAGTGCATGAGAGCAACATGAGAAGACAAACTAACTCGGAGAGCACAGTAAATCTGCACAACATTTCAAATGCTAATAAATCATGTCAGTCGTGTAACTAACTGTCTCTTCTCAACAATCGCTGCAAGAAATAAAAAGTACACAAGGTAAATTACAAAAGAATAATATGATCCCAAATTATGATACAATACAAACTGTACAAGAACACAAGGTAATCTACAAACACAATATTCATATATTTAAATAAAAAAAAAAATTAAAATTGCAAGGAAAAAATATACAGACGAAAGATTACTCCACCCAATGTATCAGTAACACACGTATTTGAAGATAGGGAATAAAATAACAAAGCAATAATCATTAGGCAAGAAGCAGAGAAAACTTACCTAGAAATTCAATAATGCGTAATATGAAACACGAACTTCAACAGGCTAATTAATTCAACAATGTTAAACATCAAGGTAGATAGAATCCTAAAAAAAAAATGTATATGCAACATCATAAACTAATGTAGTTTGTATCACCTGAGGCCGTAATAAACGACTACTCAAACTACTCAAACTAGTCCTCTCACAAAAAAAAAAATACACAAAACTAACAAGCAGAGAACAAAGTCAACAACAGCAAAAAAAAAATAATGAAAGAACTGAGGAACAATGAATCGCAAGGAAAATTAGTATATTATAGCTCGAAGTAAAACAGGAATAGGTAAGTCACATACGTGGAAAAAAAAGGAAAAAAGTTATTTTGAATCATTATCGAAACTGTGGCTGGACGAGATTCGATCCCGTATCACGTTGTCCCGCCCACCAAGAACAAGACAACGACGTTCTAACCACTGGACCATCAATCCTTCAAACAACATTAGCATTTATATATATATATATATATATATATATATATATATATATATATATATATATATATATCTATATATATATATATATATATATATATATATATATATATATATATATATATATATATATATATATATATATATATATATATATATATATATATATATATATATATGTATATATATGAGGCGATGTTTTGTGTCTTATGCCCAAGAAAGTAGATATACACCATTTTCATTAAATAGCTTAGCCCATTCTATAAACTTTACTGTTGAGTTTGAGGGAAATAACTCATTGCCTTTTCTAGATGCTTTAAATATTAAGGGTAATAATGAATTCAAATTTAAAATTTACAGAAAACCTACAAATAACTGTTCCTATGTACACTATTATTCTTCACATCAAGATAGAGTTAAACTGTCTGTTTTCTCATCAATGTTTTTGAGAGCTTTACGTATTTGTAGTCCAGAGATCATAGATGAAGAAATATCCAAAATTTATGAAATAGCTAATGATCTGAAATACCCAAGAAACGTAATTGATAAATCTTTTAAAATTGCTAGAAATACTTTTACAATCCAAAAAGGGACAACCAACCTTATTCAACTAAAAATATGTTGGTTATCCCTTACCATGAAAACTTGGTTGATATGCCTTCTCTTCTTAAGACTTTTAATATCAAAGTTGTATTTAAAAATCTTGATACAGTAAAAAAAAACTTTTGATAAAGAATTCCCCCCAAAATGCTGATGGATGTGTCTATAAGTTTCCTTGTAAAATTTGCGATAAAGTTTATTACGGTCAAACTGGTAAAAGTCTCGAACTAAGATTAAAACAACATAAATATAGCATTATAACTGCACAAGATTCCAATGCTCTATTTATTCATGTGAGAGATTTAAACCATCCAATTGATTTTCAAAAAGTTGAGAAAGTTGTATCAAGCAAGTCCATGGTCGACAGGAATATAATTGAATCTTGTTACATAAAAAGCAGTTTTGAAAATAATATGAATATTTCCTTTGGTTTATATAAATTAGATCCATTTATAATTAACAGAGTTTGGGAAGAATTTAATAATACATTGGACAAGTAATAAATCTTAATTCTTGGGTAGAATAGTTTGTTTGTGGGTTGCATGAAGAACCTGTCTAGTTGGGCCAGTGGGTCTGCTGCAGTGCTCTCTTTCTTATGAGTCGCACGTCAGGTGTTGCTTTCTTGTGGGATGTGATGGTGAGGTGCAGTCTAGACCCTTTATATGCCTTCCTTTGATGCATTACTTTTATTGTTCCTTGATAATGTGAGTAGTCACGAAAGCACTTAGAATTTCATTATTCTTTCACAGTGGCTGTTTTGCATATGCTGCATAAGTGTCTCAATCTTCAACTTGTCGGTTTTTCAAACCATTCATCACAACTGTCAGACACTGCAGCATCATGGGATCTTGTTACAAAGAATTCTTCAACACTTGTTCAACCTTTCGACGAAGACCTACTTCGACTAGTGGATGGTACCACTATGACCCCGCCTCCGCCTGCTTCACCTCACCTCACTACAGTATATAAGCCACGTCTACGGCCCTATGTTGTACATTCTACAAGATTGATGGACTGAACACATCGACTCCAGGTTGAGGGACTGATCACCTCATACTCCTCCTCTCCTTACGCCTTCCTCTTTGTATTGGACTGATGAAGCCACTGTGTGGCGAAACGTTTCCTGAATAAAGATTCCCATATGCTGCATAACTGTCTCAATCTTCAACTTGTCGGTTTTTCAAACCATTCATCACAACTGTCAGACACTGCAGCATCATGGGATCTTGTTACAAAGAATTCTTCAACACTTGTTCAACCTTTCGACGAAGACCTACTTCGACTAGTGGATGGTACCACTATGACCCCGCCTCCGCCTGCTTCACCTCACCTCACTACAGTATATAAGCCACGTCTACGGCCCTATGTTGTACATTCTACAAGATTGATGGACTGAACACATCGACTCCAGGTTGAGGGACTGATCACCTCATACTCCTCCTCTCCTTACGCCTTCTTCTTTGTATTGGACTGATGAAGCCACTGTGTGGCGAAACGTTTCCTGAATAAAGATTCCCATATGCTGCATAAGTGTCTCAATCTTCAACTTGTCGGTTTTTCAAACCATTCATCACAACTGTCAGACACTGCAGCATCATGGGATCTTGTTACAAAGAATTCTTCAACACTTGTTCAACCTTTCGACGAAGACCTACTTCGACTAGTGGATGGTACCACTATGACCCCGCCTCCGCCTGCTTCACCTCACCTCACTACAGTATATAAGCCACGTCTACGGCCCTATGTTGTACATTCTACAAGATTGATGGACTGAACACATCGACTCCAGGTTGAGGGACTGATCACCTCATACTCCTCCTCTCCTTACGCCTTCCTCTTTGTATTGGACTGATGAAGCCACTGTGTGGTGAAACGTTTCCTGAATAAAGATTCCCATATGCTGAACATTAAAGTGGTATAAAAGTGTCTCAATCTTCATATATATATATATATATATATATATATATATATATATATATATATATATATATATATATATATATATATATATATATATATATATATATGGTTTAGAAAGACACGTAAGCAAACACTATAACATATTTATTAGAAAACGTTTCGGTCCTGGGACCTTGATCAAGGTCCCAGGACCGAAACGTTTTCTAATAAATATGTTATAGTGTTTGCTTACGTGTCTTTCTAAACCAACTTGTCGGTATTTATTACCAAGGTTTATACCATATATATATATATATATATATTCTAGACCACACAATCCTTAACAATGGTGCATCCAGCTAAGCTAGATGTTGTACCCACCATCGAAAGACATACGGTGGTGTGGACGCCTCTGAGCTAATTTCATTCTACTCCCTGTTTGTGTACTAGCTCAACAACATAAGAACATAAGAACATAAGAAAGGAGGAACACTGCAGGAGGCCTGTTGGCCCATACTAGGCAGGTCCTTTACAATTCATCCCACTAACAAAATATTTGCCCAACCCAATTTTCAATGCCACCCAAGAAATAAGCTCTGATGTGAAAGCCCCACTCAAATCCAACCCCTCCCACTCATGTACTTATCCAACCTAAATTTGAAACTACCCAAAGTCCCAGCCTCAATAACCCAACTAGGTAGACTGTTCCACTCATCTACTACCCTATTTCCAAACCAATACTTTCCTATGTCCTTTCTAAATCTAAACTTATCTAATTTAAATCCATTACTGCGGGTTCTCTCTTGGAGAGACATAAGAACATAAGAACATAAGAACATAAGAATGTAGGAACACTGCAGAAGGCCTACTGGCCCATACGAGGCAGGTCCTTATCAAAACGACATCTACCTAAAGCTACTCAAGAAATAACTCCCGTACCCCTTGACACCAATCAAACCCAGCCCCTCCCACTCATATATTTGTCTAGTCTCTTTTTAAAGCTACCCAAGGTCCTAGCCTCTATCACCCCACTGGGAAGACTGTTCCACGCATCTACAACTCTGTTAGAAAACCAGTACTTACCTATGTCCTTTCTAAATCTAAATTTATCCAACTTAAATCCATTATTCCTGGTTCTTACCTGGTTCGACACCCTCAGTACTTTATTAATGTCTCCCTTGTTTATGCCCGTCATCCACTTATACACTTCAATGATATCTCCCCTTATTCTACGCCTCTCCAGAGAGTGGAGATTTAAGGCTTTAAGTCTATCTTCATACGGGAGGTTCCTTACACAGTAAATCATTTTAGTCATTCTTCTCTGTATGTTCTCTAATGAGTCTATGTCCATCCTGTAGTAAGGGGACCAAAACTGAGCAGCATAATCTAAATGAGGCCTCACTAGTGATGTATAGAGCTGTAAAATAACTTTTGGACTTCTGTTACTTATACTTCTTGAGATAAATCCAAGTAATCTGTTGGCCTTGTTGCGCACACTAAGGCACTGCTGTCTTGGCTTTAGATTTCTGCTTACCATGACTCCCAAGTCTTTTTCACATTCTGTATGACCAAGCTCTGCTTCACCTAGATTATAGCTTCGAGGGTTATTTTCATTACCAAGGGCAAGTACCTTACACTTATCCACATTAAACTTCATCTGCCATTTTTCAGACCAAGACATTAATTTGTTCAAATCGTCCTGGAGTTCATTGATATCCTCCTCAGAGTGAATTATACGGCCTATCTTTGTATCATCAGCAAACTTACTCATGTCACTAGTAATCCCTTCATCAAGGTCATTAATGTAAATTATGAACAGGAGAGGGCCTAAAACTGATCCTTGTGGAACGCCACTAGTGACTAATCCCCATTCAGATTTCACTCCATTAATGGTAACTCTCTGCTTTCTATTGGTAAGCCATGCCTCAATCCATGCTAGAACTTTACCTCCTATACCATGAGCTGCCACTTTTCTTAAGAGTCTCTTGTGAGGTACTCTGTCGAAGGCTTTACTAAAATCCAAATAAACAATATCATATTCCTTATCACTGTCAACTGCCTCAAATGTTCTATTGAAGAACGTCAGTAAGTTTGTCAGGCAGGAACGACCTCTCGTGAATCCATGCTGAGATTCATTTATCAAGTTATGCTCTTCAAGGTGACTTCTGATAATGTCAGCTATAATTGATTCTAATAACTTGCCCACTATAGATGTCAGGCTTATTGGACGGTAATTTGAAGGAGTGGACTTATCCCCTGATTTGAATATAGGAACCACATTAGCCATCTTCCACAACTCTGGCACAACACTGGTAAGGATGGACGCATTGAATACACTCGTTAATGGCTGACTAAGCTCCATCTTGCATTCCTTAAGTACCCTTGAAAACAACTCATCGGGTCCCGGGGACTTATTTTGTTTCAGTTTGTCTATCTGTTTAATAACCATGTCCCTCGTGACAGTAATATTAGTTAACTTAAATTCATCAGGAACTAAATAATTGTTAATTACTGGAATCTCATTTACATCTTCCTGTGTAAAAACTGACAAAAAATAGTCATTAAATAAGGAACACATTTCCAGTTCATTATCCGTCAGCTGTCCATTCCCAGATTTCAGAGGTCCTACTTTTTCCTTCACCTTCGTCCTATACACTTGAAAGAACCCCTTTGGATTAGTCTTTGATTCATTAGCAACTCTAATTTCATAGTCACGTTTAGCTTTTCTAATCGCCTTTTTTACTTCTCTTTTAAGCTGAACATATTGGTCAGTAAGGTTAACCTCTCCTCTTCTGATGCGCCTATAAATTCCCCTTTTCTCCCCTAATAGATGCTTTAGCCTCCTGTTAACCCATTTGGGATCGTTATTATTAGACCTAATTTCTCTCTGGGGAATGTATATACTCTGGGCACTGTGTACATTATTAAGAAAACAATCATAAAAGCAGATCCCTTCATATTCATAAGTATGATTATTGTCAATAAAATCATTAGCTAGATAACCCCAATCAAGATTAGACAGATGTTCCCTAAGTCCATTATAATCGGCAGAACGAAAATCAGGGATTTTTACTGTATTATCATTATTCTTGCATTCCCAATTAATGCCAAAAGTGATGGATTTGTGATCACTTGCGCCAAGCTCTTCAGTGATCTCCAGATTATTCACGAGTGTTTCCTTATTTGACAAGACTAGGTCTAGCAAATTATTACCCCTGGTAGGCTCAGTTACACTCTGTTTCAGAAAACAGTCCTGAACTGCTTCCATGAAGTCACTGGACTCTAGATTACCTGTCAAAGAATTCCAGTCAATTTGGCTAAAGTTAAAGTCCCCTACTATGACTATGTTACTGTGTCCAGAAGCCCTAACAATTTCGTCCCAAAGAAGTCTCCCTCTATCGTGATCCAAGCCAGGAGGTCGGTATATTACACCTAGAATTAGTTTTTCTTGACCCTCCACGAACTCTACCCAAACAGACTCTGTTACTGCTCCATCTATTTTTATACCTGTTTTTATGCAACAATTAATATTTTCTCGAATATACAATGCAACTCCTCCCCCCTTCCCATTACATCTATCCACATTGAACAACTTAAATCCCTGAATATTACACTCAGCAGTCATATCCCGACTCTTTAAATCATACCACGTTTCAGTTAATGCAATGATATCAAAGTTCCCAGCACATGCTACCAAACGTAGTTCATTAATTTTATTTCTTGCACTTCGACTGTTAGCATAAAATACCATCATATGTTTTTTCTTCTGCACATTTTTCCTATTCATCTTTGTTTTTACACAATTTCTGAAATTATCATTACCCAGAGTTACTCCATGACAGTTACTATTAAGATTCTTAATATCAGAGCATAAGTCAATATATCCATACTCATTATTAATCATTTCTAAACCCATACCTCTAACTAATCCTAGTTTAAAGTCCTAACAACCCCCTCAACTGAGTTAGCAAGAAAACCCACACCTGCCCTGGATAAGTGAACCCCATCCCTGGCATACATGTCATTTCGGCAATAGAAGTTGTCCCAGTTGTCAATGAATGGTACTGCATTATCCTTACAGTGTTTATCCAGCCAACAATTAATACCAATTGCTCTGGACAACCATTCATTACCAACACCTCTTCTTGGCAAAATGCCACATATAACAGGGCGCCCCCCTTCTTCCTAATCATGTCTATAGCTGTCCTGAACTTTCTAACTAAATCCTCACTTCTACGCTTGCCTACATCATTGCCTCCAGCACTGAGGCAAATAATAGGATTGATCCCATTACCGTTCATGATGTTGTCAAGCCGGCTAACAATGTCCTCCATCCCAGCCCCAGGAAAGCATACCCTTTGTCTCCTACTCCTGTCCTTCAAGCAGAATGCCCTATCCATGTATCTAACCTGGCTATCCCCAACAACAACAATATTCTTACCTTCCTTGTCGTTCGTCGTGACGATCCCAGTAGTCGACTCACATTCGTCGGGTAGCACCGAGAATGTGTTGGAGGTTTCCACAGGAGTTTCCACAGCAGTCTCTTTCTTCTTCATCGTTTCTGGCTTTCCATTCGTCTTCTTGATCGTCAACTTCGTCGTCCCCTGCTGTCCAGCCACTGACCACGATCCCTTCTTGACCTAATGACTCGAAACAGGAGGACTACTACGAATCCTCTTGTTTTCCTCGGTCAATCGCCGTATCTCCATCTTCGCTGCCCTCAATTCTTCCTTAAGTTGCTGGTAAAGTCGCTCGATGGAGGGCATCTTGGTTCAGTCCACGGGAGCAAACAAGACACTTCTTGTAAAGTAAAAGGACACAAGTGCAACTAATGTGACATTTATTGTGGCAACGTTTCGCTCTCCAGGAGCTTTATCAAGCCAATACGAGCTTTATCAAGCCAATACGAGCTTTATCAAGCCAATACCTAAGCCAATACCAAGACCTTATTAATATCCCCTTTATTAATACCTATCTTCCACTTAAACACTTCGATCAGGTCTCCCCTCATTCTTCGTCTAACAAGTGAATGTAACTTAAGAGTCTTCAATCTTTCTTCATAAGGAAGATTTCTAATGCTATGTATTAATTTAGTCATCCTACGCTGAATGTTTTCTAACGAATTTATGTCCATTCTGTAATATGGAGACCAGAACTGAGCTGCATAATCTAGGTGAGGCCTTACTAATGATGTATAAAGCTGCAGTATGACCTCTGGACTTCTGTTGCTTACACTTCTTGATATAAATCCCAGTAATCTATTTGCCTTATTACGTACGCTTAGGCATTGCTGTCTTGGTTTAAGGTTGCTGCTCACCATAACCCCCAAGTCCTTTTCGCAATCTGTATGGCTAAGTTCTACATCATTTAACTTATAAGTACTAGGGTTATGGGCACTCCCAACCTTCAGAACCTTGCATTTATCTACATTGAACTGCATCCGCCACATTTCTGACCAAGAATAGAGTTAGTTTAAATCCTCCTGAAATTCCATAACATCTACGTTTGAATCAATTATCCTACCTATCTTTGTGTCATCGGCGAATTTGCTCATATCACTAGTAATTTCCTCATCAAGATCATTGATATATATTATAAACAACAACGGGCCCAAGACTGATCCCTGTGGAACGCCACTTGTTACAGATCCCCACTCGGATTTAACCCCATTTATGGACACTCTCTGCTTCCTGTCAGTGAGCCATGACTCGATCCACGAGAGCACTTTTTCCCCAATGCCATGAGCTGCCACTTTCTTTAACAGTCTATGGTGCGGAACTCTATCAAAAGCCTTACTAAAATCTAAGTAAATAATATCAAATTCTTTATCGTGGTCAACAGCCTCCAAAGCTTTACTGAAGAAAGTTAATAAATTAGTTAGACAAGACCGGCCTCTTGTGAATCCATGCTGAGTATCATTAATCAAGCTATGCTTATCGAGATGGCTTCTTATAATCTCAGCTATAATTGACTCTAGTAATTTGCCTACAATTGAGGTCAGGCTTATTGGGCGGTAATTTGACGGTAACGACTTGTCCCCTGTTTTAAAAATAGGAATTACATTAGCCATCTTCCACATATCAGACACTACACCTGTTTGAAGAGATAAATTAAAAATATTAGTTAATGGTTCACAGAGTTCCATTTTGCATTCCTTAAAAACCCTTGAAAAAACCTCATCAGGACCCGGCGACTTATTTTGCTTCAGTCTGTCTATCTGCTTCACAACCATTTCACTAGTGACTGTGATGTTACATAATTTATCTTCTTCTAGCCCACTATAAAAATTAATTACTCGAATATTGTTAGTGTCTTCCTGTGTAAAAACTGAGAGAAAATAATTATTAAAAATGGAGCACATTTCATTCTCTTTGTCAGTAAGGTGCCCATAGTTATTTTTAAGGGGACCTATCTTATCTCTAACTTTTGTTCTATAGACCTGGAAAAAACTTTTTGGGTTAGTTTTAGAATCCCTAGCAACTTTAATTTCATAGTCCCTTTTAGCTTTTCTTATCCCCTTTTTAATGTCCCTCTTAATGTCAATATACTGATTCATAAGATGACCCTCACCTCTTTTGATACGCCTATAGATTCCTTTCTTATGCCCTAGTAGATATTTGAGCCTATTATTCATCCATTTTGGGTCATTTCTATTTGATCTAATTTCTTTATATGGGATAAACGTTCTTTGAGCAGCATGTATAGTGTTCAGAAAACTGTCATATTGATATCTCACTTCGTTACCCCAGTCAACAGATGATAAGTGTTCTCTAAGCCCATCGTAATCTGCTAAGCGAATATCTGGGACTGTTACTGAGTTATCGCTACTATCGTACTTCCATTCAATGCTAAATGTAATTGATTTGTGGTCGCTAGCACCCAGTTCCTCTGAAATTTCTAAATTATTAACAAGGGATTCATTGTTTGCCATAACTAAGTCAAGCAGGTTATTTCCCCTTGTAGGGTCTGTCACAAACTGCTTCAAAAAACAATTCTGAACTACTTCTAAGAAGTCGTATGATTCTAAATTCCCAGTCAAGAAATTCCAATCAATATGACTAAAGTTAAAGTCTCCTAGAATTACTACATTATCGTGCCTTGTGGCCTTAACAATTTCCTCCCATAGTAGTCTCCCTTGGTCCCTATCTAAGTTTGGGGGACGGTATATATTATTGTACCCACGGAACATTGTGTGGTCCAGTGGTCTAAAGCGTCATGCGTTTTCTCTCACCGTGAGGCGAGCCAAAATAGCATGGGTTCGACTCCTTGTGCAATACCACTTGTTCCGTGGGTACAATAATATAATATACTGCTTGTTGAGCTAGTACACAAACAGGGAGTAGAATGAAATTAGCTCAGAGGCGTCCACACCACCGTATGTCCTTCGATGGTGGGTACAACATCTACCTTGGTTGGATGCACCATTGTTAAGGATTGTGTGGTCTAGTGGTCTAAAGCGTCATGCGTTTTCTCTCACCATGAGGCGGGCTAAAACAGCATGCGTTCGACTCCTTGGCTAGTGCAAGATAAGTATGTGTATATATATATAATATATATATATATATATATATATATATATATATATATATATATATATATATATATATATTTATATATATATGTATATATATATATATATATATATATATATATATATATATATATATATATATGTGTGTGTGTGTGTGTGTGTGTGTCGTGCCGAATAGGTAAAACTGGTCAATTAGCAAGAACTCACTTGAAATTAATTCCTTTCTAAAATTTTCTCTTATACATTAAAGATACATATTTTTTTCATTTATGTTAAAATGATAATTAATGATTTTCTACCTAAAGAACCTTTGGAAACTTACCTAACCTTATTATAATAAGCGCAATTTAGTTTATTCTAATCCGTCTAAATATATTATATATAAGTTTGCAATAATTTAATAATAAACAAATGCATTGAAATATAAATATGATTTTTTTTTTTTGCAAAATTATTGCATGCACAAATTTTCGCTTGCCCTATTCGGCAAGAAGTGCGTTTCTATTTAAGCCAAAATCGCAAGTTTTACTTATTCCTCACAACATGTATATAATCATACACAGGGAAAAAGAATTAATAGTGTACTCGTGGAAATCCCGCAGTTGCAAGGCCTTAATTGCGAGAGATCCTCAATAAAATAAAAGGCACACAAGAAAGAGCTGAGTGAGTGTGTAAGTTGTAAGTTAAGACACTTGTGCAACATCTGGTAATCTTTATTGTAGACGTTTCGGCATCCAGTGGCTTTATCAATACAGATTCCAGGACATAATTAGAAAACAGAAGAACTATATACAAAAGATGAGGTAATCAGTCCCTCTGCCTTGGAGTTGGTGTTGAGAGCACCGTGGTTGTTGAGATTCTGAAGCACAGGCAAGGAGACTGGCGTTTATATAGGCGACAGTGGATAGGGACGTGTAGCAGACGAGGGCATAGTCACTGGTAGGCGGGATTCCCCAGTGGAAGTAGGTCTTACTCAAATTGATGGGTTAGTAGTAGTAGTAGCCGTGAATAAGGTCATGTAGATGTTCTCTGAACCAAGATTCCATGATGCTGCAGTGTCTGACAAGTTGTGCAAGACAGGTATACAATACCGACAAGATGAAAGTTAAGACACTTGTGTAACACCTGTTATCTTTATTGTAGACGTTTCGGCTTCGCGTGACTTACTGGCTTTCCTCTCTACATCAATCACTCAAAGAGAGAATTTAGGGCCTCAACAGAGAACAACAAGACTGATTGAAAAACAGGGCTGGCGAAGATGAAAGACTGTTGGTTGCCCGGGAACAGGCCCCTCTTCTCCCACACTGGCCTCCCTACCACTGTCTCACTGTAATTCCACCAGTGGGTCACCACTAGCCACCAGTCTGCCAGGCCCTGCCTGCCAGGCCCTGTCTGCCAGGCCCTGTCTGCCAGGCCCTGTCTGCCTGGCCCTGTCTGCCTGGCCCTGTCTGAGTATGGATAATGGGTTCTCCCAGAATGTTATATAATCACTTCCATTTCTGCCGTTTAATGTAGGACTATGTGAATACAGTGAAGAGCCAGAGTGACACGTCCATGCTCTCGGACTCTAGAACTCAAACTGAGATTACTTGGTCTAACCTCGAGTGGTGATTCCCTAACTTAGGTGAGTTGTACTTGAATCGTACTCGAACTGCTTACAGAGATATAATTGCGAACGGCAACGCCTTCTCTCTCTCTCTCTCTCTCTCTCTCTCTCTCTCTCTCTCTCTCTCTCTCTCTCTCTCTCTCTCTCTCTCTCTCTCTCTCTCTCTCTCTCTCTCTCTCTCTCTCTCTCTCTCTCTCTCTCTCTCTTTATTTTTTACACAGGGTTTGACAAGGTTAGGTTAAGGATCCCTAGCTTTATTGACAAGCTATTTACAGGTTAAGGATTCCTGACATTATTGGCAAGCTAAGAGCTGTTACCTACATCAGCTCATTTGAAAGCATTTTTATTGTTATGAGACATACAAGTAGGAAACAGGATAAAGTTAGAGCCATCTGTGGGCCAGCATTTTCATTTGATGAACTGACTTTATCTCGTTGACATCATTATGCTGTACGAATGTGTTCCATACTCGAGTCATCCTGGGTATATGTGATCTCAGATGGAGTGAGCGTACTTGTGCCTCGTACAGAATCTTGCAACCCCTATTGTCAAACAGATGCGAGATACGGCGAAGTGCTGTAGGCTTCCTGGTTGCCTTGTTTGCAAGAGTTACAACATGGTTCTTTATGGTTAGTTTGGAGTCAAATTTCACCCCAAAGATATCACTACTGCACCAGCATTACCATCATGGTGCCTAGAGACCATCATCATTTGCATTTTCTCAGGTGCAAATGTTACTTGCCATCTATTTCCCCAAGCTGATATAGCTCTTAGCTGGTGATTGATGTAGCTTAGAGAAGCTGACATTTCTTCTCTTGGATAAGTGAATGTCAGTGTTCGATCGTCTCTCTCTCTCTCTCTCTCTCTCTCTCTCTCTCTCTCTCTCTCTCTCTCTCTCTGTCTCTCTCTCTCTCTCTCTCTCTCTCTCTCTCTCTCTCTCTCTCTCTCTCTCTCTCTCTCTCTCTCTCTCTCTCTCTCTCTCTCTCTCTCTGTCTCTCTCTCTCTGTCTCTCTCTCTCTCTCTCTCTCTCTCTCTCTCTCTCTCTCTCTCTCTCTATCTATCTATCTATCTATCTATCTATCTATCTATCTATCTATCTATCTACCTATCTATCTATCTATCTATCTATCTATCTATCTCTATTGCTTCTCTTATTGCATTACTTATACAACGGGGTGTCCTTGTCAACATAGCAGACTTTTTGTTTGAAACTCGACAAGAAGATTTCATTAGTCGCATTCGCCTTGCTCACCTCGCATGTTTTTGCTTTTTTTGTCACATGCAAAGAGAGAGAGTAAAAATGCTGGCCCACAGTTGGCTCCAACTTCATCCTGTTCCCTACTTGTATGTTTCATAACAATAAAAATACTTGCGTGTTTCATAACAATAAAAATGTTTATATGTGTCATAACAATAAAAATGTTTATATGTGTCATAACAATAAAAATGTTTATGTGTCATAACAATAAAAATGCTTTCAAATGAGCTGATGTAGGTAACAGCTCGTAACTTATCAATAAAGTTAGGCATCCTTAACCTGTAAATAGCCTGTCTAAAAAGCTAGTAATCCTTAACCTAACTTTGTCAAACCTTGTGTAAAAGAAAGAGAGAGAGAGAGAGAGAGAGAGAGAGAGAGAGAGAGAGAGAGAGAGAGAGAGAGAGAGAGAGAGAGAGAGAGAGAGAGAGAGAGAGAGAGAGAGAGAGAGGGAGGGAGGGAGAGATAGTAGTCAAGAGAAGGCGGACCTCTTTGCCGAACACTTTGCTACCAAAATGCAAGTTCCTGATTCAGCTAGGGACCCTCCTTGGCTTGTTGCAAGAACAGTGTCAAAACTGTCAGTGGTGACAATAAGGCAGGAGGAGGTGCATTTCCTTCTTAAATCACTTGACCAAGAAAAGGCTGTGGGCAAAGACAAGTTGAGCCCAAGATTGCTGAGATGTGCAGACCAGCTAGTAGCACCTCTAACTCGCATCTTTCAGCACTGCCTAGTACAGTGTAAATGGCCCTCTCTGTGGAAAGAGGCAAATGTAGTCCCTGTTCACAAAAAGAAGAGCAGAGCAGAAATCAGCAACTACAGACCAGTGTCACTTCTGTCAATCACTGGTAAGATCCTTGAGACAATAATCTCAAGACAAATGACAGAGCTTTTTGACTACCACTCACTACTTTGTGATCGTCAATATGGCTTCAGGAAAGGTTACTCTGCTGCTGATCTGTTGTTAAACCTCTCCACTAAGTGGCACCAGTCACTGGATGAATCCAAAGTCAGCTGTGTGGTGGCACTGGACATTGCTGGTGCTTTTGACCGGGTGTGGCACCAGGGTCTCTTAGCAAAACTTCAAGCACTGGGAATTGCAGGCTCTACACTATGTCTCCTCAGTGATTACCTTCACGTAGATCTCTAAGTGTAGTTCTCAATGGAACGAAATCAACAAGACATCCTATTGGGGCACGTGTTCCACAAGGAAGCGTGCTGGGACCATTGTTATGGAATGTCTACTTCAACGACCTTCTTCATCTCATCCCAGAATCCCATGCATATGCAGACGACTGTACACTGAAATTCACTTATCCAAGAGAAGAAATGCCAGCTGCTCTAAGCTACATCAATCACCAGCTAAGAGCTATATCAGCTTGGGGAAATAGATGGCAAGTAACATTTGCACCTGAGAAAACGCAAATTATGATGGTCTCTCGGCACCATGATGGTAATGCCGGTGCAGTAGTAAGGATGAATGGGAGGGTGTTGGCACCTGGAGAAGAAGTTGATATCCTTGGGGTGAAATTTGACTCCAAACTAACCATGAAGAACCATGTTGTAAAACTTGCAAACAAGTCAGCCAGGAAGCTTACAGCACTTCGCCGTATCCGCATCTGCTTGACAGTAGGGGTTGCAAGATTCTGTACGAGGCACACGTACGCTCACACCTTGAGTATGCTCCACTTTCATGGTTTGCCTGCCCCTCCTCTCATCTGCGACTGCTTGACAGAGTATAGAACAGAGCAAGACGTCTCATCTCTCGCCTGGACCCATCCTGGATAGATCTGTCATTTCAGCAGAGCCTTGAACACAGGAGGGATGTGGGTGGCCTTACTGTTATGTACAAGGCCAATATTGTCAAAGTACCACACTTGGATCCACTTCAAGGACAGCGTGAAACAAGTTTTATGCCACAAGACGGGCAGAAAACAGTAACTTCACTCTGGCTGTACCCTTCTCCAGAACATCACTCCATCTGAGATCATATATACCCAGGATGACTCGAGTATGGAACACATTCGTACAGCATAATGATGTCAACGAGATAAAGTCAGTTGATAAAATGAAAATGCTGGCCCACAGATGGTTCCAACCTCATCCTGTTCCCTACTTGCATGTCTCATATCAATAAAAATGCTTTCAAATGAGCTGATGTAGGTAACGGCTCTTAGCTTGCCAATATAGTTAGGAATCCTTAACCTGTAAATAGCTTGTCAATAAAGCTAGGGATCCTTAATTAACCTAACCTTGTCAAACCCTGTGTAAAAAAAAGAAGAGAGAGAGAGAGAGAGAGAGAGAGAGAGAGAGAGAGAGAGAGAGAGAGAAAGAGTGTTCGAATGAAAGACAGAGTCTGTCTCGTGATGGTGCTGGAGGAAAAGCAAGAGGGGAAGCGAGAGTTAAAGGGAGAAGGAGAGGGAAGAGGAAAGAGAGGGAAGAGGAAAGAGAGAGAGAGAGAGAGAGAGAGAGAGAGAGAGAGAGAGAGAGAGAGAGAGAGAGAGAGGGCGAGAGGTAAGAGGATCTGATGACTGATTAATAATGAAAAAGCTTCACATTGCAGTGAAAAAATGCAAATTTTTGAAAGATGTAAACAGATCAGTAAAATATATACACGTCAATTGGAGTTTTTCCAACCACTTTTTTTCATTTTATTAGAAATGCTTTAAGTATCACTTCTATTGGGCTACTTGAGATAATAGAGGTGTCACCAGCATCTCTTTTCTCCCTTCCCTCCCACACTGTCAGTAATCACTAGCATTTACAATCCTCTCCCCATTCTCTGGAGGTTCTCTGGGAGGAAATAAATTCTCATTTTTACGCAACTGAATTTACAGGTTTGGAGCTGTTACCCAACATCTGCTCATCTCAAAGTCAACCCTATCGAAAGTATGAAAACACTCCTTGGCATGCGACGCACATCAGTCGAATAAAACCCAAGTACCAACATGCTGCCAGGTAAACTGTGGCAAGGAAACCTAATCAACGTTTCCACTCAGCTAAGGATCGTACACCGAACTTGCAGGTGAGTTGAGAGAGGCTACCAACTGAGCCACGAAAATAAGCCTGTTGAGTATGTCTAGTAAGGTGTATGGTAGTTATTATTGAATAAATTAAAAGTAAGACGGATAGCAGGATAGCAGAAGAAGGACGCTGTAGGAAGGCTAGGGGATGTGTAGACCAAGTGTTTACCAGCGAAGCTTATATGTACGTGAACACTGTGTATATAAAGGTAAAGACGTTTTCGTTGTATTTATGGATTTGGAAAAGGCATATGGCAGGGTGGACAGGGAAACAATGTGACAAATGTTGCATGTGTTTGGAATAGGTGGTAGGTTTCTGAAAGCGATTAAGACTTTTTACGAGGATAGTGGGGCTCAGATTAGAGTATGTAGGAGAGAGGGAGATTATTTACCAGTAATAGGCTTTAGACAGGAATGCGTGATGTCGCCATGATTGATAAATTTATTTATAGATGGGGTTGTAAGTGAAGTTAATGTTCGGTTGTTGGGAAGAGGTGAGGGTAATATTAAAAGATAAAGTATCTATAAAGTGGAAGTTGTCACAGATTCTTTTTCCTGATGATACTGTGCTTTTGGGAGATTCTGAAGAGAAGTTGCAGAGGCTTATGGACGAACTTGAAAGAGTATGTAAAAGAAGGAAATTAATAGTGAGACAACTGTCTAATAAACTTGTTTACATTATAGTGTAAGACAAGCTGATATTGCTTTTCTGTGGTTATCAGACCACCTATCAAATTTTCATAACATTCATTCTGTTCCGATTTCGGTAAACCTTGGAGGGTATCCGGTATCCCACATGGGAGAGGGAAGCGGTAGCAGGATATGGGTGTCTATCCCTGAGGCTCTTTCTTTTAAAGCACGGAACATGTGCCAGACACATACGCCCACCTCCCAGAGAATCTTTCCCCTCAACCTACTTGTTGCAGCTCTTCCAGTATTACATAGCTGCTGACGAAGCAAGGAAGTGTGAAAGGCCTAAAGCTAGTAGCTTGATTTTTCCGTTCATATGATCGACTATTAGTGACTGTACTGGTCTAAAGAGTCATGTGTTTTCTCTCACCATGAGGCGGGCCGAAACAGCATGGACTCGACTCCTTGGCTAGTGCAGTCTTGTTATTGATCAACACCACTTGTTCCGTGGGTACAATAATATATATATAAATATATATATATATATATATATATATATATATATATATATATATATATATATATACATATATATATATATATATATATATATATATATATATATATATATATATATATATATATATATATATATATATATATATATATATATATATATACATATGTCGTGCCGAATAGGCAGAATTTGCGATCTTGGCTTAAATAGCAACGCTCATCTTGCCATATAGGACAAGCGAAAATTTGTGTATGCAATAATTTCGCCAAAATCATTCTGAACCTAACGAAAACAATATATTTAACTGTGTTTGTTTAGTATTAAATTATTGTAAACAAATCTAAAATATGTTTAGTTGGGTTAAGCTAAAATAAATTGCTCTTGTTATAATAAGGTTAGGTAAGTTTTCTAAGTTCCTTTTGGTGCAAAATTAAAATTTTTTACATTAACATTATTGAAAAAAATATATCTTTAAACGTATAAGTGAAAATTTCAGAAAGGACTTAATTTTAAATGAGTTCTTGCTAATTGACCAGTTTTACATATTCGGCACGATATATATATATATATATATATATATATATATATATATATATATATATATATATATATATATATATATATATATATATATATATATATATATATATATATATATATATATATATGTTCTTCTTTCAACAAAGCGGCCGTATCCCACCAAGGCAGGCGGGATACGGCCGGTATCCCACCTGCCTTGTAATTTATACAGGAGAAGGGGTTACTAGCTCGTTGCTTCCGGCATTTTAGTTGCCTCTTACAACACTCATGAATTCTGTTCTATTTCCCACTGGAGATAAGTGGAAAGAAACAAGAACAAGAACTAGTAAGAAAATAGAGGAAAACCCCGAGAGGTGTGTGTATTTATATACATATTTGTACATGCATGTGCAGTGTGACCTAAGTGTAATGAACACATGTCCGTGGTCAGTAATAACCCACATGTGTTGATTGGAATTTGAAGCTGCAAACCTGAGGAAAGATGAGGTGATCTAAGTCCATATCAGGTAGAATGCATATATAGTTTACAGGCATGAATTCTAACGCATGTCTGACCATTCCTCAGTATTTATAGGCATTCATGAAAACTCTTGAGTATTCTTGATTATTCCTTATCTCATACTTGTTGGCTTTGCATCACTATAGAAAATAATCAGTGTGGATTTGCAGATTCCTGAGTATTTGAGTATTTCTGTTCATTTCTATTTAGCTGCGAGTACCTCTAAATATTCCTGTGTATTTCCTACCTCACACGTGTCGTCTGGAAGGTATGAATGTCAACCCTACATCACTACTGAAAATTATGATTCCAAATTTAAGTAACATTCACTTAACCTGAAACATGCCTATTTTATTAAGTGTTTATAGTTTTTAAGTTAAACAGATCTTACCAACTGCTTTTGCCAACATGATAACCTCAAGCTTCTATTATATTAAAGCAAAAAAAAAAAATATGCTTTTAATTTAATTCTTACAGTCTACCCTTGTGAAAGAAAATACAAAACGTGGGAAGTAGGCTTGAAATTACCAAGACCTAAGTAGTGATGTTGGAATACTTGTTCGTCTCTTAGAAAATATCCAAGTACGGTTATGTAACAGGTGAGATGTGCTCTCCAATGGACGAAACGTTCAGGGCAGGTCAGGAAGACATAAGGCTTCCAACCTTCCAAATAATCAAGAAGCAACGTTACATAATGAGCAGTCTGACAACTTTTTATACCACCCTTGATGAAACTGTGTGCAAATGACTCGAGAGTGTATAACTCTTGACTCAAGTTGTACAGGGCAGGACCATCATGTTTTGAGGGAGGATTTAATTATGTTTCAGTAGCATAATGCTGCCAGTGACTGAAAGAACTATCATGGTTAAAGATTGCATTCCACTCCTGTACCGTCCAATCGAAAACTCAGGTTGATCTATTATAGTTTCCAATTTGCCGTACATATAAGAGGGGGCATAGAGTGCACAGACATTGTAAACATCTCCAACTATAATGGACGATGCATTTTTAAGCAGCCTATTTTATGACTATTTTAAATATCTCACAAATTTCATCCAAATATTCAGAGCTGCAAATATACAAAGTCCCCAAGAACTCTATGAATAAAACTCTCCGTTTAACGTACCTACAAAATTGAGATATTCCAAGTAATTTGTTGAAAAAGTAGCCAGCCTACCTGATATATTGAAAAGGTTCAATATAAATGTTAGTTGTAAGAATACTGGGACAGTGACACACAGGGTGATTACGAATACACAATCCAAAACAGCAGGTGTAACACGTAAAGTGCTGGAAGCCAGAATAGCCCAACCTAAGTACTCGATTAAGATGGCACTGGAGTCGAATGCAGTCTTAAACCTTGCCAGCTCTTGCAATCACGCGTCAAACTAGCCAGCAGCTCAGGTCATTATACCCAACTGTTCCATGATTCGAAGAAAGATAACTGACTCCTTTCTACTAAGGATGATGGACATGCCCTACTCAGCATGAGTCAAGAGTTAAAACAAACTCTCTTTTAGTCCTCTATAATTTTTATTTAAAACATTTTTTGAAGTCTTCAACCGTTAAGAGTTATTATAAAAAAATACAATAATAGCCGCCATTTCTCAAGATGGCAGCTATAGCACAGCATGATTGTTAGTTTTTGATATGTTATAATCAAGGACTAGAAATATGCATGGACAAGGTCTCTTATTCTTGAGAATTATTTCAAAGTAGGACCATTTTTTCCTCCCCTAGAGTTACTGGACCTAAGTAGTAGGTTGGTAGACAGCACCCAGGGAGGTACTACCGATTCTACCGAATTACTGGGATGTCATGGCAGCTGCCATCGTGTAACAGGCAGGCTGCACACAGCAGTCCAGTGAAGGGCGCATCTCCATCCACTCTTAATACTCACGTTAGCAACGGCTACTATTCTGAATATCCTTATTTTAGTCCACAAATTCTGCCTTCAACGTGGCATTTAAGCCAGATATCGTAGGACACACATCTTCAAAATTGGCTAATAGTGAACGGTTTTGTAAATATCGGAGAGAAAAAGTCTAACAACTGATATTAAGGCAAACTTTTGCGATGGCTACTAGGCGATAAACGCCTCACTCACGGAATACCTCGTCGAAGACTCCCCCGGCACAGTTCTCCGAGCATCGTCAGGTAACTCATAATGTAACCATTTTCTTTGACATTTTAATAGAACTAAAATACCGCACCAATTTTTATTTTAATTTACGACTTGAACTCTCCCACATCCCCGTTAACTCTCACCCTCGAACTCTACCACCCCCCTATTAACTCTAACCCTTGAACTCTCCCACATCCCATGTTAACTCTTACACTTGAACTCTCCGACATCCCCCGTCAACTCTCACCCATGAACTCTCCCACACCCCCGTTAACTCTCACCCATGAACTCTCCCACACCACCGTTAACTCTCACCCTTGAACTCTCCCACATCCCCCGTTAACTCTCACACATGAACTCTCCGTCACACCCGTTATCTCTCACCCTTGAACTCACTAACACTTCCCGTTAACTCTCACCCCTGAGCTCTCCCACACCCCCCGTTAACTCTCACCCTTGAACTCTCCCACATCCCAAGTTAATTCTCAACCTTGAACTCTCCCACACCCCCCGTTAACTCTCACCCTTGAACTCTCCGACACTCCCGTTAACTCTCACCCTTGAACTCTCCCACATTCCCGTTAACTCTCACCATTGAACTCTCCCACACCCCCGTTAACTCTCACCCTTGAACTCTCCCACACCCCCGTTAACTCTCACCATTGAACTCTCCCACATCCTTGTTAACTCTAATTCCTGAACTCTCCCACTCTCCCGTTAACTCTTACCCTTGAACTCTTCCACATCCCCCGTAAACTCTCACTCTTGAACTCTCCCACATCCCCCTTTAACTCTCACCCTTTAACTCTCCCACATCCTCCTTTAACTCTCACCTTTGAACTCTCCCACATCCCCCGTTAACTCTCACCCTTAAACTCTCCCACACTCACGTTAACTCTCACCACTGAACCCTCACACACTCCCGTTATCGTTAACTCTTACCCTTGAACTCTCCCACATCCCCCGTTAACGGGGAATGTGGGAGAGTTCAAGGGTGAGAGTTAACGGGAGTGTGGGAGAGTTCTAGGGTGAGAGCTAACTCTCACCCTTGAACTCTCCCACATTCCCGTTAACTCTCACCATTGAACTCTCCCACACCCCCGTTAACTCTCACCCTTGAACTCTCCCACACCCCCGTTAACTCTCACCATTGAACTCTCCCACATCCTTGTTAACTCTCATTCCTGAACTCTCCCACTCTCCCTTTAACTCTTACCCTTAAACTCTTCCACATCCCCCGTAAACTCTCACTCTTGAACTCTCCGACATCCCCCTTTAACTCTCACCCTTTAACTCTCCCACATCCTCCTTTAACTCTCACCTTTGAACTCTCCCACATCCCCCGTTAACTCTCACCCTTAAACTCTCCCACACTCCCGTTAACTCTCACCACTGAACCCTCACACACTCCCGTTATCGTTAACTCTTACCCTTGAACTCTCCCACATCCCCCGTTAACGGGGAATGTGGGAGAGTTCAAGGGTGAGAGTTAACGGGAGTGTGGGAGAGTTCTAGGGTGAGAGCTAACTCTCACCCTTGAACTCTCCCACACCCCCGTTAACTCTCACCCTTGAACTCTCCCACTCCCACGTTAACTTTCACCCTTGAATTCTCCCACATCCCTCGTTAACTCTCACCCTTGAACTCTCCCACACCCCCGTTAACTCTCACCGTTGAACTCTACCACACACCCGTTAACTCTCACCCTTGAACTCTCCCACACCTCCCGTTAACTCTCACCCTTGAACTCTCCAACATCTCCCATTAACTCTCAACCTTGTGGGAGAGTTCAAGGGTGAGAGTTAAAGAGGGTGTGGGAGAGTTCAAGGGTTAGAGTTAACGGGGGTATGGGAGAGTTCAAGGGTGAGAGTTAACGGGTGTGTGTTAGAGTTCAACGGTGAGAGTTAACGGGGGTGTGGGAGAGTTCAAGGGTGAGAGTTAACGGGGGTGTTTGAGAGTTCAAGGATGAGAGTTAACTGGGGTGTTGGAGAGTTCAAGGGTAAGATTTAACGGGGGATGTGGTAGAGTTCAAGGGTGAGAGTTAACGGGGGATGTGCGAGAGTTCAGGGGTGAGAGTTAACGGGGGTGTGGGAGGGTTCAAGGGTGAGAGATAACTGAGGATGTGGGAGAGTTAACGGGGGTGTGGGAGAGTTCAAGGGTGAGAGATAACGGAGGATGTGGAAGAGTTCAAGGGTGAGAGCTAACTCTCACCCTTTTACTCTTCCACATCCTCCGTTATCTCTCACCCTTGAACTCTCCCACACCCCCGTTAACTCTCACCCTTGAACTCTCCCACATCCTCAGTTATCTCTCACCCTTTTACTCTTCCACATCCTCCGTTATCTCTCACCCTTGAACTCTCCCACACCCCCGTTAACTCTCACCCTTGAACTCTCCCACATCCTCAGTTATCTCTCACCCTTTTACTCTTCCACATCCTCCGTTATCTCTCACCCTTGAACTCTCCCACAACCCCGTTAACTCTCACCCTTGAACTCTCCCACATCCTCAGTTATCTCTCACCCTTTTACTCTTCCACATCCTCCGTTAACTCTCACCCTTGAACTCTCCCACATCCTCAGTTATCTCTCACCCTTTTACTCTTCCACATCCTCCGTTAACTCTCACTCTTGAACTCTCGCACATCCCCCGTTAACTCTAACCCTTGAACTCTACCACATCCCCCATTAAATCTTACCCTTGAACTCTCCAACACCCCAGTTAACTCTCATCCTTGAACTCTCAAACACCCCCGTTAACTCTCACCCTTGAACTCACCCACACCCCCGTTAACTCTCACCTTTGAACTCTCCCACATCCCTTTTTTACTCTCACCATTGAACTCTCCCACACCCCTGTTAACTCTAACCCTTGAACTCTCCAACACCCCCGTTAACTCTCACCCTTGAACTCTCCCACATCCCCCTTTAACTCTTACACTTGAACTCTCCCACACCCCCCTTAAGGGGGGTGTGGGAGAGTTCAAGTGTGAGAGTTAACTCTCACCCTTGAACTCTCCTAAACCCCCGTTAACTCTCACCTTTGAACTCTCCCACACTCCCGTTAACTCTCACATTTGAACTCTCCCACATTCCGGTTAATTCTCACCATTGAACTCTCCCACACTCCCGTTAACTCTCACCCTTGAACTCTCCCACATCCCCCGTTAACTCTCACACTCTTGTTAACTCTCACATTTGAACTCTCCCACACATCTCCCATTGGTTAACTCTCACCCCCTTGAACTCTCCACTTGAAAACCCCGTTAACTCTCTCACTCTCACCCTTGAACTCTCCCAAACCACCGTTAACTCTCACCATTGAACTCTCCCACACTTCCGTTAACTCTCACTCTTGAACTCTCCCACACTTCCATTAACTCTCACCCTTGAACTCTCCCACATCCCCCGTTAACTCACACCCTTGAACTCTCTCACACCCCCGTTAACTCTCACCCTTGAACTCTCCCACATCCCTCGTTAACTCTCACTCTTGAACTCTCCCACACCCCCGTTAACTCTCACCGTTGAACTCTACCACACCCCCGTTAACTCTCACCCTTGAACTCTCCCAAACACCCGTTAACTCTCACCCGTGATTTCTCCCACATTACCCGTTAACAGGGGTGTGAAAGAGTTCAAGGGTGAGAGTTAACGGGGGTGTGGGAGAGTTCAAGGGTGACAGTTAACGGGGGTGTGGGAGAGTTCAAGGGTGAGAGTTAACGGTGGATGTGGGAGAGTTCAAGGGTGAGAGTTAATGGGGGATGTGAGGGAGTTCAAGGGTGAGAGGTAAAGGGGATATGGGAGAGTTCAAGGGTGAGAGTTAACGGGGGTGTGGGAGATTTCAAGGGTGAGAGTTAATGGGGGTTAGGGAGAGTTCAATGGTGAGAGTTAACGTGGGATGTGGGAGAGATCAAGGGTGAGAGTTAACGGGGTCTGGGAGAGTTCAAGGGTGAGAGATAACGGGGGTGTGGGAGAGTTCAAGGGTGAGAGTTAACGGGGGTGTGGGAGAGTTCAAGGGTGACAGATAACGGGGGTGTGGGAGAGTTCAAGGGAGAGAGTTAACGGAGGATGTGGGAGAGTTCAAGGGTGAGAGTTAACGGGGGATGTGGGAGAGTTCAAGGGTGAGAGCTAACGATGGATTTGGGAGAGTTCAAGGGTGAGAGTAAACGAGGGATGTGGGAGAGTTCAAGGGTGAGAGATAACAGGACTGGGAGAGTTCAAGGGTGAGAGTTAACGGGGGATGTGAGAGAGTTCAAGGGTGAGAGTTAACGGGGGTGTGGGAGAGCTCAAGGGCGAGAGTTAACGGTGGATGTGGGAGAGTTCAAGGGTGATAGTTAACGGGGGTGTGGAAGAGCTCCATGGTGTGAGTTAACGGGGGTGTGGTAGAGTTCAAGGGTGAGAGTTAACATGGAATGTGGGAGAGTTCAATGGTGAGAGTTAACGGGGGTGTGGGAGAGTTCATGGGTGAGAGTTAACGGGGTGTGGGAGAGTACAAGGGTGAGAGTTAACGGGGGGGTGTGAGAGTTCAAAGATGAGAGTTAACGGTAGTGTGGGAGAGTTGAAGGGTAAGAGTTAACGGGGGTGTGAGAGAGTTCAAGGGTAAGAGATAACTCTCACCCTTGAACTCTCCCACACTCCCGTTAACTCTCACCCATCCACATCCCTCCCCGCAGCACTGTACAACCTGACATATATAATTGTATATAATTTTGAAAAATATAATTAGAGTTATCGCTAAATCTGAAAGATTTTGGGATAACTTTGATTTTATCAATACTACTACTACTATTACTACTACTACTACTACTACTACTACTACTAATAATAATAATAATAATAATAATAATAATAATAATAATAATAATAATAATAACAATAATAATAATAACAATAACAATAATAAAAATAGTAATAATAATAATAATAATAATAATAATAATAATAATAATAATAATAATAATAATAATAATAATAATAATTATTATTATTATTATTATTATTATTATTATTATTATTATTATTATTATTATTACAGTTGCAGTGCACAGCTATCCGAACTCTGAACAAGGTTTTATTGTCAGCGCCGTACAGACGGCAGCATCTTACTGTGACGTTCGTCTTCTGTTGTTTTGCAGGTGTGGCGCAGTTTGATTATTATTTCTATTATAAAATGTAAGTTTTGAGAACAAGAGCTTTAATCACTCCCATATATGTAGAAAAAGTAAAGAAAAGGTAGCCTAAAATAAAAGCGAGTTTGTTAACCTTCTCGCCTTCATGAGGTTCTCAGTAGCTGCTGGTGGCTCGAGAGGTGAGCGGGTGAGTAGGAAAGGAAGCTGCATAGTGTCAATTTTGTCATTCGAAATTGCGTACATTGGAAGTGTATTGCTAAGTAACTCTGTTTGTTTGTTACAACAATACACAGGACGAATAAAAGTCCGCTATGCTTCCCTGTCATTATCTATCATAAAAAATGGATTTCGTACATTATGTAATGAAATCTGTTAGGTAGAGCAAGGAGACCTCTGTGGTAGGGGGGTGGGAGGGAGGGGATTTGAGAGGGATGGTAGCAGGTGAAGGAAATACCGGGGGTCGACTGGGAAATGTGTTAAATTGTTGGTTAGAGTAGTCCTATGGTGAGTGTACTCACCTAGTTGTACTCACCTAGTTGAGGTTGCAGGGGTCGATTCCTAGCTCCTGGCCCCGCCTCTTCACTGGTCGCTATGGTCACTGGTGTGAGTGTGCGTATGTATGTATGTATGTACTCACCTATTTGTACTCACCTATTTGTGGTTGCAGGGGTCGAGTCACAGCTCCTGGCCCCGCCTCTTCGCTGATTGCTACTAGGTCCTCTCTCTCCCTGCCCCATGAGCTCTATCATACCTCGCCTTAAAACTATGTATGGTTCCCGCCTCCACTACGTCACTTTCTAGGCTATTCCACGGCCTGACTACTCTATGACTGAAGAAATACTTCCTAACATCCCTTTGATTCATCTGAGTCTTCAACTTCCAATTGTGACCTCTTGTGTCTTTGTCCCTTCTCTGGAACATCCCGTCTTTGTCCACCTTGTCTATTCCGCGCAGTATTTTATATGTCGTTATCATGTCTCCCCTGACCTTCCTGTCCTCCAGTGTCGTCAGGCCGATTTCCCTCAACCTTTCTTTGTAGGACAATCCCCGTAGCTCTGGGACTAGTCTTGTTGCAAACCTTTGCACTTTCTCTAATTTCTTGACGTGCTTGACTAGGTGTGGATTCCAAACTGGTGCTGCATACTCCAGTATGGGCCTGACGTAAATGGTATACAGAGTCTTAAACGAATCCTTACTGAGGTATCGGAACGCTATCCGTAGGTTTGCCAGGCGCCCGTATGCTGCAGCAGTTATCTGATTGATGTGCGCCTCAGGAGATATGCTCGGTGTTATACTCACCCCCAGATCTTTTTCCCTGAGTGAGGTTTGCAGTCTTTGGCCATCTAAACTATATTGTGTCTGCGGTCTTCTTTGCCCTTCCCCAATCTTCATGACTTTGCATTTGGCAGGTTTAAATTCAAGTAGCCAGTTGCTGGACCAGGCTTGTAGCCTGTCCAGGTCTCTTTGTAGTCCTGCCAGATCCTCATTCGATTTGATTCTTCTCATTAACTTCGCATCATCTGCAAACAAGGACACTTCTGAGTCTATCCCTTCCGTTATGTCGTTCCCATATGCCAAGAACAGCACAGGTCCTAGGACTGACCCCTGTGGAACCCCGCTTGTCACAGGCGCCCACTCTGACACCTCGTCGCGTACCATGACTCGTTGTTGCCTCCCTGTCAGATATTCTCTGTTCCATTGCAGTGCCTTTCCTGTTATGTGTGCCTGATCCTCTAGCTTTTGCAGTAACCTCTTGTGAGGAACTGTGTCGAAGGCCTTCTTGCAGTCCAAAAATATGCAGTCGATCCACCCCTCTCCCTCTTGTCTTACTTCTGTCACCTTGTCATAAAACTCTAGTAGGTTTGTGACACAGGATTTTCCTTCCCTGAAACCGTGCTGGTTGTCAATTATACACTTGTTTCTTTCCAGGTGCCCCACCACTCTCCTCCTGATGATCTTCTCCATGACCTTGCATACTATACACGTTAGTGATACAGGTCTGTAGTTTAGTGCCTCATGTCTGTCTCCCTTTTTAAAAATTGGGACTACATTTGCCATTTTCCATACCTCAGGGAGTTGCCCAGTTTCAAATGATGTGTTGAAGATCTTTGTTAATGGCTCACACAGTATCTCTGCTCCCTCTTTAAGGACCCATGGAGAGATGTTGTCTGGTCCCACCGCCTTTGAGGTGTCAAGTTCGCATAGCAGCTTCTTCACCTCCTCCTTGGTTATATGTACCTCATCCAGCACTTGCTGGTGTGCCCCCCCCCCTGTTCTGATTTCCTGGAGTCCTACTGGTTTCCACTGTAAATACCTCTTTAAATCTTGTGTTGAGCTCCTGACATACCTCCTGGTCGTTTCTTGTGAATTCCCCATCACCCTTCCTCAGTCTGATTACCTGGTCCTTGACTGTTGTTTTCCTCCTGATGTGGCTGTACAACAGCTTCGGGTCAGTCTTTACTTTTGATACTAGGTCATTTTCATATTGTCTCTGAGCCTCCCTTCTTATCTGTGCATATTCGTTTCTGGCTCTTCGGCTGATTTCTTTATTTTCCTGAGTTCTCTGTCTTCTGTACCTTTTCCATTCTCTAGTACACCTAGTTTTTGCCTCCCTACACCTTTGGGTGAACCAAGGACTCGTTCTGTTCTTCCCATTATTTCTGTTTCCCTTGGAAACAAACCTCTCCTCTGCCTCCTTGCATTTTGTTGCCACATAGTCCATCATTTCTTGTACTGGTTTTCCTGTCAGTTCCCTCTCCCACTGAATGTCTTGAAGGAAGTTCCTCATGCCTGAGTAGTTCCCCCTTCTGTGTCTCCACTGTGAATACTTCTTTGAATCTCAAGTTGAGCTCGTCACATACTTCTCGGTCGTTTCTTGTGATCTCCCTTCCTTCCTTCCTCAGCCTGATTACATGGTCCTTGAATGTTTTTTACCTCCTCAGGTGACTGTACAACAGCTTCGGGTCGGACTTGACTTTCGCTGTTTCATTTTCGCATTATCGTTGAACCTCCCTCCTTACCTGTGCATATTCATTTCTGTCTCTTCGACTGCTCTCCTTATTCTCCTGGGTCCTTTGCCTTCTCAACTTCTTCTATTCTCTAGGACAGTTGATTTTGGCCTCTCTACTTCTTTGGGTGAACCAAGAGCTAGTCCTGGCCTTTTCATTATTTCTGCTACCCTTGGGAACAAATCTCTCCTCTTCTTCCTTGCATACTGTTGTCACATTCGATCATCTTATTTACTGATCTTCCTGCCAGTTCTCTGTCCCACTGAACCTCATGCAGGACATTCCTCATGCTTGTGTAGTCCCCTCTCTTGTAGTTTGGCTTCATTCATCTTTATATTCCCATCTTCAACGATCTGGGTCACCTTGAGCCTTTTGGAGTCCATGGATCGCCTGTGATTTTCCTCTTTCTGTAATTGTTTCTCCATCATGATTCTTTGTATCTCTGTTTATGACCTTGTTAACCTCTCTCTTATTACCCTCGTTGTCTCTTTCAGCTTTCTTACTTCCTCTTCCAGTTTCAGGGTACTGTCTCCTGCTAAATTAACCCTATTTACCTCTTCTGCGTCCTCTTCCCTGTTACTGCCATCATTTCCTCCCAGAGGGAAATGAACTGCCTTTCAAAAGCCTTCTTTATTGTTCCTCCTTCTAGAGTCTCCTTCATCCTCATCATTTCCTCTCCTAGCTTTAGGGCCTTTTCCTATTTATCTTTTCTGTGATCTTATTCCTTGACTCACTGCAAATTGCTGCAGATTCTCACTGAAACGAACTGAATTTTCCCTAAAACTCCTCTTTCAGTTGAGTCTTCAAATCATTCATTTTTGTTGCCAGGTGGTGCCAACAGCCTCCTTCTTTTCATTCTTTCCTCGTTTTTGTGAGTGCCTCTAAATTTTCATTTTTTTTATCTTACACAAAAAAGTGTGTATGTGTGTGTGTGTGATGTAGGGTGTGTGACCAGGTAAATGAGTTCACCAATGTGTGTTTATATGTGTGTTTATGTTTGTGAGTATAACCCCTAGGGGTTTAGTTCTTGCCTACAAATGTCATAATGGTAAAAATAAATGTAACGTTTTTATTCATATATTGCCCGGAAAATAATATTTGGTAAGAAAGTTGGTTCCTAAAAATGAAGGGGTAATTTGCAAATGCAAATTCCCTAAATTTTATTCAAAAAAAAATCTGCATATTTGTGTCATCTAAATATGTATAAAAAGACATAAAATATCTGCGAAATATAAACTATCATCCTATATAGTATAGCTTTCTATTTTAATGGATAGCAGTTTTCCCTGTGTGTGTGTGTACTCACCTAGTTGTCGTTGCAAGGGTCGAATCATAGCTCCTGGCCCCGCCTCTTCACTGGCCGCTACTGGGTCGCTCTCCGTGAGCTATGAGTTTTATCATACCTCTGCTTAAAGCTACGAATGGATCCTGCCTCCACTATATCGCTTCCCAAACTATTCCACTTCCTGACTGCACTGTGACTGAAGAAATACTTCCTAACATCCCTGTGATTCATCTGAGTCTTCAACTTTCAACTGTCTCCCCTGTGAGGGAAAAGTTCAATAGATAGGAGTAGCGAGGGAGTGTATAGTAACAACAGTTTCAGTGCCAGCTACTTGTTAAGGTAGGGTCAGTCTAGCTCCCGCTATCCCTTCCCCTCCCTCCCCCCCCCCCCCGAAAGGTGACGTGTGGGGCTCCGGTCAAACAGTAAATCACTCGACTCACAGCTCCCAACACTACTGTAAGTACACGCCTGATCATATTTTAGTGGACTTATTGGTTGAAAGCTTCACTTTTGACCAATAATTAACTTAGTCCTTTCATTCTTTATCTGTTAAATGTTTTAATAATCACCACATCTTTTAGGTATTGTACTTATCATGGAGAGTGATTTCTTAAGCAGTGGGTAATCTGTCTCTCTTTACAGCTTGGAATGACAGAGAGGGTCACCTGCCAACCAACGAGAAGAATAGAAGGAGACGGACTAACGTCCTGAGACGTCCCATGTTTAATCTACTTACCTGTTATGTAAGCCAACACAGGACCTAACCCCTCATCATAGCAGTGGTAACGAACCTGTTTTCCTGTCATCTGAAGTAATTAGTCACGGCTATACTCTGTGAAGAACGAGCCGGTGGTGGTCACCAACACCTGCTACCCGCCCCCCCCCCACATCAGCAACGGCTACGATTTCAACAACACGCAGTGTCACCAACACCTGACACCCCATTATCACGATATACCTATATTAGCGTTGAGTTCAAATGTAATTTTTTTTCATTTAATTTTTCATTTTTCTTTCAATTAGGATACCCATTCATGTTTTATTGTTTTACATTTTCCGTTTCTAAATAATAAAGTGTTTATCATTGTCTGTTATTATTTCTTTTTCTATTCATTAATTTTCCTGAGGAGGAGCCAGCCTTGGTAATACTGACTGAAGTTGTTACAGGGCTGAGTAAGCCTTCACATCCCCTTGTTGCTGTGTCACATCTCTGGAACATTCTGTCTCTGTCCACCTTGTCAATTCCTCTCAGTATTTTATGTGTCGTTATCATGTCCCTCCTATCTTTCCTGTCCTCCAGTGTCGACAGGTCGATTTCCCTTAACCTCTCCTCGTAGGACATAACCTTCAGCTTGTTGCAAACTCTTGCACTTTCTCTAGTTTCTTTACGTGCTTGGCTAGATGTGGGCTCCAAACTGGTGCCGCATACTCCAATATGGGCCTAACATACAGAGTGTACAGGGCCCTGAACAATTCCTTATTAAGATGTCGGAATGCTGTTCTTAGGTTTGCTAGGCGCCCGTATGCTGAGGCAGTTATTTGGTTGATGTGCGCCTCAGGTGATGTGCCTGGTGTTATACTCACCCCAAGATCTTTTTCATTAGGTGAGTTTTGTATTCTCTGGCCCCCTAGACTGTAGTCCGTCTGCGTCTTCTTTGCCCTTCCCCAATCTTCGTGATTTTCCACTTGGCGGGGTTGAACTCCAGGAGCCAATTGTTGGACTAGGCCTGTAGCCTGTCCAGATCCCTTTGTAGTTCTGCCTGGTCCTCGTCCGATTGAATTCTTCTCATCAACTCCACATCATCTGCATACAGGGACACTTCGGAGTCTATTCCTTCAGTCATGTCATTCACATATATAAGAAACAGCACCGGTCCTAGGACTGACCCCTGTTGAACCTCACTGGTCACAGGCGCCCACCCAGACACCTCGCCTCGTACCATGACTCGCTGCTGTTTTCCTGAGAGGTAGTCCCTGATCCATTGTACTCCCTTCCCTGTTATTCTTGCCCGGTCCTCCAGTTTTTGCACTAATCTCTTGGTTGGGACTGTGTCAAAAGCCTTCTTACAGTCCAAGAAAATGCAATCTACCCACCCCTCTCTCTCTTGTCTTACTGCTGTCACTCTGCCATAGAACTCCAGTAGGTTTGTGACACAGGATTTCCCGTCTCTGAAACTCATTTCTTTCTAGGTGTCCCACCACTCTTCCCCTGATAATCTTCTCCATGACTTCGCATACTATACATGTCAGTGACACTAGTCTATAGTTTAGTGCTTCTTGTCTGTCTCCTTTAAAAATTGGGACTACATTTGGTGTCTTCCATACCTCTGGTAGTCGCCCTGTTTCGATAGACGTGTTGAATATTGTTGTTAGGGGTACACATAGTACCTCTGCTCCCTCTCTCAGGACCCATGGAGAGATGTTATCCGGCACCATCGCCTTTGAGGTGTCTAGCTCACTCAGCAGCCTCTTCACTTCTTCCTCGGTTGTATGTATTGTGTCCAACACTTGGTGGTGTACCCCACCTTTCCGTCTTTCTGGAGTCCCTTCTGTATCCTCTGTGAACACTTCTTTGAATCTCATTTTGAGCTCCTCACATACTTCTCGGCCTTTTCTTGTGATCTCTCCTCCTTCCTTCCTTAGCCTGATTACCTGGTCCTTGACTGTTGTTTTCCTCCTAATGTTGCTGTACGACAGCTTCGGGTCAGATTTCGCTTTCTCTGCTATGTCATTTTCATATTGTCGTTGGGCCTCCCTTCTTACCTGTGCATATTCATTTCTGGCTTTACGACTGCTCTCCTTACTCTCCTGGGTCCTTTGCCTTCTATATTTCTTCCATTCCCTAGCACACTTGGTTTTGACCTCCCTGCACCTTTGTGTGTGTGTGTGTGTGTACTCACCTAGTTAAGGTTGTAGGGGTCGAGTCCAAGCTCTTGTGTGTGTGTGTGTGTGTGCGTGTGTGTGTGTGTGTGTGTGTGTGTGTGTGTGTGTGTGTGTGAGTGTGTGTGTGTGTGTGTGTGTGTGTGTGTGTGTGTGTGCGTGTGCGTGTGTGTGGGTGGGTGGGTGTACTCGCCTATTTATAGTTGCCGTCTCTTCACTGATTGCTACTGTGCATTTGTGTGTGTGTGAGCTCCCTCACCTATTTGTACACACCTATTTGTGGTTGCAGGGTCAAATTACAATTCCTGGCAACGCCTCTTCGTTGGTCGCTGTTAGGTCCACTCTCTCCCTGCTCCATGATCTTTATCGTGTGTGCGTATATGTGTTTTGTGTTTGTGTTTGTGTTTGTGTTTTGATTGGTTGTGTGGGTGTGTTGTACCTGCCAGGATGTAGCTAGATGATAGAAGAGGGTGTGTTAGTGTGTGTATCGTGTGGGGGAGATGGTGAGAAGGGAGCGTTGATGTAGGTGGATGGTGGAAGAGGGTGTGTTGGTGTGTTTATAGTGTGGTGGGGATGGTGGGAAGGGAGCGATGGTGTAAGTGGATGGTAGAAGATGGTGTGTTGGTGTGTGTCTGTATAGTGTTCTGGGGATGGTGGGAAGGGATGATAGATGTGAGGGAAAAGTTCAACAGATAGGAGTAGCGAGCTAGTATATAGCGACGATAGTTTGATTGCCAGTCTGCTTGTTAAGGTAGAGTCAGTGTCTAGCTCCCGGTATCCTCCCCTTTTCTCCACCGGGAAAGGCGACGTGTGGGGCTCCAACCAAATGGATAATCACTTGATTCACAGCTCCCAGCACAACTGTAAGTAAAAGCCTCTGCTCCTATTTTAGTGGATATATTGGTTAAAAGCTTCACTTTTAACAAATTCTAAGAAGTAGCTCATTCTGCCTTGATTTCCATGTTTTGCTTTTAAATCCTCACCATTCTTTTAAATGCTTTGCATATCATGGAGAGTGATTTCTCAAGCAGTGGTTAACTTTTGTCTCTTTCTAGCTTGGAATGTCAGCTTGGGTCATCTGGCAACCACAGAAACAGTGCTGAAGGAGACGAACTTCACATGAGTTCTGGGACGTCACTTTTTATTTACATACCTGAGTGTAGCCAACCCCAGGCAACTACCTCTCATCTTTGCAGCGGTGAAGGACCTGCGTTCCTATCATCTTGACGGATTATTCAAGGCTGGAGACACTGTGACGAACTAGTCGTTGGGTTGTCACTCAAGATCTGTGACCCCCCCCCCCCACATCATCAGCAACGGCTACAATTTCTACAAGGCGCGGTGTCAACATCAACCAGACACCCCAGTCTAACTGTACATATTAGCGTTGAATTCAAATATAATTTTTATATTTCATTTTCATTTCTCTTTCACGTAGGATAAAAGTTCTTATTTAAATATTCTATATTTTCAATTATGACAATAAAGTGTTTATATTTGTATGTTATTATTCTTTTTCTGTTCATTAATTTTCCTAAGGAGAAGCCAGCCTTGGTAAGATTTACTTAAGATCTTACAGGGTTGAGTAAGCCTCCACAGTAGAAGAGGGTGTGTTGGTGTGTTTATAGTGTGGTGGAGATGGTGGGAAGTGAGCGGTGGTGTAGGTGAATGGTAGAAGAGGGTGTGTTGGTGTGTGTATAGTGGTGGAGATGGTGGGAAGGGAGCGGTGGTGTAGGTGGATGGTAGAAGAGGGTGTGTTGGTGTGTGTATAGTGGTGGAGATGGTGGGAAGGAAGCGGTGGTGTAGGTGAATGGTAGAAGAGGGTGTGTTGGTGTGTGTATAGTGGTGGAGATGGTGGGAAGGGAGCGGTGGTGTAGGTGGATGGTAGAAGAGGGTGTGTTGGTGTGTGTATAGTGGTGGAGATGGTGGGAAGGGAGCGGTGGTGTAGGTGGATGGTAGAAGAGGGTGTGTTGGTGTGTGTATAGTGGTGGAGATGGTGGGAAGGGAGCGGTGGTGTAGGTGGATGGTAGAAGAGGGTGTGTTGGTGTGTGTATAGTGGTGGAGATGGTGTGAAGGGAGCGGTGGTGTAGGTGGATGGTAGAAGAGGGTGTGTTGGTGTGTGTATAGTGGTGGAGATGGTGGGAAGGGAGCGGTGGTGTAGGTGGATGGTAGAAGAGGGTGTGTTGGTGTGTGTATAGTGGTGGAGATGGTGGGAAGGGAGAGGTATATAGAATCTTCTTCTCATTCAGACCACCAGTTCATTAATCGAACTTTTTTTCTCATTGCTCGTTCGTTCAGTTCTTGGCAACATTTGAGCATTAAATGTTTTACAGGAATCTGTTTGTTTTATGTTTAAAAGTTCGTTAGTCACTGTATTAAATATTATTGATTCCATTACACAATAACTTAATGTTTCATGATCAAGTTGATAAATTAGTCAAAGAAAGTATCTTGAAGGAAAATGTAGAATACAACTTTTAAATATCTTTATGTAGCATCAGCAATAACATACGAGAGAAGTAGATAATGAAAGTAAAAGTCAAAGGAATGCAATATGAAACTTGCAATATGAACAGACTGACTGTCGTTGTAGTAACAATGTTTAGGCTTGGTTACAAGTACTTCAGGCAGGTTGGCAGACTCACAGATGATGAACTAAATCCAAAATATATAGTCAACTTTATGGTCACTTTCCATGAGGAATACAGTCGGTATAATAACCTGTGTGATATGTCAAGGTACCTTATTAATGTAAACAAAATACCAGGCATATTAAGCAAATATCCTTAATTTACTAACATCAGATAAGACAATCATAGATATAAATGTAGATGTACTCCTGTTAACTCTTTTCGGGAATAGTTCCTGGGCCTTTGTGCATCCATAAGCTGTGGCACTACAGTTCACAAGATGGATATGGAGTGCACAATAAAATAGGCACTTCGGCGACTAAATATATTTAAACCTTTCACAGGGCAATCTCGAAAATGTGAGATTTTCGAAATGTATTTCCTATGAGTGGATAGAGTAGCTCAATGTCAGGTAAATGAGCCCATATAAATGGAGTTGTGAAAGTTATTCGTCGATCAATTGCTAATATGCGAAGTGTGACTACACTAGGACTTGCCCGTTAGCGGGAGAACAATTTTAAATGTTGCAAAGTTGTAAATGTTAATAAAACACCTAATAACCGTTTTTTAAATTTATTATATTAATCATTATTCTACATACATAAGGGTCTTTCCATGATCTTTACGAGCCACCTCATGAGTTATTTATTTCATGGGTTCCTATTGTTACAATTGTCTTATGTGAGCTCAAAATCCCTGTTTTTTTTATTCAAGTGCTGCAAATTTTCGTACATAGTAATATCCGAGTCTTCGGGGACTCTGTATGCCTAGTTTTTATATCTGTGGATTTGTTGGAATTTAAAATTTATAGCGAAGAGCTTTAGAATACGCTTTTGTCTGAAGGTTTCTGGTGTAACACGTTCACTGTTGATGATGTGCCCATCTTGCTAAACTTGTGTGGTAAAGGAGTATGTTCAAGCTATCCTGTGCAGCGTCTTGTTTCTCCCTTCACTCTATCTATCCAAGTATTACATGCGTAATTCTGATTATCTTTTACTCTCATGAATGATTTTTGTATATATTGATGTTGAACATCAGATTCGTTGGTTTGCTTGTGTGCTGTCTCCTAGATATATATTTTTTTATCAGATTTGAATGTATTATAGTCTGTCTCTCTTCAGTGTCTATTTTCCCTTCCATCTAATTCGTTTAAATATTTTGAAATTCTGTCGTAATTCGTTCCTCGGTTTGGTAAGTTCTTCCAGACCTTTCCTTTAGACCTTCCTTCCAGGCCATTCCTTCAGCCCTTCCCTCCAACCTTTCCTTCAACTCTTCCCTCCAGGCTTTCCCTCCAGCCCTTCACCCCATCCCTTCCCTCCAGCCCTTCCCCACACCTTCCCTCCAAACCTTACCTCACCCCTTCCCTCCAGCCCTTCCCTCAACCCCTTCCCTCCAGCCATTCCCCCACCCCTTCCCTCCAGCCATTCACTGCAGCTCTTCCCTCCATCCCTTCTTCCCACCCAGACATTTCAGCCCCTCCCTCCAGTCCTTCCCTCCAGCCCTTTCCTCCAGCTCTTCCCTCCAGCCCTTCCCTCCAGTCCTTCACCCCACCCCTTCCCTCCAGCCCTTCCCTCCACCACTTTCCTTCAGCCCTTCCCCCACCCATTCCCTCCAGCCCTTCCTTTCAGCTCTTCCCTCTAGCTCTTCCCCCACCCCTTCCCTCCAGCAATTCCCTCCAGTCCTACACCCCACCCCTTCCCTCCAGCTCTTCCCACACTCCTTCCCTCCAGCCCTTCCCCCACCCCTTCCCTCCACCCTTTCCCTCCAGCTCTTCCCTACTGCCCTTCCCCACCCCTTTCCTCCATCCCTTCCTTCCAGCCCTTCCCTCCACTTCCCTCCACCCCTTCCCTCCAGCTCATCCCCAACTCCTTCCCTCCAGCCCTTCCCAAACCCCTTCCATCCAGCCTTTCACTCCAATTATTCCCTCCAGCTCTTCACCTTACCCCGTCCCTCCAGCCATTCCCTCCAGCATTTCCCTACAGCCCTTCCCTCCAGCCCTTCCCACCAGCCCTTCCCTCCAGCCCTTCCCACCAGCCCTTCCCACCAGCCCTTCCCGCACCCCTTCAATCCAGCTCTTCTCCCACCTTTTCCCACAAGCCCTTCCTCCAGCCCTTCCCTCCAGCCCTTCCCTCCTACCCTTCCCCAACCCCTTCAATCCAGCCCTTCTCCCACCCCTTCCCTCCAGCCCTTCCTCCATCCCTTCCCTGCAGCCCTTCCCTCCAGCCCTTCCCACCAGCCCTTCCCTCCAGCCCTTCCCACCAGCCCTTCCCACCAGCCCTTCCCGCACCCCTTCAATCCAGCCCTTCTCCCACCTCTTCCCACAAGCCCTTCCTCCAGCCCTTCCCTCCAGCCCTTCCCACCAGCCCTTTCCTCCAGCCCTTCCCGCACCCCTTCAATCCAGCCCTTCTCCCAACCCTTCCCTCCACCTCTTCCCTCAACCCCTTCCCTCCAGCCCTTCCCTCCAGCCCTTCCCACCAGCCCTTCCCTCGAGCCTTCCCACCAGCCCTTCCCTCCAGCCCTTCCCGCACCCCTTCAATCCAGCCCTTCTCCCACCTCTTCCCACAAGCCCTTCCTCCAGCTCTTCCCTCCAGCCCTTCCCACCAGCCCTTTCCTCCAGCCCTTCCCCGCACCCCTTCCTTCCAGCCCTTCCCTCCACCTCTTCCCCATCCCTATCCTCCAGCCCTTCCCTCCAGCCCCTCCCTCCAGCCCTTCCCTCCAGCCCTTCCCTCCAGCCCTTCCCACCAGCTCTTCCCTCCAGCCCTTCCCAACAGCCCTTTCCTCCAGCCCGTCCCGCACCCCTTCAATCCAGCCCTTCTCCCAACTCTTCCCTCCACCCCTTCCCTCTACCATTTCCCTCCACCCCTTCCCTCCACCACTTCCCTCCACCCCTCCCTCCAGCCCTTCTCTGCACCCCTTCCTTCCAGCCCTTCCCTCCAGCCCTTCCCTCCACCTCTTCCCCCATCCCTATCCTCCAGCACTTCCCCCCACTTTTTCCCTCCATCCCTTCCCCTACCCCTTCCCCACCCCTTCCCTCCAATCCTTCACTCCAGCCCTTCCATCCAGCCCTTCACCCCACTCTTTCCCTA
Source organism: Cherax quadricarinatus (assembly GCF_038502225.1). Taxonomy (NCBI): domain Eukaryota; kingdom Metazoa; phylum Arthropoda; class Malacostraca; order Decapoda; family Parastacidae; genus Cherax; species Cherax quadricarinatus. The sequence continues at coordinate 14,572,610 of NC_091313.1, forward strand.
CAGCCCTTCTCTCCAGCTCTTCCCTTCAGCCCCTCCCTCCAGCCCTTCCCTCCAGTTCTTCCCTCCAGCCCTTCCCTCCAGCCCTTCATCCCACCATTTCCCTTCAGCCCTTCCCTCCACCTCTTCCCCCATCAATATCCACCAGCCCTTCCCCCCACTTTTTCCCTCCAGCCCTTCCCCCACCCCTTCCCCACCCCTTCCCTCCAACCCTTCACTCCAGCCCTTCCATCCAGCCCTTCACCCCACTCTTTCCCTACAGCCCTTCTCTTCAACTCTTCCCTCCAGCCCATCCCTCCAGCCCTTCCATTCAGCCCTTCCCTCCAGCCCTTCCTTCCAGCCCTTCCCCACCCCTTCACTCCATCCTTTCCCTCCAACCCTCTTCCCTCTTCCCCCTTCCCACCAGCCCTTCCCACCAGCCCTTCCCACCCTTCCCTCCAGCCCTTCGCCCCACCCCTTCCCTCCAGCCCATCCATCAAGTTCTTCTCCCTACCTCTTCCCTCCATCTTTTCCCTCCCCCTTCCGTCCCTTCCCTTCCCTACAGCCCTTCCTCTCTTCCCTCCAGCCCTTCCCCCACCTTTTCCCTCCGGCCCTTCCCTCCAGCCCTTTCCCCCAGCCCTTCCCTCCACCCCTTCCCAAAACCCCTTACCACCACCCCTTACCCACACCCCTTCTCTCCGCCCCTTCCCCCAACACTTCTCTCCACCCTTCCCTCCAGCCATTTTCAAACCTTTTCCCTCCAGCCCTTCCCCCCACCCCTTTCCTCAAGTCCTTCTGCCCCACTCTTTCCCTCCACCCTTTCACCCACCTCTTCCCTCCAGCCTTTCCCTCCACCTCATGCCTCCACCCCTTCCCTCCTGCCCTTCCCTCCAGCTCTTCTCCCCGCCCCTTCCCTCCACCCATTCCCTCCACCACGTTCCCTCCACCATCTTCCCCCAGCCCTTCCCAGAACCCTTCCCTCCATCTCTTCCCCTCACCCCTTTCCTCCCCCTTCCCTCCACCCCTTCCCTCCACCCCTTCCCTCTACCCCTTCCCTCCACCCCTTCCCTCCAGCCCTTTCCTTCAGCCCTCCCCAGCTCTTCCCCAACCCCTTCCCACCTGCCCTTCCCTCTACTCCGTCCCCCACCCTTTTCCTCCACCCCTTCCCTCCACTCCTTCCCTCCAGCTCTTCCCTCCACCCCTTCTTTCCAGCCTTTCTCACACCGCTTCCCTCCAATCTTTCCCTCCAGCCCTTCCCTCCAGCTCTTACCTCCATCCCTTCCTTCCAGCCCGTCCCCCACCCCTTCCCTCCATCCCTTCCCTCCACTTCTCTTCCCTTCTCTCCCTTCCCACCCTTCCCTCCAGCCCTACCTTCCAGCCCTTCCCCCACCCCTTCCCTCCACCATTTACCTCCACCCCTTCCCACCAGCCCTTCCCTTCATTCCTTCCCTCCACTTCTCTTCCCTCCTCTCCCTTCCCTGCAGCCCTTCCCACCTTTTCCTCCAACCCTTCCCTCCAACCCTTCCCTCCACCTCTTCCCTCCATCCCTTCCCTCCATCCCTTTTCCCTCCCCTCCCCTCCCTCCAGCCCTTCCCTCTTCCCTCCAGCCCTTCCCCTACCTCTTCCCTCCAGCTCTTCCCGCCATCTCTTCCTTCCAGCTCTTCCCCCACCCCTTCCTTCCAGCCCTTCCCTCCAGCCCTTCCCTCCAACACTTCCCTCCCACTCTTCCCTCCAGCCCTTCCCTCCAACCCTTCCCTCCCACCCTTCCCTCCAGCCCTTCCCTCCAACTCTCCCCTCCTACCCTTCCCTCCAGCCCTTCCCTCCAACCCTTCCCTCCAGCTCTTCCCTCCAACCCTTCACTCCATCCCTTCTCTCCAACCCTCTTTCCTCCTCTTCCTTCCCACCAGCTCTTCCCACCCTTCCCTCCAGCCCTTCGCCCCACCCCTTCCCTCCAGCCCATCCCTCCAGTTTTTCTCCCCACCCCTTCCCTCCATCCATTCCCTCCCCCTTTCCCTCCCCTTCCTTTCCTCCAGCCCTTCCCCTCTTACCTCCACCCCTTCACCCCCCTCTTCTCTCCAGCCCTTTCCCCCACCCCTTGCCTCCACCCCTTCCCAAAACCCCTTACCACCACCCCTTACCCACACCCCTTCTCTCCAGCCCTTCCCCCACCACTTCTCTCCACCCTTCCCTCCAGCCATTTTCAAACCTTTTCTCTCCAGCCCTTCCCCCCACCCCTTTCCTCAAGCCCTTCTGCCCCCACCCATTCTCTCCAGCCTTTCCCTCCACCCATTGCCTCCACTCCTTCCCTCCTGCCCTTTCCTCCAGCCCTTCTCCCCGCCCCTACCTCCATCCATTCCCTCCAACCCCTTCCCTCCACTACCTTCCCCCCAGCCCTTCCCCGAACCCTTCCCTCCAGTCCTTCCCCTCACCTCTTCCATCCAGCCCTTCCCTCCACCCCTTCCCCCCACCCCTTCCCTCCAGTCATTTCCTCCAGCCCTCCCTCCCAGATCTTCCCCAACCCTTTCCCTCCTGCCATTCCCTCCACCCCGTCCTCCATCCTTTTCCTCCACCCCTTCCCTCCACCCCTTCCCTCCAGCTCTTCCCTCCAGCCCTTTCTTCCAGCCTTTCACACATCGCTTCCCTCCAACCCTTCCCTCCAGCCCTTCCCTCCAGCCCTTCCCTCCATCCCTTCCTTCCAGCCCATCCCCCACCCCTTCCCACCAGCCCTTCCCTCCATCCCTTCCCTCCACCTCTCTTCACTCCTCTCCCTTCCCTCCAGCCCTTCCCACCCTTCCCTCCAACCCTTCCCTCCAGCCCTTTCCTCCAACCCTTTCCTATAACCCTTCCCTCCATTTCTTCCCTCCATCCGTTTTCCCTCCCCTTCCCTCCCTCTAGCTCTTCCCCCTTCCCCCTTCCCTCCAGCTCTTCCCCTACCACTTCCCTCCAGCTCTTCCATCCAGCCCTTCCCCCACCCTTTTCTTCCAACCCTTCCCTCCAGCCCTTCCCTCCAACCCTTCCCTCTCACTCTTCCCTCCAGCCCTTCCCTTCACCCCTTCCCTCCAGCTCTTCCCTCCAACCCTTCCCTTCAGCCCTTCCCTCCAGCTCTTCCTTCCAGCCCTTCCTTCTACCCTTTCCCTCCAGCCCTTCCCTCCAGTCCTTGCGCCCAGCTCTTACTCCTATCCCTTCCCTCTAGCCCTTTTCTCCAGCCCTTCCCTCCAGCCTTACCCTAACCCCTTCCCTCCACCCCTTCCCTCCAATTCTTTCCTACAGCCCTCCCTCCCAGTTCTTCCCCAACCCCTTCCCTCCAGCCCTTCCCTCTACCCTGTCCCCCACCCTTTTCCTCCACCCCTTCCCTCCACCCCTTCCCTCCAGCCCTTCCTTCCAGCCTTTCCCACACCCCATCCCTCCAACCCTTCCCTCCAGCCCTTCCCTCCATCTCTTCCTTCCACCCCATCCCCCACCCTTTCCCTCCAGCCCTTCTCTGCTGCTCTTTTCCCTACCCCTTCCCTCCATCCCTTCCCTCCACCTCTCTTCCCTCCTCTCCCTTCCCTCTTGCCCTTCCCACCCTTCTTGAAGCCCTTCCCCCACCCCTTCCCTCCACCACTTCCGTACACCCCTTCCCTCCAGCCCTTCCCTCCAACCCTTCTCTCCAACCCTTCCCTCCAACCCTTCCCTTCTCCCCTTCTCTCCATCCCTTCCCTCTACCCCCTTCTCTCCCTTCCCTTCCCTCCCACCCTTCCTTCCACCCCATCCCCCACCCCTTCCCTCCAGCCATTCTCTCCTGCTCTTCTCCCCACCCCTTCCCTCCATCCCTTCCCTCCACCTCTCTTCCCTCCTCTCCCTTCCCTCTAGCCCTTGCCATCCTTCCCTCCAGCCATTCCTTGAAGCCCTTCCCCCACCCCTTCCCTCCACCACTTCCGTACACCCCTTCCTTCCAACCCTTCCCTCCAACCCTTCCCTCCAACCCTTCCCTCCATCCCTTCCCTCCGTCCTTTCCCTCCACCCCTTCTCTCCCCTCCCTTCTCTCCAGCCCTTCCCTCCAGCCCTTCCTCCCAGCCCTTCCCCCACCCATTCCTTTCAGCCCTTCCAACCCTTCACTCCACCCCTTCCCTCCATCCCTACCCTTCACTCCCCTTCCTTCTCCTCCTTTCCCTCCACCCCGTCCCCCACCCCTTTCCTCCACCCCTTCCCTCCATCCCTTCTCTCCACCTTTCTTCCCTCTTCTCCCTTCCCTCCATTCCTTCCTTCCAGCCCTTCCCCCACCCCTTCCCTCCACCACTTCCCTCCACCACTTTCCTCCAACCCTTCCCTCCAACCCTTCCCTCCAGCCCTTCCCTCCATCCCTTCCTTCCAGCCCTTCCCCCACCCCTTCCTTCCAGCCCTTCTCTCCAGGGCATTTCTCCAGCTCTTCTCCCCACCCTTTCCCTCCATCCCTTCCCTCCACCCCCTTTCCTCTCCTCCATTCCTTCCAGCCCTTCCCCCTTCCCTCCAGCCCTTCACTCACATCTTCCCTCCAGCCCTTCCCCCCTTCCCTCCAGCCCTTTACCCACCTCTTCCCTCCAGGCCTTCCGTCCAGCTCTTCCCCCTATCCTTTCCCTCCAACCCTTCCCTTCAGCTCTTCCGCCCACCCCTTCCCTCCACCCCTTCCCTCGACCCCTTCCCCCACCCCTTATTCCCACTCCTTCCCTCCAGCCCTTCCCCCACCCATTCCCCCACCCATTCCCCCACCCCTTCCCCCCATCTCTTCCCCCACCCCTTCCCTCCAGCCCTTCCCTCCACCCCTTCTTTCCACCCCTTCTCTCTAACCCTTCCCCCCACCCTTTCCCAGCACCCCTTCCCCCCCACCCCTTCCCTCCAGCCCTTCCCCTACCACTTCACTCCAGTCCTTCCCTCCACCTTTTCTCTCCATCCCTTCCCTCCAGCCCTTCTCCCACCCCTTCCCAGCAGCCCTTCCCTCCACCCCTTCCCAACAGACCATCCTCGCCTCCCTTTTCTCTTGCTTATTTCATATTTTTACCCTGACTTATATTTACAATGATCGCTGAGGCAACTATCAGTAAATATGCGTCCCAAGACCTCATTACAACCTTATCTTCCCTCTGGTAATTTGTAGTTACTTCCTTAAACCACATCTAATTCTCTTTACTTCCTGGTTCCTGTGACACCAACACTGCCGGCGATACCTCATGGAACAGGCATTAACGTTTCTGACGATATCTCATGGAACAGGCATTAACGTTTCTGACGATGCCTCATGGAACAGGCATTAACGTTTCTGACGATGCCTCATGGAACAGGCATTAACGTTTCTGACGATACCTCATGGAACAGACATTAACGTTTCTGACGATGCCTCATGGAACAGGCATTAACGTTTCTGACGATGCCTCATAGAACAGGCATTAACGTTTCTGACGATGCCTCATGGAACAGACATTAACGTTTCTGACGATATCTCATGGAACAGGCATTAACGTTTCTGACGATGCCTCATGGAACAGGCATTAACGTTTCTGACGATGCCTCATGGAACAGGCATTAACGTTTCTGACGGTACCTCATGGAACAGGCATTAACGTTTCTGACGATGCCTCATGGAACAGGCATTAACGTTTCTGACGATGCCTCATGGAACAGGCATTAACGTTTCTGACGATACCTCATGGAACAGGCATTAACGTTTCCAGTGATACCTCACAGCGCTGTCTACCTTGCTGTTCTTACCACTTAAAAGACTGTTTTGTCTATTGTGAACTTGAGTGCAAACATTGTTTACTTTATTCAGTGAGAGGCACACACTAACCTTTGTGATAACTTGTGTAAGATTCTCAGAATAAAGTGATAATTTGTGTGAGTACCTCTTAGTGTAGTAATATCTAGTGTAAGATCCTTTGTCTGCAGTGCTAATTTATGTTTCTTGAAGCATAGTGATAGCTTGTATTAGTTCCTCTGAACATCAAAATGGTATACAATACCGACAGGTTGTTAGGTAAGACACATATGCAACAGTTAGACAGCTTTATTCCGAAACGTTTCGCCTACACAGTAGGCTTCTTCAGTCGAATACAGAAAGTAGGCAGGAACAGTAGAGATGTGAAGACAATGTAATCAGTCCATCACCACTGAAGTCGTAGAATTTGAGGTTGTCAGTCCCTCAGCCTGGAGAAGTTCAGTTCCATAGTCAGGAACTATCTGAAG